>NC_133325.1:484092729-484692729 GCF_042186555.1 Aquarana catesbeiana | reverse complement strand
GGCTTCATCGGACCTTCAGCGGACTTTTTCTGTCAAAAATCAAACGAACTTTAGATTTGGAACATGTTTCAAATCTTTCCGACGGACTCGCGTCCAGTCAAAAAATCAGTTTGTCTGTATGTTAGTCTGATGGACAAAAAAGGACGCAAGGGCAGCTATTGGAAACTATTGAAAGTCCATCGTAACTCCATCAAAAGTCCGTCGGACCTTTGATGCTGAAAAGTTCGCTCATGTGTACGCGGCATAAGACCTACCATACCTGCAAAGCAAATACAAAAAAAACTGTAAAAAATAAAACATTTTTTAATGCTATCTGTGCCTAAAATATATATATGCCAAAGCATTGGGGCATCCGCCCCCAACGTTAGGAGCAAATCGCTCCTTCACCACTGCTGCCCCCATGCTTCGGCATATATGGTCTTTTTTTTAACTGTGATGGTGAAATCACCTCCTACAGTGCTGGAGTCATGCCCTTATGTATCGTGGGAGCAAACGCTGTTGCTGTCAAGATAAATAGATCCGCGCTGCAACTGAATGGCGTACCTGAAACAAAAAAATGGTTAACAGTAAAGTATAAAAAAATTACATACCTGAAAAGCAAACATGATAAATCATAATAACAATAAAATATTGCATAATAGAATATAGTTTTTGTTTTTTTATTTTATATATTTTTGGGGGTTTTTTTTACACTTTTATTTGTAACTGTAACTATAACGGTTCGGTTCCAGGTTCGGGTTTCTCAAAATGCGATGGCATCTTGGGAGACCCTGTGAAAGTGTGTCCTAGTCTGTGCAGTGCTGTACCCTACGCTATTACTCCACTAATGTATGGTAGTGTTCAAAACATTCACCAATGCAAAAGCCAGGAATGTCAGGACAGGAGGGACAATAATAGCGGGTGTCACGCATATATTCGCGCTTGATACAGACACGACATCTTCTTTGGGGGGCTCGTTGGGTAGTGGTACCAGGGAGGACATACAGAAAATGCCTCTCATGCAGCCGGCTTACTGCATTTTGACTGGGCAGGTGAGGTGGAGCACCGCCTGGAAACAGAAGGGCTCTGACGATCTCTGGCGATCACGCCCCCTGCCATACCATACAGGTACGTTACTCTGCCTGCCCGTGCCATTCTGCCAATGTATATCGTCGGCAGTCGGCAAGTGGTTAAAAAGACACGCAGCTATTCACAAAAATTAGAAGACAAGCGGTTTAACCTTAAACTGCGTATAAGGTTCTTTATTGTAAGAGCTGTAAGGATGTGGAATTCTCTTCAACGGGCAGTGGTTTCAGCGGGGAGCATCGATAATTTAAAAAAACGATTAGATAGGCACCTGACTGACCACAACATACAGGGATATACAATGTAATACTGACATAAAAGCACACACACAGGTTGGACTTGATGAACTTGTGTCTCTTTTCAACCTCACCTACTATGTAACTATTATTGTTTATACACACGTATGCACTGCACATGCATATTTACATGTGTATGCAAGGAAGCAGGGGCTTTACATTTTTATTTTATTTATTCCATATTTTACTTTTTGATTTGATACTTTTTAAAATATTTTATTTGTTAACCCGCGACACAACAAACTACTACACCCAAAATTGTCTATAGGCAGAGCATTAATAGCCTCTTTAGGTCATCATCTTAGAGTTAATTGCATCCATATATGATGGCATATAATTATTCTTCTCATTCTGAAGTACATGGTGATACCCAACATGTATTGCATAATCATTGTTTATGTACAAATGCACTCCGTTCAAGCGCTTCTGTGTGTGTGAAAGGGTGGGAAGCTTTACATGTTATATTTTCCTTTCTTTCTTTATGTTATATTATATTTTTTTTCAGTTTACACTTTTTTTCACACTTAAATTTATTGCTATCACATAGGTACTTTAAAAGCCCTGCGCTGACCAGAGTGTTCTGGTGGGGGGGATCTTTCCCCTATCCGAACACAATAGCTTAGCAGGGGAGATCGCTGTACTAACATTGGATTGTTAGCACAGTGGTTTCCGACCTGAGCTGTCGCTATTTTTTTGTTCAACCCCCTGGGTTGAACGAAAAAAGACTGATAGTGTGTACTAGGCTTTAATAGTAGGTGGGTTACAGGTGAACTCCAGACAAACAACCAAATACACAAGAAATATATTGTACATGAGAGTTGGAGGATTTGTATTTCTGTCCCCCCCAGCACAGCCCTGTCTACCAAGGGGTGACTTGATCATTCTCTGCTGCAGTTTCACTTTCACATCTGCTCCCCAGTTTCTTGCTTGTGTCTGGACAGTGAAGTAGAAACCGCAGACTAAAGTGTTCATTTCCCTGTATCTCTGATCATTCCTCCAATGAGCATGTATCTTTTACTAAAGCACACCTGATTTGCTTTGTATTGCTTCTCCCTGCCCATGCTGGATGCTCCAGCTATAGTGCTGTCCCAGGAGTCCTCTTCAATCTAGTGCTGCTGGTCCTCTTTAGACAGACACACATCATTCTGCCTATTTCCTGTGAGTGTAGCCTGTTATTGACACATAGCTGAAGTTTTTCTTTAACTTACAATTTAAAATTATTTGCATTAAAGAAAGATACTTTAGTTCTGATTTAGTACCTGTTAGCACCTGTACACCTGTACCCCCTCCCCCCTTTTCCATTTGCAAAACAGAAGAACAAAATGCAGCTCTTCCATAGAAAAATAGTTATATAAAATATAATTGGTCAAATGTGTACATAAATAATTTAGGGGAATTTAACTTAGATCATATTTACCTGTATAGAATGTTGTTAATTGCAAATGACAATAATTGCATTTTTTTTCCCCTGTGCATGCAGAATATCTTTTTTACCTTTTGGTTCACAATCCTCTGACATCTGTAATTGAAAACATTATATTCGCTGGCAACAACATGACAATAAATACAGTTTCATTCTTGTTTTTTTTAGAAGCCTCACAGAAAATGGTCAAGCTTTACAGTTCTCCAGCATGGAAATGTGGCTATTTAACTGAGGTCATGCAGTGTTATGAATCATCTGCTAAGACAGTCCCAGCTGGCATGTTCCAATAAATCTGTCACCTATAAAAAATATCACAGCCATTGTGTATGTCCTCAGTAAAGTCCAATAGTCCTTAATCCAGTCAAAGAATGTATAAACACATTCTAGCAATAGCTCACTTTGTGGATTTATAGCATGAAATAGGCAGTAGTTGGATTTAACACTCTGGCTCAATTTTTTAAGTTCCTTGGATCTATAAGATGTTCTATGTATATTATCTTCTGCCAATATACACTATAGATACAGTGTGTGTGTGTGTGTGTGTGTGTGTGTGTGTGTGTGTGTGTGTATATACAGTATCTCACAAAAATGAGTACACCCCTCACATTTTTGTAAATATTTTATTATAACTTTTCATGTGACAACACTGAAGAAATGACTTCTACAATGTAAAGTAGTGAGTGTACAGCTTGTATAACAATGTAAATTTGCTGTCCCCTCAAAATAACTCAACACACAGGCATTGATGTCTAAACCGCTGACAACAAAAGGGAGTACACCCCTAAATGAAAATGTCCAAATTGGGCCCAAAGTATTATTTTGTGTGGCCACCAATCTTCCAGCACTGCCTTAACCCTGTTGGGCATGGAGTTCACCATAGCTTCACAGATTGCCACTGGAGTCCTCTTCCACTCCTCCATGACGACATCACAGAGCTGGTGGATGTTAGAGACCTTGCGCTCCTCCACCTTTCATTTGAAAATGCCCCACAGGTGCTCAATAGGGTTTAGGTCTGGAGACATGCTTAGCCAGTCCATCACCTTTACCCTCAGCTTCTTTAGCAAGGCAGTGGTCATCTTGGAGGTGTGTTTTGGGTCGTTATGTTAGAATACTGCCCTGAGGGGATCATGCTCTTTTTCAGTATGTCACAGTACATGTTGGAATTCATGGTTCCCTCAATGAACTGTAGCTCCCCAGTACAGGCAGCACTCATGCAGACCCAGACCATGACACTCCCACCACCATGCTTAACTGTAGGCAAGACGCACTTGTCTTTGTACTCCTGACCTGGTTTCTGCTACACACGCTTGACACCATCTGAACCAAATAAGTTTATCTTGGTCTCATCAGACCACAGAACATGGTTCCAGTAATCCATGACCTTAGTCTGCTTCTCAAACTGTTTGCGGGCTTTCTTGTGCATCATCTTTAGAAGAGGCTTCCTTCTGGGAGGAAAGCCATTCTGACCAAATTGATGCAGTGTATGGTCTGCGTACTGACAGGCTGACCCCCCCACCCCTTCAACCTCTGCAGCAATGCTGGCAGCACTCATACGTCTATTTCCCAAAGATAACCTCTGGATATGATGCTGAGCACGTGCACTCAACTTCATTGGTCGACCATAGCGAGGCCTGTTCTGAGTGGAGCCTGTCCTATTAAACCACTGTATGGTCTTGGCCACCGTGCTGCAGCTCAGTTTCAGGGTCTTGGCAATCCTCTTACAGCCTAGGCCATCTTTATGTAGAGCAATCATTATTTTTTTCAGATCCTTAGAGTTCTTTGCCATGAGGTGCCATGTTGAACTTCCAGTGAACAGTATGAGAGACTGAGAGCAATAACACCAAATTTAACACACCTGCTCCCCATTCACACCTGAGACCTTGTAACACTAACGAGTCACATGACACCGGGGAGGGAAAATGGCTAATTGGACCCAATTTGGGCATTTTCACTTAGGGGTGTACTCACTTGAGTTATTTTAAGGGGACAGCAAATTTACACTGTTATACAAGCTGTACACTCACTACTTTACATTGTAGCAAAGTGTAATTTCTTCAGTGTTGTCACATGAAAATATATAATAAAATATTTACAAAAATGTGAGGGGTGTACTCACTTTTATGAGATACTGTATATATATATATATATATATATATATATATATATATATATATATATATATATATATATTCATAGTATATGCATCACAAGTGTGCATAATATAGTAGCAACCTGGGGCCTCCCTAAAGTTGATATTTCCTCTAATACCAACCTACCATGCCTTGTTTTGCACTGTCTGTTTGTGGGCAGCCATCCTAGCATAGGCAGGGCTTTACTTCCTCGTGTCAGAGCCTCCAGTAAGGGGGTGCACAACAGTGAGCAGCACAGTAGTGATATCACCAAATCTCCTGCAGCTAGCAGGCAGTGCCACCTTAGATCTCACACTGCAGATATACAGCTATGAGGCTGTAGGCACAAGAGTGCCAAGACTCCCTCACATACCAGGAAGCATATTGCTATTTTTTAGGAGGAAATCTAGACAAAAGGAAATGTTTCTGGTCACTGTTTAGGCACAATAATTAATTCTAAATGGTTCATATAATAAATCAATAAATGCAGCGCTAGCAATTAAACAAAATAAATATGATAAATTGAAATTAGAAATTGAACTGTTGCCGCTGCTGCAAAAAAGTGCTAAGACTTCACATGTAATTAACGAATAGATGCAGCGCTGGCAACTAAACACCAATCAAAAATATATAGTGCACTATGATAAATTAGTGGAAAAAATCACTGAAATGGTGATGATGTAATCATAAATAAATTGCACCTATTGCATAGATGCTAAGCTAAAACATGTGCCGTGAAAATGAAACATACTAGCAACTGGAGAGATCTATAAAGACATAGCGCCAGCATTGACAAAAAATGACAGTGACTAAAAATATTAACACACATAAAGTGACATGGACTAGGATGATGTGCAAATTCCCTGGAAAAAAATCCCGCTGGTCAGCGATGGTAGGCTTACAACCCTTCAGCCTATAATAACACAATCAGACACCTGAAATGTAGTTTCTAGAGTAGGGATGAGCTTCGAGTTCGAGTCAAACTCATGTTCGACTCAAACATCGGCTGTTCGCCAGTTCGCCGAACAGCGAACAATTTAGGTGCAAATTCGAATGCCGCAGAACACCCTTTAAAAGTCTAATTGAGAAATCAAAAGTGCTCATTTTAAAGGCTTATATGCATGGTATTGTCATAAAAAGTGTTTGGGGACCTGGGTCCTGACTCAGGGGACATGGATCAATGCAAAAAAAAGTTTTAAAAATGGCCGTTTTTTCGGGAGCAGTGATTTTAATAATGTTTAAAGTGAAACAATAAAAGTGTAATATCCCTTTAAATTTTGTACTTGGGGGGTGCCTATAATATGCCTGTAAAGGGGCGCATGTTTCCCGTGTTTAGAACAGTCTGACAGCAAAATGACATTTCAAAGGAAAAAAGTCATTTAAAACTACTCGCGCCTATTAACGAATTGCCGGTCCGACAATACACATAAAAGTTCATTGATAAAAATGGCATAGGAATTCCCCACAGAGGAACCCCGAACCAAAATTTAAAAAAAAAAATGGCGTGGGGTCCCCTCAAAAATCCATACCAGACCCTTATCCAAGCACGCAACCTGGCAGGAAAAGAGGGGGGATGAGAGAGTGCCCCCCCTCCTGAACCATACCAGGCCACATGCCCTCAACATTGGGAGGGTGCTTTGGGGTAGCCCCCCAAAACACCTTGTCCCCATGTTGATGGGGACAAGGGCCTCATACCCACAACCCTTGCCCAGTGGTTGTGGGGGTCTGCGGGTGGGGGGCTTATCGAAATCTGAAAGCCCCCTTTAACAAGGGGACCCCCAGATCCTGGCCCTCCTCCCTGTGCGAAATGGTAAGGGGGTACAAAAGTACCCCTACCATTTCACAAAAAAACTGTCAAAAATGTTCAAAATGACAAGAGACAGTTTTTGACAATTCCTTTATTTAAATGCTTCTTCTTTCTTCTATCTTCTATCTTCTATCTCCTTTCTTCTATCTTCTATCTTCCTTCGGTTTCTTCCTCCATCTTCTTCTTCTTCTGGTTCTTCTGGTTCTTCCTCCGGTGTTCTCGTCTGGTATCTTCCTCCGCGGCGTCTTCTTATCTTCTTTTCCTTGGGCCGCTCCGCATCCATGATGGCATGGAGGGAGGCTTCCGCTGTGTGACGCTTCTCTCTTCATCTTTTTCTCTTCATCTTTTTCTCTTCATCTTCTCTTCATCTTCTTGTCTTCATCTTCTTTTCGGGCCGCTCCACATCCATGATGGCATGAAGGGAGGCTGCCCGTTACGTAACCCTCTGCCCCCCGTTATTTAAGAACCGTCAGAAGAGGAGAAGCGTCACACAGCGAGAGCCTCCCTCCATATACAAAAGAAAAAAGTCGGAAAAGATTCCAAAAAAGCAGTTTCTTCAATGAGGACACACTGATATTAAGCTTAACTATCTTTATTAGAAACCCTCAGGTAGAAAAGTTCATATATAAACAGATTAACAATAATACAGAAATTAAAGATGAAAATAATCCTCCCTCCAGCTAGAATTAAAAATAAGACTGACGTCTTACATGGGACATTGGGTGGCCACCTTACCCTATATACACACCTCCATCAATCACTCGTCTTGCATACACATACAGACAAAAAGTCCTTGACCCGGGTCTTATTGAGTAAATATTGTTCAAATGTTGCTCAGATATATAAAGTGATAAAAGTAGAGTACCATGGGCATATACATAGGACAATTGACTGTATCAGAACTGCATAAAGGCGAGAAATCCACCCGTAGGATTGACTCGAATATATTGAACAGAGATCCATGCAGTATGGCGCTGTTAAGCACGGGGGTCAACATTTAGTGACATGACAGACCCAAGTCCATTGATGTTTTTACATAGGAAAACATGTAATATCGCTCACCATTTAGGCGTCTTAATCTGAATGTCTTGTGGTCCGCGGAGTAGCTGTGCTGACACCGTCTCCTGGCTTGTCAGTGAACCATGCTGATAGCCTTACACTTCCGGCAGTACTGATTCCTCCAGACTACGCTTACGGTAGATCGCCAGGTACAAGGGTAGTCAGCTGGGCTATGGCAATCAGCTAAGTAGGCGGTATTGTAGACAGCCACATGAGGAGGCAGCGGAGAAGCAGGATCGCTGTTTAAATTTAGCGGTATTGGTCCGTCCAGGGGTGGAGATGGACTGAGGTGGTTCCGGGCTATTTGGTGGGCATCCAGAGGTCCCAGCCACCACACAGGTGATGGCGTGATGCTTACGCGTTTCACCTGATCACAGGTTTCCTCAGAGCATGCTGGACGGACCAATACCGCTAAATTTAAACAGCGATCCTGCTTCTCCGCTGCCTCCTCATGTGGCTGTCTACAATACCGCCTACTTAGCTGATTGCCATAGCCCAGCTGACTACCCTTGTACCTGGCGATCTACCGTAAGCGTAGTCTGGAGGAATCAGTACTGCCGGAAGTGTAAGGCTATCAGCATGGTTCACTGACAAGCCAGGAGACGGTGTCAGCACAGCTACTCCGCGGACCACAAGACATTCAGATTAAGACGCCTAAATGGTGAGCGATATTACATGTTTTCCTATGTAAAAACATCAATGGACTTGGGTCTGTCATGTCACTAAATGTTGACCCCCGTGCTTAACAGCGCCATACTGCATGGATCTCTGTTCAATATATTCGAGTCAATCCTACGGGTGGATTTCTCGCCTTTATGCAGTTCTGATACAGTCAATTGTCCTATGTATATGCCCATGGTACTCTACTTTTATCACTTTATATATCTGAGCAACATTTGAACAATATTTACTCAATAAGACCCGGGTCAAGGACTTTTTGTCTGTATGTGTATGCAAGACGAGTGATTGATGGAGGTGTGTATATAGGGTAAGGTGGCCACCCAATGTCCCATGTAAGACGTCAGTCTTATTTTTAATTCTAGCTGGAGGGAGGATTATTTTCATCTTTAATTTCTGTATTATTGTTAATCTGTTTATATATGAACTTTTCTACCTGAGGGTTTCTAATAAAGATAGTTAAGCTTAATATCAGTGTGTCCTCATTGAAGAAACTGCTTTTTTGGAATCTTTTCCGACTTTTTTCTTTTGTATATGCTGTTGGTTAAGTTCAGAGGACAATTACCCTGTTTTATGTGGTTTTTTTCACGATCTATAGTCTGTGGTAATGATATACGCAGGTGTATATATCTGAGCAGGTAATCGGTAAGCCGCCAGTAAAGCTCACGCACACCTGCGCTTGATTGGCAACGTCAGTGGTCTTTTTTTCTTTTGTTTATATGAGAGCCTCCCTCCATGCCATCATGGATGCGGAGTGGCCCCAAAAGAAGATGAAGACAAGAAGATGAAGAGAAGAAGATGAAGAGAAGAAGATGAAGAGAAAAAGATGAAGAGAAAAAGATGAAGAGAGAAGCGTCACACAGCGGGAGCCTCCCTTCATGCCATCATGGATGCGGAGTGGCCCGAGGAGAAGAAGATAAGCAGACGCCACGGAGGAAGATGCCGGACGAGAACACCGGAGGAAGAACCAGAAGAACCAGAAGAAGAAGAAGATGGAGGAAGAAACTGAAGGAAGATAGAAGATAGAAGATAGAAGAAAGAAGATAGAAGATAGAAGACAGAAGAAGCATTTAAATAAAGGAATTGTCAATAACTGTCTCTTGTCATTTTTAACATTTTTGACAGTTTTTTTGTGTAATGGTAGGGGTACCCCCCTTACAATTTCACATAGGGGGAGGGCCGGGATCTGGGGGTCCCCTTGTTAAAGGGGGCTTCCAGATTCTGATAAGCCCCCCTGCAGACCCCCACAACCACTGGTCAAGGGTTGTGGGGATGAGGCCCTTGTCCCCATCAACATGGGTACAAGGTGTTTTGGGGGGCTACCCCAAAGCACCCTCCCAATGTTGAGGGCATGTGGCCTGGTATGGTTCAGGAGGGGGGGCGCTCTCTCGTCCCCCCTCTTTTCCTGTGGCCTGCCAGGTTGCGTGCTTGGATAAGGGTCTGGTATTGGATTTTTGGGGGGACCCCAAGTCGTTTTTTTTTTATTTTGGTGTGGGGTTCCCCTTAAAATCCATACCAGACCTGAAGGGTCTAGTATAGGTTTTGAGGGGGACCCCATGCCATTTTTTTTTTCATTTTGGCCGGGGTTCCCCTTTATATCCATACCAGACCTGAAGGGCCTGGTATGGAATTTAGGGGGACCCCCCACGTCATTTTTTTTTTTCATTTTGGTTCGGGGTTCCCCTGTGGGGAATTCCCATGCCATTTTTATCAATGACCCAGGTCCCCAAACACTTTTTATGACAATAACTTGCATATAAGCCTTTAAAATTAGCACTTTTGATTATTCATGCTCGTGTCCAATAGACTTTAATGGTGTTCATGTGTTCAAATGAATTTTTTGCCTGTTCGTAAGTTCTGATGCGAACCGAACAGGGGGGTGTTCAGCTCATCCCTATTCTAGAGACAAATAGGATGGAACCTGGATCGTTGCCAATTCGATACGTGCTTGGAGATAAAGGACATCATATTCCACCCAAAAACAAAGGAAGAAAATACGCTGTTCCTGTCTTCTGTGGAACGCACGCTACCAGCGGCGATCGCGGAAGTATTCTGAATGCCTGCTTGCAGCCTCTATCTTGTGAGTAGCGCTGGTATGTGCATTTGAACATTTCCCTACAGTACTTCACCATATTTTCTTCCTTTGTTTTTGGGTGGAATATGATGTACTTTATCTCCAAGCACGTATCCCATTAGCAACAATCCAGGTTCTATCTTATTTGCCTCTAGAAACTACAACATTTCAGGTGACAGATTGTGTTATTATAGGCTGAAGGGTTGTAAGCCTACCATCGCTGACCAGCGAAATTTTTTTCCAGGGAATTTACACATCATTCTAGTCTATGTCACTTTATGCGTGTTAATATTTTTAGTCACTGTCATTTTTTTTCAATGCTGGCGCTATGTCTTTATAGATCTCTCCAGTTGCTAGTATGTTTCATTTTCACGGCACATGTTTTAGCTTAGCATCTATGCAATAGGTGCAATTTATTTATGATTACATCATCACCATTTTAGTGATTTTTTCCACCAATTTTTCATAGTGCACTAGATATTTTTGATTGGTGTTTAGTTGCCAGCGCTGCATCTATTCATTTATAAAATGCTTCATATGACATAGCGATTCTTTTTGAGTTAAGGTCCATTTTAGAAGCAGATTTCAGATTTTCTATCAATTTGAATTGCACAACTTCATTACCATGTGTTCTTTATTACTAAATAGGCTTCATTTGCTTAATACATATTTTGAGATTTTCGCTTAATAAATAATAAATACATGCCATACATTGTTCTCTTTTTTTAAGAGGTAATATCAGGGGAGGTACAGAATAGGGAGGGGAAAGGAGCATATACTGTAAGTGTTCACCCAAATTAAACATAGTCCAGGTAACCATACCAAAGATTACAATGGGTTAGTGTATGTCAAAAAGATTTGGAAACAGTCATAAGCTTACTGAGCACCATTAACTTTTGCAATTAAAAGATTTAGAGGATGCATCAAAATTGATCAGTTTTGGAAGCAATAAAGGGTGTATCATAATGTAATAAACTCTAGAGTAAGAGTATTGCAAAATAGCAAGAATATTCACACATTTTTAATCAAAATATCTCCTTCCAGGGAAGGATCAGGAAAATGTGATTTGTTTTTTCGTAAAGGAGATTAGTAGCAGGGTCAAATGATAGAACAAAATATTCTTCCCCATTTCTAAACTGATTTTTTGTAAGTCTAGACGCTGTAAAAACGAAAAATGTATTTTGGACTGTATATATTAAATGGAAAAATTTAGCTCGCTGCCAGACAATTTGAAAATGTAAAAAGTAGACACATTAATAATGGCAGATGCATGGGTTATTTTCAAAGCAAATATTTCTCCATAAGAATTTGGAAAGGATTATGACTATTCAGTGTTTTACATTTTAGCATTAGATTTATTTCTTACTAATGTCATCAATTAAACAAATTCCTCAGTTTACACCCCAAAAGCCAATGGAATGATTAATGCTTATCTAATAGAATTGTATGCAAACAAAAACCATACAAAATAATTTTGACGTTCCAGTGTTTATCCAATGAAAGTGCTTTGTTACATCAGATCATACAACTGCAATCAATAATCACTGAAAAACATTTCTAAGAAGACACATTATTTTAAAATCTTTAATAGACTGCTGGTGTAAGGTTAGGAGTAATGGCACTAAAGCAAGCAGATATACCACAACCAACAAAAAAAAAACAGTCAGCATGAGCCATGACACTACAGTATATATATATAATATATATATATATATATATATATATATATCAAAGCCATTTGAGAATCACATTTACGCAAACCAGACAAGCTAATTCTTTGCTAACTTAATTTTAAATTCCACTGAAACTACCTTCACAAAAGTTACTGATGAACTAAGAACATCCACTACTCCATACTAAAATTTAAGAGCCACTATTCTTTTTTATCTGTCTTCTGCCTTTAATAATTTTAATTAATAATCCACCCAACATCTATCTTCTATTCAAATTCATGAACTGCTAAAATAATGCTTACCCTCATTATATACTAGCTTGACTGTTGTGTTTCTCTCACCTATGGTCTTCCAACAAAAAGAATGGCATTACTTCAATCAATCCTAAACCATTCTGCCTAAATCATCTGCCTAGCTTCTCAACACCAAATGCTGCTCCTTCTCGTTAGTCTTTTCATTGACTGTCAATTGAACAGGGAATTCATGTCAAAACTATTGCTCTAACCAGCATAGCTCTCTAAAATATGCCTGGAGATGATTGTCTATATATTAAAGGTTCAAGCTTGCTTGTGTTAAAAAAATGACTACCCAGATATTGGTTGGGCAAATGGTACTGCTCAATCAACTATGGTTTGCCAGTTCTTGAACGTATTGCAGGATAATTTAATGGAACAAATGGTAGAGGATACATACTGTATAGAAAAAAAAAAACTCTGCCGGGTTTAGTAATCTTAAAAAATTTGGGACTTATAACTGACATGCAAATTAAGGACAATTTAGGCAGCAGTGATCATGGTGTGCTTATGTTTGATATACAGTATCTCACAAAACTGTGTACACCCCTCACATTTTTGTAAATATTTTATTATATCTTTTCATGTGACAACACTGAAGAAATTACCCTTTGCTACGATGTAAAGTAGTGAGTATACAGCTGTAAATTTGCTGTCCCCTAAAAATAAAAAGTGAGTAAACCCCTAAGTGAAAATGTCCAAACTGGGCCCTCCCCATTGTCATGTGACATGTTAGTGTTACAAGGTCTCAGGTGTGAAGGGGGAGCAGGTATGTTACATTTGGTGTTATCTCTCTCATACTGGTCACTGGAAGTTCAACATGACACCTCATGGCAAATAACACTCTGAGGATCTGAAAAAAAGAATTGTTGCTCTACATAAAGATGGCCTAGGCTATAAGAAGATTGCCAAGACCCAGAAACTGAGCTGCATCACGGTGGCCAAGACCATACGGTGGTTTAACAGGACAGATTCCACTCAGAACAGGCCTCGCCACGGTCGACCAAAGAAGTTGAGTGCATGTGCTTACTGTCATTTTAAGAGGTTGTCTTTGGGAAATAGACGTATGAGTGCTGCCAGCATTGCTGCAGAGGTTGAAGGGGTGGGGGGTCAGCCTGTCAGTGCTCAGACCATATGCAGTACACTGCATCAAATTGGTCAGCATGGCTGTCATCCTAGAAGGAAGCCTCTTCTAAAGATGATGCACAAGAAAGCCCACAAACAGTTTGCTGAAGACAAGCAGACTAAGGACATGGGTTGCTGGAACCATGTCCTGTGGTCTGATGAGACCAAGATAATCTTATTTGATTCAGATGGTGTCAAGCATGTGTGGCAGCAACCAGGTGAAGAGTACAAAGACAAGTGTGTCTTGTCTACAGTCAAGCATGGTGGTGGGAGTGTCATATTCTGGGGCTGCATGAGGGTTGCTGGCACTGGGAAGCTACAGTTCATTAAGGAAACCATGAATAGTTGGCAAACTGTGTTAGCTAGAGTCTTGCTTTGTTTTGTGGTACAGAGTGTTTGGTGGGTTGGCAACCCTTTCACCAATTCTGCGCTTCAGCTGTGGGTACTAACAGCTGAGGGGCCTCTCATGGATCGATGGCTTGACTCTGGCAAACCTCCTCTGTATGGCTGTAGATGCAGATAGAGACTGGCAAACTCGCTCTGTGTGGCTGATGATGCTACTGTCCTGGCCACACTGGAAGGCAAAGGCCTGTGGACTGAGCACTCTAGCCTGGACGTCCAACTCATTTCCTGGTCTGGCAGTTCCTTTCTCTAACTGGTTCTTGGGTGAAATGAGTGAACTGACAGAGGTCCTTACTCCTCGGGATCTGGGACGCAAAAGCCACAAACTTTCCAGGGCAGTAAGGTAAAAGATCCTGTCAGGAGAGTAGTCGGAGGAGAGTTGCCCGTAGGCCTGGCACAGAGTCCAGTTTCCAATATGGCAACGCCCACACGAATGCACGCACACATATTGCAAACACACGGTCCTCATGGCAAACAAGTGTGCCTACTGGCGCATGCAATGCATGACAGATCCTGGCGCCTTCTGGCCTTTAAAAAGGGTGACTGTGGCAAATGCACATTGCTGACTGGTCTTCAGCTTCCTGTTCCTGTATGTGCTTATGCTTCTGATCACCTGTTACCGACCCGGCCTCCCAGCTCTGACTTCGGATTGCCCACGGATCTGCTCTTAACTCCTCTTCTGTGTATGACCTTGGCTTGCTTGACTAGATCTCTGTTCTTCTTTCTGCTGACCACTGGCTTACCGACGTTGGCATCCATCACTGACTATGCCTCCTGCTTTGCCCTGACCAGGTTTTTTGCGCTGGAGCACCCCTCCCCCTCCTCATTACCTCTTATTTAATGGCCACCAGTGTTTAGGATGTATCCCCTTCAGTTCTCCCACATAGAGGAGTTCAGCTCCCATGGTTGAGACAAAAGATCTTCCATTCTATTACTAGTGTAGGACCCACTAATTTGGGGTACTTTGTCGCAGTAAGTGGGCTTAGCACTATATGACCATATAGTGTGACCAAACCCCCGTATTTTTTGAATATGTTCAGGTGTTTTTAACTAGCCCTGTAGGAAATGTCATTCTTGTATGTGTGCGCTGTAAAATATTTTGTCCTGCTTTGCCCTGTTTGCTGTGATCCACCCTGGTATCTACCTGCAGTACCCAGCCTGCTGTACCTACCTGCAGTACTTACTTGCTGCTCCAGCCTGCAATACCTACTTGCTGTATCCAGCCTGCTGCATCTTGCAATGCAACCTGTTTCCTGCTGTGTGCAGTTTGCACCATCATCAGCTACACTGGGTCCTACTGCGCACCAGGGCCAGCTTAATAGCATCATGGAACCCTGGGAAAAGCAATGCTTTGGAGTAGGGATGAGCCGAACACCCCCCGGTTCGGTTCGCACCAGAACCTGCGAACGGACCGAAAATTTGCACGAACGTTAGAACCCCATTGACATCTATGGGACTCGAATGTTCGAAATCAAAAGTGCTAATTTTAAAGGCTAATTTGCATGGTATTGTCCTAAAAAGGGTTTGGGGACCTGGGTCCTGCCCCAGGGGATATGTATCAATGCAAAAAAAAGTTTTAAAAATGGCCGTTTTTTCGGGAGCAGTGATTTTAATGATGCTTAAAGTAAAAAAAAAAAAGTGAAATATTCCTTTAAATATCGTACCTGGGGGGTGTCTATAGTATGCCCGTACAGTGGCGCGTGTTTCCCGTGCTTAGAACAGTCCCTGCACAAAATGACATTTTTAAAGGAATAAAAGTAATTTAAAATTGCTTGCGGCTTTAATGTAATGTCGGGTCCTGGGAATATGGATGAAAATTAGTGAGACAAATGGCATGGGTACCCCCCAGTCCATTACCAGGCCCTTTGGGTCTTGTATGGATATTAAGGGGAACCCCGCACCCGAATTAAAAAAAGGAAAGGCGTGGGGCCACCAGGCCCTATATACCGTATTTATCGGCGTATAACACGCACCGGCGTATAACACGCACCCCAATTTAGGAGGGAATTTTAAGGAAAAAAAAACTTTTAGGAGGGAAGTTGAAGGGAAAAAAACTTACATTTAAATGCCCATCATTGCAGCCTTGCCCCAGTCCAGCCTTGCCCCAGTCCAGCCTTGCCCCAGTGCAGCCTTGCAGCTCGCTGAGCTTCAAAATCCCCGACCGCGATTTGAAAATGGCGCCGCCGGCACCGAAATACACAGAGCCGGTCCTCGGCTCTTCTCGGCGGCTCTCGTTCACTTTTGGCTCCACTCGGGATGGGCGTGACGGTGAGCGGAGCTATCCGAACCTAGCCGAGTACGCTCGGCTAGGTTCGGGCGATGCTCGAGTGAAGCTGAAAGTGGCCGAGAAGAGCCGAGGACCGGCACTGTGTATTTCGGCGTCGACAGCGCCATTTTTGCGGTCGGCGATTTTTTAGATCTGACAGGTCAGGATCGCAGGGGATCGGTGTATAACACGCACCTGCGATTTCCCCCTGATTTTAAGGGGAAAAAAGTGCGTGTTATACGCCGATAAATACGGTACTCTAAACAGCAGTATGCAGGTGGTTCAAACAAGACAGGGACTGTAGGTTTGTTGTTAAGTAGAATCTGTTTGTAATTTTGAACTGGTACATTTTTAACGTGTTTAGCTCCAGCCAAAAAATCTATTTTAAGCTTTTTGGAAAACATAGGGAAGGGTTATCACCCCTGTGACATTTGATTTGCTGTCTGTGCTCCTCTTCAGAAGAATTTACCTCACTTTCTGTCCCAATGACAAATGTTTTTAGAAAACTCAGGGTTTTTAGTGAAACAAGGATTGGTGATAAAGCATCAGTGGAAAGGAGAAACATTTTTCCCATATTAACTCTTACAGGAGAGAAATTCCCTTCCTAGGGGTAGATTTCATCCAAGGGCGGATCCAGAGTCTAGTCTCGGGAGGGGCACTGCCAGAAAATAAGGTGTTGCTTACAGAACTCTATTTAACATATCATACAGTCCTAACCTTGTTTAAAACAGTGACACTTTTATCATTATTACATTACAAACAGACAGGATAGGTTTAACCACAACTTTATTATTACAAAGATCACAAGCAGTTTGTATACTTATAACAGAATATTCCCAGAGAAAATATTCACAAACAATATAAAATTATGTGTAAAAAACAAACAGCAGAACCCAAACATTATCACTCTCCACTGTCTCCAAACACACAACAACAGAAACATTTTATTTGTAAGTTACATAACATGAAAAATTCAGAGAATTAGCTCAATTCTTCGTTTTCCTTGTTTGGCAAACAGCTCGATAACTCGGTCAGTATTCACAGGAATATCTCTATGAATGTAAAGTAAACACAAGCCATTTAACCGGTCCTCCACCATTCGTGACTGAAGCCATGTTTTAACACGACGGAGGGTTGAGAAAGATCTCTCTGCTGTGGCCACACTTACAGGGAGAGTTGCTAAGATCAGAAGTAAACTTCTGATGGTTGGGAAGAGGTCCTGGTCACACAAGTCCAACACTTCAAGAACTGTTTTTGGAAGTTCCTTATGTTGTGATAACTCTCGTTTCCACTTTGTAAGCCATAGACTTAGTTCTCCCTGCAGCAATGTCTCCATTATCTTCTGCTTACCATCAGCTAGAAGAGGGTGGAAACGCTTTGATAATGATTGCACAGCCACAGGAACCATGGTTTCCATTTTTTTCCCAAAAAGTACTGCTGGCATCAAGATTTGAATCTGGAAACACTGCATTGAATTCTCTGAGTTTTTAAATCATTAATAATGTTGTCCAGCAAGGGAATATACAACGCTTCCTGTAGTATTCTTCAGTTGATTCTACATTGTAATTGAATCTGTGCACTTGCCTCCTTACAAGACGTGGCAATTTTAGTTCCACTCCAAGTTCTGAAGCCAATTCTGTAGCCTCCATATGCAAAGTGGAAAAAGTGCTATAAGCGTTACATCGCATATTCTCTATGGTTGCCATGGTATCAGTCAAATAGTCCGATGCACTTGTTAAATCAATTGTTGGGGATTGAAGGAAGCGACTCAGAGGAAGGGTTACTTTCAGAACACTGATGAGTGAAACCAAGGAAAATATGAATTCTGCACTGCACAGAGAATGGATGAGAGTAGATGCTGTTGAGCTAGTGCTTGAGCATTTCCATTGAGATATTGCAGATAGTGCACTCACCACTTTTACAAGTGCATCTCGAAATCTTATGAGAGAATCATGGCGCTCTACCCATCTAGTTTCACAAAGACTGGTAAGCTGAGAGCCTAACTCCTGCTTTAAAATAAAATGACGCTTTGCTGATTGGTTAAAGAATGAAATGGTTGATTTGACCACTGCTACTGCATTGCGAACTGCTGACACTTGTGAGGACTTTGAAATTGAATTGTTCAGACAATGATTGTAGCAAGGACATCTGCAACTGTTGGGTGCTTCTCTGACACAGCACCAGCCACCTCTGAAGACATAACACTGCAACTGTCTGTTCCAATGTCAACACAATGAGTGATGTCCAGGGAGAGGTCTTTAATTATTTGGATAACCATCTGGCCTAAAACTTTTCCTGTAAGCCTTGGTTCTGAACCTGAACTATCAAGTCCCGACTCCTTCTGGGTTGCAAATTCGTAGGCATCAACAAATTTTATAAAATCCTCACGAACTGATCCATTGTAGACATATCGAAAGTTGAGTGTAAGTTGTTCGGTATGGGAAATGTCTGTAGTTTCATTGAATATAATACTAAAATAGCAAGCCTCTTTAATTCTAGCTACAATGATATTGCTGATTTTATCACCACAACACCCGATTAAATCATTTTGTGTGGATTTTGAAATGTATGTAGCGCGAGAAGATGCAGTAAGGAGGTGCTTCTCTAATATTTTGTCTCCAGATGCAACACGGTACCTCAGCAATTCCCGAAAGTTGCCTTCATTCACCTCCGGGGTGGAGTCATCCATTAAAGCACCATTATCTCGGTGGCCATGCAGAGGTATATTTTGTTTACCCAAAAATATAATTGACTCAACGATAGGACGAATTCACTCTCGGTTCTCTTTCACTTTCTGCAGACGATGCAAGTTTATTTGATTAACAATTTCATTTTCCGGTGCATGGTAGGTTTTTAAAAATGCATTTCCTTCAAATACACTCTCCTGATGATAAACAAGCCTTGCATGGACTTCCAAATCTCCATCCTTGCCCTTAAGCTTTTTAAAATTAGTAAGGGGCTCCATCACTAATTTTCCAAGGGCCATGCCTTTGTTATGACCACCTTTGCGATGTTGCGCAAACAATGCACAGTACTTGCAAAACAATCCATTTTTGTCAGGTGAATACACGAGCCAAGGAAAACTGTCAATATGTTGTTTTGACAGGTATCTCTTTATTTCCCGAGTTTCTCCATTCTTGGAAGTCATGTTCTGAACAGAGAAAGATAATTCATATCCAGGAGGAGGTTGCCATGGATTTTCCAATAGCAAGCATTTGGTGTAATCATCTATTTTTTTCCCAAGATGTGTGCCAATGTCATTAATTAGGATACTGCTGGTTTGAGGTGGGGTATCAACAGACAGTGGCGACACATTACGATCTGTTTCACCAGATATTGGCTCTACAAATGTATCAGAACAGGATGGGAGGGTAGTGTCAACTTCCATACTTGAAGTTGAAGTGCTTTCTACTATTGGCTTTTCCCCGGATGACTTTTTTGCACTGGTACTGAAGAAAGAATCTATAGTCCTACAGTTCACTCTTTTCTGACTCATTTTGCTGTTTCTATAATTAAAGTACAAAAGTGGACACTAAATAAAGTAATTGTCTTTATAGAACAGCACTGCACACACATTGTTGACATGTACATGTACCATAACTGAACCGACCCCCTGTTTAAATATTGCATAAATACATTGCAGACATGATGCAGGAGATGGTCAGAGACTGCAGACATGATACAGGAGATGGTCAGAGACTGCAGACATGATACAAGAGATGACCATAGACTGCAGACATGATACAAGAGATGACCATAGACTGCAGACATGATACAAGAGATGACCATAGACTGCAGACATGATACAAGAGATGATCAGAGACTGCAGACATGATACAAGAGATGACCATAGACTGCAGACATGATACAAGATATGATCAGAGACTGCAGACATGATACATGAGCTGATCAGAACTGCAGACGTGATACAGGAGATGATCAGAGACTGCAGACATGATACATGAGCTGATCAGAACTGCAGACGTGATACAGGAGATGGTCAGAGACTGCAGACATAATACAAGAGATGAAAAAAAGGGGGGGAGGGGAGGGAATTTATGATCCAAGAGACTCAGGTTAATTCAATATAGAAAATAATAACAGATGAGGGGAGTGCCCTAACAACATCTGTATATAAATAAAGCTAATTGCAAAACACCCGGGGGATCTAATTGAAATAGCAGGGTGTGTTCCTCTGAATTAAAGGCATATCACAAAAAAGGGACCCAAGGGGGAGGAACGGGACAAGTACCAGTTCCACCCAGGGAAAAAGAATTCATCAACAAGGAACCAGCAGATTAGCAAAAATATGAAAAATTTAATATTGAGTTGAATAATTCCACATATACACCAAACACAAAATCAAAGAATATGACAATAAGTGAACCAAGACCTGACACTAAGAAAATAAAATAGACAACGTTGTCTAAAAACAGAACAACACACAGATGGCCACCACTGAACACACACAACAGGGACGCTCAGCTGAATTAATGAATGAAAAGAAACACGGCAAAACATAAAAAGTCTCATAAGTATCTCAAAAGGTTGTAGGTCAAGGCTGGGAGATGAGTGTGTGCAGCCGTATGGTAGGGGGGAAGTCCGCCTAGCAGGATGCCAATAACAGGCCTTAGGTGAGCCTTGAGGTATGTTGCATGGAAGTAGCTGGTTGAGACACTAGCAGCTGAGTGTCATACAATGACTGGTAATGTAGGTAAGCGGCTGTGTAGGGATGGTACATAGATCAAGATGTAAATATGCCTGCATCGGTAATAATCACTGTAAGTGAAGTAGACAGTGGGTGGGAGACAGCTGTGTAACTATGGTGACAGCAGTCACAATTAGAACATGAACAGATACAGTCTCACCAGTCCCGAGATACCGGAGTTGGGCAGGCTAATAGATCATTCCAATCCTACTCGGATCATCTCAGGTAGTGCGGAACAGCTGCATCCAGATCAGGCCAGCTGAGTAGGGCTTCGTAGATCCGTGTGCTCGATTACCAGCAGCGGTGATGAGGAGCGGAGGCGTGTTAGGACGTGCCGCCTGAGTGCAGCGTAGGTCAGCGTCCACTTCCTGGTTCCATGCTGTAAGGCTTCACATGAGGGCGGACGGAATACCTAGGGCTGATGGGTGGGTCTGTGTGTGACGCTAGGTGGAGCGTGATGGCGTCATGCTGACGCGTTTCATCCGTCACAGGGATTTCTTCAGAGCATGCGCCGTTGCCAAAGCGGACATCTTATATAGCCCTCCCACTTACAAACGTTGATACAATGGCTATCTGTTGGCCTGGCAACGGTACAACAAATAGACTGCCATTCAAACCGGAAGAAGATTCTGCCATTCAGAAGATTCTTCCGGTTTGAATGGCAGTCGATTTGTTGTACCGTTGCCAGGCCAACAGATAGCCATTGTATCAACGTTTGTAAGTGGGAGGGCTATATAAGATGTCCGCTCTGGCAACGGCGCATGCTCTGAAGAAATCCCTGTGACGGATGAAACGCGTCAGCATGACGCCATCACGCTCCACCTAGCGTCACACACAGACCCACCCATCAGCCCTGGGTATTCCGTCCGCCCTTGTGTGAAGCCTTACAGCATGGAACCAGGAAGTGGACGCTGACCTACGCCACACTCAGGCGGCACGTCCTAACACGCCTCCGCTCCTCATCACCGCTGCTGGTAATCGAGCACACGGATCTACGAAGCCCTACTCAGCTGGCCTGATCTGGATGCAGCTGTTCCGCACTACCTGAGATGATCCGAGTAGGATTGGAATGATCTATTAGCCTGCCCAACTCCGGTATCTCGGGACTGGTGAGACTGTATCTGTTCATGTTCTAATTGTGACTGCTGTCACCATAGTTACACAGCTGTCTCCCACCCACTGTCTACTTCACTTACAGTGATTATTACCGATGCAGGCATATTTACATCTTGATCTATGTACCATCCCTACACAGCCGCTTACCTACATTACCAGTCATTGTATGACACTCAGCTGCTAGTGTCTCAACCAGCTACTTCCATGCAACATACCTCAAGGCTCACCTAAGGCCTGTTACTGGCATCCTGCTAGGCGGACTTCCCCCCTACCATACGGCTGCACACACTCATCTCCCAGCCTTGACCTACAACCTTTTGAGATACTTATGAGACTTTTTATGTTTTGCCGTGTTTCTTTTCATTCATTAATTCAGCTGGGCGTCCCTGTTGTGTGTGTTCAGTGGTGGCCATCTGTGTGTTGTTCTGTTTTTAGACAACGTTGTCTATTTTATTTTCTTAGTGTCAGGTCTTGGTTCACTTATTGTCATATTCTTTGATTTTGTGTTTGGTGTATATGTGGAATTATTCAACTCAATATTAAATTTTTCATATTTTTGCTAATCTGCTGGTTCCTTGTTGATGAATTCTTTTTCCCTGGGTGGAACTGGTACTTGTCCCGTTCCTCCCCCTTGGGTCCCTTTTTTATGATACAAGAGATGACCATAGACTGCAGACATGATACAAGAGATGATCAGAGACTGCAGACATGATACAAGAGATGATCAGAGACTGCAAACATGATACAAGAGATGATCAGAGACTGCAAACATGATACAAGAGATGACCATAGACTGCAGACATGATACAAGAGATGACCATAGACTGCAGACATGATACAAGAGATGATCAGAGACTGCAGACATGAATAAAGAGAAGATCAGAGACTGCAGACATGATACAGGAGTTGATCAGAGACTGCAGACATGATACATGAGCTGATCAGAACTGCAGACGTGATACAGGAGATGATCAGAGACGGCAGACATGATACATGAGCTGATTAGAACAGCAGACATGATACAGGAGATGGTCAGAGACTGCAGACATGATACAAGAGATGACCATAGACTGCAGACATGATACAAGAGATGACCATAGACTGCAGACATGATATAAGAGATGACCATAGACTGCAGACATGATACAAGAGATGACCATAGACTGCAGACATGACACAAGAGATGATCAGAGACTGCAGACATGATACATGAGCTGATCAGAACTGCAGACGTGATACAGGAGATGATCAGAGACTGCAGACATGATACATGAGCTGATCAGAACTGCAGACGTGATACAGGAGATGGTCAGAGACTGCAGACATGATACAAGAGATGACCATAGACTGCAGACATGATACAAGAGATGATCAGAGACTGCAGACATGATACAAGAGATGATCAGAGACGGCAGACATGATACATGAACTGATTAGAACTGCAGACGTGATACAGGAGATGGTCAGAGACTGCAGACATGATACAAGAGATGACCATAGACTGCAGACATGATACAAGAGATGACCATAGACTGCAGACATGATACAAGAGATGACCATAGACTGCAGACATGATACAATAGATGATCAGAGACTGCAGACATGATACAAGAGATGACCATAGACTGCAGACATGATACATGAGCTGATCAGAACTGCAGACATGATACAGGAGATGATCAGAGACTGCAGACATGATACATGAGCTGATCAGAACTGCAGACGTGATACAGGAGATGGTCAGAGACTGCAGACATGATACAAGAGATGACCATAGACTGCAGACATGATACAAGAGATGATCAGAGACTGCAGACATGATACAAGAGATGACCATAGACTGCAGACATGATACAAGAGATGATCAGAGACTGCAGACATGAATAAAGAGAAGATCAGAGACTGCAGACATGATACAGGAGTTGATCAGAGACTGCAGACATGATACATGAGCTGATCAGAACTGCAGACATGATACAGTAGATGATCAGAGACTGCAGACATGATACAAGAGATGACCATAGACTGTAGACATGATACAAGAGATGACCATAGACTGCAGACATGATACAAGAGATGATCAGAGACTGCAAACATGATACAAGAGATGACCATAGACTGCAGACATGACACAAGAGATGATCAGAGACTGCAGACATGATACAAGAGATGACCATAGACTGCAGACATGATACAAGAGATGATCAGAGACTGCAGACATGATACAAGAGATGACCATAGACTGCAGACATGATACAAGAGATGATCAGAGACTGCAGACATGAATAAAGAGAAGATCAGAGACTGCAGACATGATACAGGAGTTGATCAGAGACTGCAGACATGATACATGAGCTGATCAGAACTGCAGACATGATACAGTAGATGATCAGAGACTGCAGACATGATACAAGAGATGACCATAGACTGTAGACATGATACAAGAGATGACCATAGACTGCAGACATGATACAAGAGATGATCAGAGACTGCAAACATGATACAAGAGATGACCATAGACTGCAGACATGACACAAGAGATGATCAGAGACTGCAGACATGATACATGAGCTTATCAGAACTGCAGACATGATACAGGAGATGATCAGAGACTGCAGACATGATACATGAGCTGATTAGAACTGCAGACGTGATACAGGAGATGGTCAGAGACTGCAGACATGATACAAGAGATGACCATAGACTGCAGACATGATACAAGAGATGACCATAGACTGCAGACATGATACAAGAGATGACCATAGACTGCAGACATGATACAAGAGATGATCAGAGACTTCAGACATGATACAAGAGATGACCATAGACTGCAGACATGATACAAGAGATGATCAGAGACTGCAGACATGATACATGAGCTGATCAGAACTGCAGACATGATACAGGAGATGATCAGAGACTGCAGACATGATACATGAGCTGATCAGAACTGCAGACGTGATACAGGAGATGGTCAGAGACTGCAGACATGATACAAGAGATGACCATAGACTGCAGACATGATACAAGAGATGATCAGAGACTGCAGACATGATACAAGAGATGATCAGAGACTGCAGACATGATACAAGAGATGACCATAGACTGCAGACATGATACAAGAGATGACCATAGACTGCAGACATGATACAAGAGATGATCAGAGACTGCAGACATGAATAAAGAGAAGATCAGAGACTGCAGACATGATACAGAAGTTGATCAGAGACTGCAGACATGATACATGAGCTGATCAGAACTGCAGACGTGATACAGTAGATGATCAGAGACTGCAGACATGATACAAGAGATGACCATAGACTGCAGACATGATACAAGAGATGATCAGAGACTGCAAACATGATACAAGAGATGACCATAGACTGCAGACATGATACAAGAGATGATCAGAGACTGCATACATGACACAAGAGATGACCATAGACTGCAGACATGATACAAGAGATGATCAGAGACTACAGACATGATACAAGAGATGACCATAGACTGCAGACATGATACAGGAGTTGATCAGAGACTGCAGACATGATACAAGAGATGGCCATAGACTGCAGACATGATAAAAGAGATGGTCAGACACTGCAGAAATGATACAAGAAATCAATGTATCAATGCAGCCTCACCAGTGCCCATTAAATGCAGCCTTGTCAGTGCCCAACAGCAATAAAAAACAATTGTCAGTATGAATGATCAAGTGAGTTTTTCAGCTAAGAATTACAGGCCTACAATATAAAACGCCCAATTTCTATGCAAAATTATTGTACCGCTTTGAGATGCAAAAATCTGAAATAATCATACCGCCAGGGAGGTTAACAAATGTTTCAAAAATGTAAATATAAAAATAAATTCAGGTGGCCAGATTTAAGCACTGTTTGCTCTTCTGCAGCTCCGCATTTAAATCAATATCCTGCATTATAATTTGATTAACCACTTGCTGACCAGCTGCAGTACATATACTGCAGCAGGTCGGCTCTATTGCACGCAACTACATACCTGTAGGCCATTTTGTGCAATAGCCAGCAAAGGCGCGCACGCTGATTGGCCAGAGGGAAGAATACGTATCGTAGAAGAATACGTATTGGCTTAAAGTATGGAAGAAATTTTTTTATAGCAAAAAGTAAAAAAAAATATATTTTTTTTTTTTTCGAAATTGTTGCTCTTTTCGGCTTATATCGCAAAAACCGCAGAGGTGATCAAATACCAGCAAAAGAAAGCTCTATTTGTGGGAAAAAAAGGACATCAATTTTATTTGGGTACAACGTCGCACGACCGCACAATTGTCAGAGAGTCAAAGTAATGCAGCGCAGTATCACAAAAAATGGCCTGGTCATAAGGAGGGGTAAAACTTTTCGGAGCTGAAGGGCTTAAGATCAAGACTAAAAGGGCATTTTTTGTTTCATACATAATGCATGGCACAGTGGCACACATGTATTTTGCGATTTGAAACATGACATACATTCATACATTCTTTTACTCACGTTTATGCTCTAGTGAGGGTAGGGGTTCCCATGCAGGATTTCGGAGCAATAGAGAGGAGAATTATTTCTGTTTTTTAATTAAAAAAAAAAAAGCCACAATCACAAAGATCTCCTATTTGTCATTTTAAAAGTTATTTTAATTTTATTTTTTTTATTATTTTTAGTCTTTTTTTGTTGTATATGGAAAAAAAACCTAAAATCTCACCTTTTTTGTCATTTTCATTATTAAAAACGAAAGTAAATATAATTTTATATAATAAAACAAATGACTAAAATCTGATATCTGTCTTTTAAAAAGCCATTTTCATGTTTTTAGGGTAAGAAAAAAAAACAATTGCTAAGATCTCCTATTTGTCATTTCATTATTAAAACACTAAACTCTTATATCTGTCGTTAACAATAAATAAATCAATAAAAACAACAATCATTAAAGTATCCTATGTGTCTCATTTCAAAAGTCATTTTCATTATTTGAAAAATAGCAAAAGAAAGCTCTATTTGTGGGAAAAAAAGGACATCAATTTTATTTGGGTACAGCGTCGCACAACCGCACAATTGTCAGCCAGTCAAAGTAGTATCACAAAAAATGGCCTGGTCATAAGGAGGGGTAAAACTTTTCGGAGCTGAAGGGCTTAAGATCAAGACTAAAAGGGCATTTTTTGTTTCATACATAATGCATGGCACAGTGGCACACATGTATTTTGCGATTTGAAACATGACATACATTCATACATTCTTTTACTCACGTTTATGCTCTGGTGAGGGTACTGGTACTGGTAGGGGTTCCCATGCAGGATTTCGGAGCAATGGAGTGGAGAATCAATGGAGATGGATGACGATCGGATGGATCCAGTAATCTTCTCTCAATAAGTTGTGGAGAAGATGGAGGAGGTGGGTGGAGCCAACAATAACTCATGGGCGGTGGTGGCCTGTGGACAACATGGTGGAGGGAGCCAGGAGGAGGGTGCCGGTGGGTGGGGCCAACACAGTCAGGGGCGGACGGGCTGGCAGCTTGGCTGGACTTGTGCTGTGCCTGTGCTGTGTGCTGCAGTGCACTCAGTTGTTATTATATACTTGTTTTGTTAGACAGCAGCAGTTACTGCTGCTGTCTGCTGTATGTATAGGACTCGGAGGCGCCGCTCCAGGCTGTGTCACAGTGTCACAGTCACACTCACTCACTGAGTTACTGCTGTCTCCGCTCTGGCTGGCCTCTGCTGTATGTAATCGTATAGGTCGGAGAGGCACCGCTCCAGGCTGTGTGTGTCACACAGTCACACACTCACACCGGCCGGTCGGCTGAGAGTGTGACTGACGCTGAGGCTGCCGCTGTCACTGACGTCACTCGTTGCTAACGCCAGGGCCGCCTGGCGTCTAGCAACGAGTGCAGGGAAGAGGCTCCACCCACCTCCTTTCTGCAGTGTCAGTGACTGCCGCTGCCCACCACACGCGAGTCTCTCTCTCAGCTCTGCTGCTGATTGGCACATGAGAGAGAGACTCGGGCCGGCACAGCAGAGCGGCAGCAGAATATACAATAAATTCAGTGTCAGTGTGCTACTATTTCGGGGGGGCAATTGCCCTGTTGCCCCCCCCCTGGATCCGCCCCTGATTTCATCTCACTTCCTGTTGTCTCCTTCCATTTGCAAGTAGGAGTCATTTGTAAGTTGGATGTTTGAAAGCTGGGGCCTTCTCTATATACTCTGCAGAAATTTGGGCCTTAGGTGTTGGTGTTGCCACAACACTGTAAGCCCTCACAGGGCCCTGCTGTGAAATATTAGATCAAGAATTGCAATGACATGCCCCTGTTGAACAGGGTTTAGAAAAATTGGGCCTTTGGTGATGGTGGTGGTGCCACAACACTGTAAGTCCTCACAGTTACTCTTGGTGGGCGCTGGAACGGGCCCTGCTGTGAAATATTAGATCAAGAATTGTAATTACATGCACCTGTTAAACAGGGGCAGCAAAATTGGGCCTTTGGTGGTGGTGGTGGTGGTGCTGGTGTCATAACACTGTAAGTCCTCACAGTTACTCTTGGTGGGCGCAGAAACAGGCCCTGCTGTGAAATATTAGATCAAAAATTGTAATTACATGCACATGTTGAACAGGGGCAGAAAAATTGGGCCTTTGGTGGTGGTGGTGCCACAACACTGTAAGTCCTCACAGTTACTCTTGGTGGGCGCTGGAACGGGCCCTGCTGTGAAATATTAGATCAAGAATTGTAATTACAAAATTGGGCCTTAGGCACTGGTGCTGGTGCCACAACACTGCAACCCCTCACAGATACTCTAGTTGGAGTGCAAGAATGAGCCCTGCTGCAAGGTATTGCATAAAAAATTGTAATTACACGCCCCTGTTAAACAGGGGCTGAAAAATTGGGCCTTAGGCACTGGTGCTGGTGCCACAAAACTGCAACCCCTCACAGATACTCTAGTTGAGCACAGCAACGAACCCTCCTGCAAAATATTACATCAAAAATTGTAATTACATGCCCCTGTTAAACAGGGGCTGAAAAATTGGGCCTTAGCCACTGGTGGCGGCGCCCAGAACCAAAAATGTTCTTACAAGCTATCAGCATGATCATATGATCATTGAGGAGGAAGAGGATAATCACTCAGCATAACAGGATAGTCACTCAGTCTTGAAGGGATCTGACATTGAAAAAAAAAATTATTCAGTTACATCAGCATCAGGTGCTTGGTAGCTGGTGGTAATCCAAGACTGATTCATTTTTATGAAGGTCAGTTGATCGACCGAGTCGGTGGACAGACGCACCCTGTTATCGGTTACAAAGCTTCCAGCAGCACTGAATGTGCGTTCCGAAAGACGCAGGACAGGCCAGTAGCTCAATTGTATACTGTGCCAGTTCTGGCCAGTGATCCATCCTCAAGACCCAGTAACCCAGAGGATTTTCGGTGGGAAAGGTGTCCAAGTCAAATCTTGCCCTTAGGTATTCCTGCACCATGTAAAACAAACGCTGGCAATGGTTGCTGGAACCAATCATACCTTGGGGCTGCCAAAAAATTGTCTGAATGCATCGGTCAATCGGCCACCTTCTCCACCGCTCCTTCTTTAACTGACCGAAGCCTCAGCAACACGTTGTCCAGGAACAGGAGTTTGTAACCTCCCAGTCTCTGGGAACGCGTTGCACAGAGCTTTCTGCAAGGCCTCCCGAAGATGTTTCATCCTCTGCTCCCTCTGCGATGGCAAGATAAGGTCCGCAACCTTAAACCTTACCCTTGTAACCTGGATCAAGGAGGGATGCCAGCCAGTATTGATCCCTCTCCTTGATACCACGAATACGAGGATCCTTCTGCAGGCTTTGCAGGATCAGGGAGGCCATGCAGCGTAGGTTTGCTGAGGCATTCGGTACGGAGTCCTCTGGGTCACTAAGGATGACATGATCTGCAGCCACATCCTCCCAGCCACGTACAAGTCCATGGGTTTCTTGGGACTGTAAATGATCCCTTAAAGACTGCTGCTGATGCTGAGTGCCAGGCTCCACCTCCATGCTGACACAATCCTCATCCTCCTCGTCCTCTTCCTGTGTGATCAGTGGGCACGTAGGAACACTGTCTGGATAAAGGGGGCCTTGAGAGCTAAGGAAGTCCTCCTCTTCCTGCCTCTGTTCTGCCTCAAGTACCCTGTCCATTATTCCATGCAGCGTGTGCTCCAACAGGTGAACAAGGGGGACTGTGTCACTGATGCATGCACTGTCACTGCTCACCATCCTCGTGGCCTCCTCAAATGGTGACAGGACAGTGCATGCATCCCTGATCATGGCCCACTGGCGTGGGGAAAAAAACAAGCTCCCCTGACCCTGTTCTGGTGCCATAGTCGCACAGGTACTCATTGATGGCCCTCTGCTGCGTGTGCAGCCGCTGCAGTATGGCCAACGTTGAGTTCCACCTGGTCACAGATTAGGCGGTTCTTGGGAAGGTTAAATTCCTTTTGGAGGTCTGCTAGCGGAGCACTGGCATTATATGACCGGCAGAAATGCACACAGACTTTCCTGGCCTGCCTCAGGACAACCTGTAGCTTAGGTAGCTGCCCAAGAACCGCTGCACCACCAAGTTAAGGACGTGAGCCAAACAGGGCACATGGGTCAGTTGTCCCTGTCAGAGGGCAGGGAGGAGGTTGGTGCCATTGTCGCAAACCACCATTCCTGCCTTAAGTTGGCATGGCGTCAACCACCTCTGAACCTGCCCCTGCAGAGCTGACAGAATCTCTGCCCCAGTGTGGCTCCTGTCCCCCAAGCACACCAGCTCAAGCACCGCATGGCATCTTTTCGCCTGCGTACTTGCGTAGCCCCTTGAATGCCTACAGAGCACCGCTGGTTCTGAGGACAAAGCACAGGAAGAGGCCATGGAGGAAGAAGAAGAAGAGGGGCTGGAGGAGAGAGGTGTGTCAGAATCACCAGTACTGGCATTTTGGAGGCGTGGTGGTGGAACAACCTCCAACACTACTGCACCTTGTCCTGCATCCTTTCCAGCTGCCAGCAGAGTCACCCAATGTGCCGTGAAACTTAGGTGAAGTCCCTGTCCATGCCTGCTGGACCACAAGTCAGCGGTAATATGCACATTACCACTGACCGCCCTGTCCAACGAGGCCAAGACATTGCCTTTCACATGCTGGTAGAGAGCCGGAATCGCCTTCAGTGAGAAAAAGTGGTGTTTGTGAACCTGCCACTGAGGAAACGCACATTCCACAAACTCACGGGAGGGGGCAGAGTCTACTAACTGAAAAGGTAGCAGTTGAAGTGCTAGCAATTTTGCCAAGCTAGCTGATAGGTACCTGGTAGTTGAGCCCAACTGGTAGAAGAAGACCTCTCTTAAGCGCTGGTTCAGGAGCCACTGGAGTGGGAACAATGGTCTCTTGAGCACAGTGGGTGGGAGTGCCTGGTGCGGGTTCTTGCAGTGGCTAACACAGGAGCTGGGAAGACGTCCCTCCGGGATGGCTTGAGCTGCGGATGCTGGCAGGCTGAAGCTGATCAGTAAGCAGATAGGTATATGATATGGCAGCAGCAGAACCTGGAGCTTGAAGAGCAGGCTGGAAGCAGCGTCACAGGACAAAGGCAAGCAGAGTCAGACAGTCCGTTCGGCAGGAGATCAGGCAGGTATATGGCAGGAGGAATGATCACAGAATAGTCAGGCAGGCAGGCAGGTGTTCGGCAACAGGTCACAAGATATAGGCAAAGTCAGGCAAGCCGGGTCGGGTTGGAGATAGAAGAATGGTCAGACGTAGCCGGGTCAATAGCAGATAACAATAACAGGCAGGATACAGGAACTCAGGTGCAGAGCTGCAGACGAACAGCACCTGATGGAAGCATCTGACAACCTTTTAAAGAGTCCTTGGCACCAAACAGCGCCAGCGTGCACGGGTGCACATGCGCGCGCTCCGGCGCCCCCCAGTGGGGAATTCAGCTGAACTGCCCTGGAAAAACCCCTCGTGCGCGTACGCATGTTCGTCTGACAGGCACCGGCACGTCCCTGACACTAGCATTCAACCGCTGGGCATGTGGATGGCTGAGAGCGAACTTCTTTCTGCGGTGCAGCAGCTGGGGCAGGGAAATTTGCTTGGTACAATCTGACGTCGGTGTACTGATAGTAGATTGCCTGCAAGTACTTGGCTGTGACTCACCTAATTCTACACCTTCATTCCTCTCAGTACAGGTCTCAGAGAGGACTGAAGGTATAGTGGGGTTTGAGATCCCAGCTGATGAGGAGCAAGGAGAGGTTCTCTTTGTTCTTTGGTGTGGGTCTTTTAGGTACGCTTGCCAACAAACTGCATGGCAGGTCAACATATGTCTGGTCAAGCATGTGTTGCCCAAGCGGGAGATGTTTTGGCCATGCAAGATACGCTTGAGACATATGTTGCAAATAGCAGCAGTGGGATCTGATGCACTCGTCTCAAAAAAGGCCCACACCAAAGAACTTTGGAATAACATGCAGAGACAGCAGCGCCTTGCACATGCGGAGTTCTGCGGTGTGATGTAGTCAGTGTGCTGCCCTTAGGCTGGCCCCTGGAGGGCATCCTACTTCGTTGGTGATGTGCCTCCTCCTCCTCCTCCTCTCTCCTATCAGGCACTCACGTGGAGTCAGTGACCTCATCACCCCCTCCCTCCTCATCACTGGAGCAAACCTGACAATATGTTGCAGCAGGGGGAACATGACTGCCAGATTGCTGTCTTTCTTGGGCACACCCTCTGTCTGGGCTCACGTTACTGCCTTCCTCTAGCTGAGTACCATCATTGGAGCCTTCAAAATGCTGGGCATCCTACTGGAGCATGTACCCAACACTGTTTTCAAACAGTTCGAGGGACTCCTCAGGAGGACATGGTGGGGCTAGAAAAGGAGTCACTGATGCCTTTCAGCCGAGTGAAGAGGCTGCGTTGGCAGCTGCTTTGCCAGAGAAAGTACCCTGAGTCTGGGTGAGAGAGGATGAGGATGATGAGGACAGCTTGGTCATCCACTCGAGCAAGTCTTCCGCATGTTGTGGCTCAACGCGGCCAGCTGCCAGAAAAAAGGCCAATCGTGTCCCACGGCCACGTGACCAGCACTGTTGCCTCTAGACACTGCTTGCCCTCTTTTATTGGCTTGTGACTGTCTACCTCTCCTTGTTGGCCTTCCAGACATACTATTGGCCTGCAGTGAGTTGCACAAAACTGGGATGTATATATATATATATATATACATATATATATATATATATATATATATATATATATATATATATATATATATATATATACACCGATTATACTGCAGCTAGCAGAATCAACTGCCTGCCTGTAGTATTATTAGTATGATAACACCTGCACTTGTCTTCAGGTAGCTATACTGTAGGTGCAACTGTGCAGGGTAAACAGTACAGTAACTGGAAATACTTCAAGAGCCTACACAAGCACCTGGCTGCAGGTAGCTATACTGTAGGTGTAACTGTGCAGGGTACACAGTACAGTAACTGGAAATACTTCAAAGAGTCTACACAAGCACCTGGCTGCAGGTAGCTATACTGTAGGTGCAACTGTGCGGGGTACACAGTACAGTAACTGGAAATACTTCAAAGAGCCTACACAAGCACCTGGCTGCAGGTAGCTATACTGTAGGTGCAACTGTGCGGGGTACACAGTACAGTAACTGGAAATACTTCAAAGAGCCTACACAAGCACCTGGCTGCAGGTAGCTATACTGTAGGTGCAACTGTGCAGGGTACACAGTGCAGTAACTGGAAATACTTCAGTGAGCCTACACAAGCACCTGGCTGCAGGTAGCTATACCGTAGGTGCAACTGTGTGGGGTACACAGTACAGTAACAGGAAATACTTCAAGAGCCTACACAAGCACCTGGCTGCAGGTAGCTATACTGTAGGTGCAACTGTGCGGGGTACACAATACAGTAACTGGAAATACTTCAAAGAGCCTATACAAGCACCTGGCTGCAGGTAGCTATACTGTAGGTGCAACTGTGCGGGGTACACAGTACAGTAACTGGAAATACTTCAAAGAGCCTACACAAGCACCTGGCTGCAGGTAGCTTTACTGTAGGTGCAACTGTGCAGGGTACACAGTACAATAACTGGAAACACTTCAAGAGCCTACACAAGCACCTGGCTGCAGGTAGCTATACTGTAGGTGCAACTGTGCAGGGTAAACAGTACAGTAACTGGAAATACTTCAAAGAACCTACACAAGCACCTGGCTGCAGGTAGCTATACTGTAGGTGCAACTGTGCGGGGTACACAGTACAGTAACTGGAAATACTTCAAGAGCCTACACAAGCACCTGGCTGCAGGTAGCTATACTGTAGGTGCAACTGTGCAGGGTAAACAGTATAGTAACTGGAAATACTTCAAAGAGCCTACACAAGCACCTGGCTGCAGGTAGCTATACTGTAGATGCAACTGTGCAGGGTACACAGTACAGTAACTGGAAATACTGTAAAAACACCTGCCTGCCTGTCAGTATATTAGGATGAGAAAGAGAAGAACAGGATCTAGCTAAACTAAATACAGTGTATATAATATACAACACCTAGGATGCATATATATATACACAATACACTGTAAGTGCAGCTAACTGACTCGACCTGCCTACTCTATCAATCTTAAATCAAATGACACTGTCTCTCTCTCTGTTTATCTTTCTCTCAAGCCGGAACACACTACACAGGGCCAACGTGCAGGCGGCCTTATATAGTGTGTACTAAACCCCTTGAGCCATAATTGGCCAAAGCCTCCTTGGCTTTGGCCAATTACGGCTCTCTGTACACACAGCGCTGTGATTGGCCAAGCATGCGGGTCATAGTGCATGCTTGGCCAATCATCAGCCAGCAATGCACTGCGATGCCGCAGTGAATTATGGGCTGTGACGCGCCACTCGAATTTGGCGCGAACGGCCCATATCGTTCGTAATTCGGCGAACGACCGAACACACAATGGGTTTGACTCGAACACGAAGCTCATCCCTACTCTGGAGCCCCTACAATGGAGACAGCACAGGTAAACAGACATCAAGTAGGTAGGATGCAGACAAGCAGAGTTTGCCCTTTTGAATGGAGCTCCACTTTAACTACATGAACAATCATTCTGTACAGAAAAGAAACAGTGGGAAAATACTACATACATAAAGTAACAAAGCTGTCCTGTACATATATTATATCTGCTAGAATGATGCATAGGGCAGTTGTAACAAGTATAGACACGGCCACCAATAAAAATCATGAGGCACCATCCAGCCTGACAGAGCCTCAGATACCCCCAACATTGTATCCCCTCTACATTTTATATACATCCAGTACTCCTAACTCCACCCAACCAACCCCCCCACCACACACACACACACACACACACACCAGATTTCCCCCTAACATTGTTATCCTATTACCACCTCCACACCCCTGGATTCTCAACCCCAAATAAATAATTCCCCAGCACTCTGACTCCTCTACACCCTAGATATCTCCCAGCACTCTGACCCCTCTACACCATAGATATCCCCCCAGCACTCTGACCCCTCTACACCCTAGATACCCCCCCAGCACTGTGACCTCTCTAGACCCCTGATAGTCCCCCAACACTGTGACCCCTCTACACCCCAGATATCCCCCCAGCACTCTGACCGCTCTACACTCTAGATATTCCCCTAGCACTCTGACCCCTCTATACCCTAGATATCCCCTCAACACTCTGACCCCTCTACACCCCAAATATCCCCCAGCATTCTGACCTCTCTACACCCTGGATATCCCCCCAAGCACTCTGACCCCTCTACACCCCAGATCTCCCCCCAGCACTCAGACCCCTCTACACCCAAGATATTCCCCCCAGCACTCTGATCCCTTTCTGCAGCCTAGATATTCCACTAGCACTCTGATCCCTCTCTGCACCCTAGATATCCCCCCAGCACTCAGGCCCCTCTACACCCCAGATATCCCCCCAGCACTCTGATCCCTCTCTGCACCCCAGATATTCCCCCAGCACTCGGATCCCCCTCTGCACCCCACATATCCCCCAGCACTCTGACCCCTCTACACCCCAGATTTCCCCCCAGCACTCTGATCCCTCTCTGCACCCCACATATCCCCCCAGCACTCTGACCCCTCTACAACCTAGATATCCCCCTAGCACTCTGACCCTTCCACATCCCAGATATTCCCCCAGCAGTCTGACCCCTCTACACCCCAGATATCCCCCTCAGCACTCTGATCCCTCTCTGCACCCACAGATATTCTCCCAGCACTCGGATCCCTCTCTGCCCCCTCTCTGTACCCTAGGTATTCCCCCAGCACTGTTAACATATACCATAAGATACCCATGTATTGTAACCCCACTACATCCCTGATACCCCTACACTGTGGTCTCTCTACGTCCCCGATACCTCTAACACTATAGCCACCCAAGATACCCCAAGAATTGCTACCCCCTATACACCCCAGATCCCCCCTCAGCATTGTTTTCCCCCATACACCCTTGCTATCCCCCAGCACTATTATTCCATCCATGTAGTACCCTCTTTTCCAGTGGAGATCCAGTGCATGTGAACGTTTGGCTATGTGCCCACCTCCAGCACTGGGACAAGGACTCACCTATAACAATCAAGTCATGCAGGCAGAAGGAGGGGTGGAGGATGGAGCAGACGGGCTCTCAGTGCTGCCGACTCAGCAGCTCCCACTCCAGCTCCTACCCCGAGTCCCAAGCATTTAAGCTGCATGGGGCGGGGTCAGAGCATCACTGGCACTCCAGCCTCACCCCTCCATGCTGGCTGTGAAATAGGTATCGTTCTGCACAGAACAGCGCACCACTGCCAGCCTGTCTCCCCTGTGTATCCATCACTCTCAGTGCCATCATGGGGCCCCCAATTTCTGGGCAGCGTGGGCTCAAGGAGCAGCTTCTTTGGGGAAAGTGCATGGGCCCCCAATGCAGCTGGGGCCCCTGGACAGTGCCCATGTGTGCCCTCTCATTAAGACGGCCCTGCTGCTCACCTCATCTGTTATCCACCTGCGGAAAGATCTCCACACCTGCATCTCTCATCTGTGGCACAGCCAGCAATCCCTGCTTCTTTGGACTTCATGTTCCCTGTTTCCACCTTCAGGGACTCTGAGGACTAACTAGCAAGTCCCCAATAAAAAAGTAAGACAGCATGAAGAAAACCTAGAAAAATCTACTAACACTAATGTCACTGTAAATATATAAACATAGCCAACCTTAAGGGTTAGCTTTAGTGAGATTGGCATTCACTTTCATTCACAATCTTTTTCATGTCTGGGGAGTAATTGGTTACCATCACAAGTCTGATGCTGGAGTTCATCATGAAAACAGAACATCTGATCCTGCAGGCTGATTTTCTTGACTAGTTTCAGGCCTGACTATCTGCTCTGATTTCTGGCCGATGCAAGTAGTATGTATGGCAGGCTCCAGGGCTCCGTAGTAGGCAGGGCAATGTAAAGGGGGCATTAGTTTGTAAGGCAGAGTGCAGAGGTCAGTAGACTTTAGGTCAGTAGCATATAGGGAAGTGTACAGAGGTCATTAATGTATAAGGCAGGGGTCAAGAGGGCATGGTAGAGGGAGGTCAGGGGATAAGGTATAGGGGGGTCAGGGGGGCACAGTGCTGGGGGGTCAGGAGGACAAGGCGCTGGGGCATCAGGAGGGCTAGAGTGATAGGAGGGCACAGAAGGAAGGTCTGTCCTTGTCCCAGGAATGGGGGACATACAGATTTGGTAATGCCAGTCCTATTGAATGCAGGGCTGGCAAGAGAGCCTTTTTCTATGTCCAAATAGCATGTGCCACCCATGCTGACCAAGCTGTAGGTCAGTTTGAATGTGAAGTGTGGATGAACCATCTCCCTGCCAAGGCTCTACTGGACTCTGGCGGCATGGTGACACTGGTATATGCCAGGGTGATTGGCAGACTCTGCCCAGTAGGTAAGACACTACATATAGTATGCATTCATTGGGACACAAGGAAGTACCCCCGGTTCCAGTGACCATTGCCTATGATCATACCTCGGTGACTTAAGAAGTTGGGGTGTTGAAAAGTTTGATACATGATATCATAATGTGTCGGGACTGTCTGCTGTTTATTGAACTATGGAATCAGATATAGAGTGGACTTCCTGGACAGCCAAGAGGACTGGGGACTCTGGGCCTTGAATGGCAAAATTTTGAGGGGTCTGGTCCAGAACACCTAACAACAAACACCCCTAACATTGAGGCAACTATTATTGTTAATGACATTGCAGAAAATTGGTAATGTTAATGTTTCAGGTCTCTAGACCAAGTTGACCTCTGGGGGGGGGATCTCTCTGTTACAGGTCATGTTAGGGGAGGATGAAGAGGAACTTTCCCTATTGAAGATCCTAGTTGAGGAGGATAAAGGTGAAACTTTCACTAGGCTAGTGCACCCGACTTGGGGATGTCAAAGGGTGCGTTTGGCACCCCCACATACAAGACCCTACTTTAGTTAATGCTAGAGACCAGGTTTCCGTTATTAATGGGGTCCCACAAATGTCTAGTGCAGACCAAAGGTTTCCTCATTTTGCACTCAGGTGGGACTTACTGTATCAAGTGACTGAAATCCAAGGGAAGACTGTAGAGAAATTGCTTGTTCCCCAGCTGTAGAGATGGATGGACCTTGAATTAGCCCACAACAACACACAGTGAGGACACTTAGAGGTGGAAAGAATGGAGGCCAGAATCACCAATTGGTTTTACTGGTCAGAGATGAAGGCTGAGTTTAAAAGGTACTGTGCATCCTCCCGCACTTGCCAGTAAACGCCCTGGTGTCACACTACAAAAACCCCCTGGTACCCTTGCCAATAATTGAGGTGCCATTTGAGCAGATCGTAAAAAACACCAATACTGTATATATTAGTAGTCCTAGATTGCGCAACTAGGGATCCAGAAACGGTCCCTTTAAGGAAAACTTCTTCTATGGCCATTGCCCTGGAGATATTTTGAATGTTTTCAAGAACTAGGTTCCGCAAAGAAAACGGACCAGGGTACCCCTTTTTATGTCGAAGGTGATGGCGGACCTGTGCAAACTGTTTCAGATTATGCAGTTGCAGATGTTCGTCTATCATTTGCAGACAGATGGCCTCATTAAGAGGTTTACTAAAACCCTTAAATCCATGTTAAAAAGAATGGTCCAGATGGGTGGAAAAGATTGAGATATGTTGCTCTCTGCCCTGTTGTTTGCCATTCAGAAGGTTCCACAAGTGTGTACGGGCTTCTCTCTATTTGAGCTAGTGTAGTGCAAAGACCCCGGTGGTTGCTTGATCTAGTAAAGGAGGTATGGGCAGGTGAAACCTCTCTGCATAAAACAGTAGTAGAGCATAACTCCCGAATGCGAGAGTGATGCTGTTAGTGAAGGAGCATCTCTAGAAACTTTAGGATGCCCAAAAGAGGGTGTACAACCAGTCAGCTAAAAGAATGCTTGAGCTTGATGTCATTTAAGAGTCCCATCATGCACCAAAGCCCAATGGCACCCTGCATTTTTCAAAGACTTTAGGAAACTTCACAAAAGGGTACTGGCAGATTCACCTCACCAATGAGGCCAGGGAGAAAAATTCTTTTTTCCACTCCGGAAGACTGCTTTCAGTATAAAAGGATGCCATTTAGCTTACACCCTGCCCCAGCCACATTCCAAAGGGCAATGGATAAAAGATTATGCACACATCAACAATACGTTTTGGTCTACCTGGATGATATTGTCATTTTCAGTATCGATTGGGAGACCCATCTTCCCTGGGTTCAGGCAGTCATAGATTCCTTGAAAAAAGCAGGGTTCACAATCAATCCCAAGAAGTGTGCGATTGGGATGGAGGAAGCTGTCACGGAACGTCCCACACTCCACTTCCTTGTAGCCTGGATACAGATATCAGATATTCCAACCACTCTCAAGCATAAAATAAGGCGAGACTTGCTTCACTGCTAACATGGACTATTTTTTTTAGAATCAAAATTACAAGACTTTATATGCTTTTGGAACCTTCTCTAACAATACAACTGTAACCTAATTAACATGAGCTAGTTAACTAATCCTTTATACAGCCTAGGTGACTGAGACATGACCTTTTTCCCAGACTTGTGGTCACCGAGCTTCACACAGTAACAGAGTTAATTATCATAAGTACAAGCACAGGACATTTTCTAACAATAGCAGGAGCTCCAATAGGAGTCGGCCCGTCTCCTACATTGTATAGAGGACAATGTGATCAGCTCATTCAATTAACATGTTTAGTTCAGAATCAATCAAACCAAGAATAGTCTCTACATACATCCTGGGAGATATTGTGGACAAATATTACTGTCCCATTTTAAGTAGTCCAAGATACAGTATATTTTCTCACTCACCCTGTGCCAGGATAGCACAGGGTGACTTAGACATAAGAGGTGTATGGGGAGCTGAAACAAGGGCATCCCCTACTTTCCAAGGGATTCTGAGTTCCACGGGCCCTTCTGTCACATCTCTCCCCTTTCGGCAGAAGACTAACACAGGAGGAGACCCCAGATGGGTTGACTCCAAAGTTAGTCAGTAGTTCCAGTCCTCTAATGCCTGTACCCACAGAGTACCCCAAACAAATTGTTCCAAACAAAGCATTACTCACCCAGCCAACCTCTGCGTCTCTCAGAGAACATATCTGCCGCTGGGGAGAGGCCTGGACTGGCCCTTCTCCCTGGAGTCCTTTCTGCATCTGGAGAGAAGACAGGGTGACTGGGCTCACTCCGTCATGCTGTTGGGGATATGGGCTGACTGCCCAGCATCCCTGGGGTATACAGGTGGAGACTGAAGTCCCATCCACCTTCACAGGAAATCCACCTTCACAGGAAATCTGTTAGTTGAGGGCAGAGTCCAGCAGTACTCAGCCCTGTTGCCAGCCCTTCTGTTGGAAACCCCACACCATCTGCTCCGGCTAACTGTTGGGGAGGGAGGCCGACTGCCCCACCTCCCTGGAACTCTGTAGTTGTTGCTGGTGCTGGGCAGAGGTTGGTAGCACTCTGCCCTGTTGCCAGCACTTCTGCTGGGGACTCCGCATCCTCCGCTCCGGCTAACCGTTGGGGCAGGAGGCCGGCTTCCTCCACTCCCAAACTGTGTAGCTGCCATTCGGGAGGTGAGTCGGCTGCTTCCTTTTCCATTCCCTCATCTGGCTGCCTGGACGACATGTCTATGGTACTGTCTCCCAGGTGCATGGATCTTTGCTGAGGAGGAAAGGCCGCTTCCTCCACCCTGGCCAACTGTTGGGGAGGGACAACACACATCTCCTCTCCCTTCTCCCCCTGTATCTGCTGCTGGGATGTGATTGCCACCTTCTCACCCTGAGCTCCAAAACTGCCACAGGTGTGGGGCAGAGGTCTTGGACCCTCTGTTCAGTTACCAGATCTTCAGCTGGAGAAGTTTGTTGTAACTCCACAGATACTGCTGTTGGTGCTGGGCAGAGCACAGTGAAGTTTGGCCCTAATACCAGCTCTTCTGCTGGAGGCTCATCAGCAGAAAAGTCTATTAAATCCCCTGTCTCTGCAACTGGTGTCTGGGGATAGAGGTTCACCATCTCCTGCCCATGGAACTAAGAAGATGCTATCAGTGCTGGGCAGAGGTTAGCAGAGCTCTGCCCTGTTGTCAGCACTTCAGGTTTGGGGACAGCAATCTTCAGATTTTCCACTGCCAATTCTCTGGCATGCTGCTGGACAGACACATTCCTCCATCCAAGATCATCCCATACAGAAACAGGATCATCAAGGTCAGTCAGCACTTGCTGCATCCACCATAAGACCTCCGCCTCCCTAGCTATGGGGGCAGGTTGGCAAAATACACTGTTACTCTGCCACATTGCCGCCTCTTCAGCCAGGATTTCAGAGTTGTCACCTGGTATTTCCTGATAGTCCCAGGCAAAAGGAGCCCAGCCCTGGCACTGAGCAATGTCTAGCAGCCGTTTGTAGGCGATCTCCAGCTCCCATTCCTGAACGGCCAGAAACTCCAAATCTTCCTGTGCCCAGTGCAGTAGCCCTTCTCTGAAATCCATGATTTCGTCCACCCGCCACTCCAAATCACTCCCAAAGTTAGGGTCCCCTGTCAGCTTCACATACAACAGTCCCAAGCCGCCATAGCTTAAGCCTTCTGTTGGGCTGTCATCCACTATCCAAGGACATGCTTGGGATACATGCCACCGGAAGGCTCTGTAGCTCTCATCCAGCTTCATCTCTGCCCAGACCAGCCTGCTTAATTTAGCTGTCTGCTCCTTGCGCGGTTTTTCTCCAAAAAAACGCACCCACAATCCGTACTGCAACCAGTACCTTTCCTGCATGGAGGGGAGAACTTTTCCCTGGTGTCGCTGCTCACGGGCTAGCGCTTCTTTCCAGAGTTTGCAGCAAATAGAATCACACCATCCCAGCAGAACCTGCTCTGATACTGGTCCTCTGTGCTGTATCTGCATCTCTTGCAACCTCCTTCTGAATTCCTCCTCCATGGCAGCTGGTATCTGTACCTCTCCTCTCCTCTCCTGCTATCCTGACCTTGGATCCAGGTGGAAGTTTGGATGTCCCAGACTGCAGGAAGCGTCGCCCTGCTTGCCACCAATGTCACGGAACGTCCCACACTCCACTTCCTTGTAGTTTGAATACAGATATCAGATATTCCAACCGCTCTCAAGCATAAAACAAGGCGAGACTTGCTTCACTGCTAACATGGACTATTTTTTTTTAGAATCAAAATTACAAGACTTTATATGCTGTTGGAACCTCCTCTAACAATACAACTGTAACCTAATTAACATGAGCTAGTTAACTAATCCTTTATACAGCCTAGGTGACTAAGACATGACCTTTTGCCCAGACTTGTGGTCACTGAGCTTCACACAGTAAGAGTTAATTATCATAAGTACAACCACAGGACATTTTCTCACAATAGCAGGAGCTCCAATAGGAGTCGGCCCGTCTCCTACATTGTATAGAGGACAATGTGATCAGCTCATTCAATTAACATGTTTAGTTCAGAATCAATTAAACCAAGAATAGTCTCTACATACATCCTGGGAGATATTGTGGACAAATATTACTGTCCCATTTTAAGTAGTCCAAGATATGTTTTCTCACTCACCCTGTGCCAGCATAGCACAGGGTGACTTAGACATAAGAGGTGTATGGGGAGTTGAAACAAGGGCATCAGCTACTTTCCAAGGGATTCTGAGTTCCACGGGCCCTCCCGTCACAGAAGCCAAGTACGTTGTGGGTAGGGGGCTAGTGAAACTTCAAATGAATAAGGTTGAAGCCATGCAGAACTGGCCCTGTCCTCTAATAAAAAATCAGAGAGAGCATTTTTGGGCATAGTTAGATATTTGTGATCTGAATCCAACCCCTAAAATGGTAAGAATAGATAGCGACGGGTATATATATCATAAAAAAATGATATATATTTTAAAATATTTTAAAACACATACACTACTGTGAATGTGAAAGTAACCCTGAATCCTAAATGAACGGAGAAGAGCAAAACTGGATCAAAACGCATATGGATCTCCTCCAAATCCAAATGCTGAAGATGGAAAAGATGGAAAATCAACCCAATAATAATCCCACCCCTAAGGGTGTAGAACTGGCCCCTATACCTATACAGAACCCAAAAAAAAGTGCACCAAGGATAAGCACATAATGGCAATAATTAGTTATAGATTACTGATGAAACAATTCAAATCCAATTTGATGTTCATTCTTCTAGGGAATAAACTCTTCAAGAGGAAGAATCCTCGGGTTTCTCTCTGGGATAAATCCCTACCCCGATTGAAGCCTCTCCAAGAATGATGAACCACATCTAAGCCACAAAATTTAACACGCTTGGGTCCTGATTGTCTTTTTCCTTAAAATGGAGGGACACACTGTCCTATTGTGAATGGTATAGAGTCAGTTACAGCCAGACTGGGGAAATCTTTGGATACATTTCTCCAACCAAGCGTGAAGGTCACAAAAGCGTATCTTAAGGATACAACTGACCTGTTGCGTTCTTTACAGGAGGTCAGGTTAAATCCAACCTCTGATTCATATCTGGTGACAGCTGACACGGCCTCATTATACACCATTATCCAGCATGAGGTTGTGGCACTAGCACTCAATTGGGCACTTAGTAAGAGAGATGACATCCCCCACATGTAGAAGATTTTTGTTGGTCATGCTTTGGACTTTTGCATGACACACAATTACTTTTGTTATAATGGCCACTTTTTTTCACAGAAGGTTGGCATGGCTATGGGAGCGAAATATGCTCCCAGCCTTGCCAAACTCTTTCTGGCAGAATGGGAGGATAGACAAGTGTTCAGAAGTAGACCTCCCCAGCTGTTATTTTACCGCAGATTCATAGACGACCTCCTGTTCATTTGGGAGGGGTCGAGGGAATCTGTGGTTGATTTTGTGGCATGTCTGAACAATAACTTCAAAAACATCCGATTAGATTATGTTATCAGTGACACCTCAGTCAATTTTCTAGATGTAATCATATATAAGATCAATAACATTTTGAGTACAAAAGTTTTTTTTAAGACCACAGACTGAAATAGTTATCTGTCCATCAGGAGTGGGCACCATCCTGCTTGGATAAAGAATATACTGAAGGGACAAATGCTCAGGGTTCGACGCAGTGGCGTCACTAGGGTTGGTGTCACCCGGTGCCGAAAAAATTGGTGTCACCCCCCTCCTCCACCAACTACCTCAGTACAGACCCCCGCCCCACTAACTACAGACCCTACTCCATCAATATAGCCCCCTCCATAAGTACAGACCCCCTTCCATCAATATAGACCCCCGGTCAGTGCAGACCCCCTTTCCTCAGTATAGACCCCCCCACTAAGTACTGACCCCCTCCCTCAGTACAGACACCCCTCCCTTATTGCAGACCCCCCTATCAGTACAGACACCCTCCCTCAGTGCAGAGTCTGCAGAGCCCCCTCCATCAGTATCAACCTCCCACCTCAGTGCAGACCCCCCCATCAGTACATACACCCCCCCTCAGTGCTGACCCCCATCAGTATGGAATCCCCCTCTCAGTGTAGACTCCCCCCATTAGTATAGAATCCCCCCTCAGTGCAGAGCCCCCATTCGTATAGAATCCCCCCTCAGTGCAGAGCCCCCATTCGTATAGAATCCCCCCTCAGTGCAGAGCCCCACATTAGTATAGAATCCCCCCTCAGTGCAGAGCCCCCCATTAGTATAGAATCCCCCCTCAGTGCAGAGCCCCCCATTAGTATAGACACCCCCCTCAGTGCAGAGCCCCCATTAGTATAGAATCCCCCCTCAGTGCAGAGCCCCCATTAGTATAGACACCCCCCTCAGTGCAGAGCCCCCCATTAGTATAGATGCCCCCCTCAGTGCAGAGCCCCCATTAGTATAGAATCCCCCCTCAGTGCAGAGCCCCCATTAGTATAGACCCCCCCTTAGTTCAAAGCCCCCAATTAGTATAGAGCCCCCCTCAGTGCAGAGCCCCCATTAGTATAGACACCCCCCTCAGTGCAGAGCCCCCATTAGTATAGACACCCCCCCTCAGTGCAGAGCTCCCATTAGTATAGACACCCCCCTCAGTGCAGAGCCCCCATTAGTATAGACACCCCCCCTCAGTGCAGAGCCCCCATTAGTATAGACACCCCCCCTCAGTGCAGAGCCCCCATTAGTATAGACACCCCCCTCAGTGCAGAGCCCCCATTAGTATAGACATCCCCCTCAGTGCAGAGCCCCCATTAGTATAGACACCCCCCTCAGTGCAGAGCCCCCATTAGTATAGACACCCCCCTCAGTGCAGAGCCCCCCATTAGTATAGACACCCCCCTCAGTGCAGAGCCCCCATTAGTATAGACTCCCCCCTCAGTGCAGAGCCCCCATTAGTATAGACTCCCCCCTTAGTGCAGAGCCCCCATTAGTATAGACTCCCCCCTCAGTGCAGAGCCCCCATTAGTATAGACACCCCCCTCAGTGCAGAGCCCCCATTAGTATAGACACCCCCCTCAGTGCAGAGCCCCCATTAGTATAGACACCCCCCTCAGTGCAGAGCCCCCATTAGTATAGACTCCCCCTGCACCCACATAAACATAAAGTTTACAGACCTCAGAACAGCGCGGACAGATGCACGCGACCGTGTGTGTCCCTCGGGCTCCTCCTCCTCTTGTGTGAATGTAAACAGAGAGGAGGGGGAGGCGGCTTCAGTCCGCTGCGCTGAGGGACACAGCGCAAGACCTGAGCGGGCAGTGTTAGCGGTGCGTGCCGCTACCTACGGGTGTCACCCCTCTGGCAGGTGTCACCCGGGTGCGGCCCGCACCCCCCGCACCCACCTAACAACGCCACTGGTTCGACGGAATTGTTCGGATTTGAATGTCTATACCTCTCAAGCGAATATACTCAAGGAGAGATTTCTCCAAAAGGGCTATGAAGAAAACAATCATTCAGGAAGTAGCTAATATTCCTAGAGAACAATGTTTGAAAGAAAAGGATACTGGTGCACCAACTGATCAACACCAGTTGGGATTAATTTTGAATTTTCATCATCAGTATATGATTTTTAAAAAACATTGGCACATTTTGTGTAGAGACAGACATTTGGGGAGGTTCTGCCGAACCACCCTAAATTTATCTATAGACGGGCACCGAACTATGGTCATAGGGTGGTTAAGAAAATTTGAAATCAACCAGACCATCAAACCATAAGAATTGACTTACAGGGGTTTTATGCATGTAGAAAGTGCATTTGTTGTAGAACGGTGCAGGTGACCAATAGAGGCATGACTCAAATCACTAATGTTGATGATGAAACATTCAATATTAGAAAGTTTATTACGTGCAATTCCTCCTTTGTAGTCTATCTCTTGTGGTGTCCGTGTGGATTGTTCTATGTGGGACGCACCAAGAGACTTCTCAAGGTAAGTATTGGGGAGCACTTAGCCAACATTAAACAAGGATTCCAATACCACAGTGTGTCCCTCCATTTTAAGGAAAAACACAATCAGGACCCAAGCCTGTTACAATTTGGTGGCTTAGATGTGGTTCGTCATTCTTGGAGAGGCTCCAATCGGGTTAGGGATTTATCCCAGAGAGAAACCCGATGGATCTTCCTTTTGAAGAGTTTATTCCCTAGAGAAATGAACATCGAATTAGATTTGAATAGTTTCATCAGTAATCTATAATTAATTATTGCCATTATGTGCTTATCCTTGGTGCACTTTTTTGGGGGTTCTGTATAGGTATAGGGGCCAGTTCTACACCCTTAGGGGTGGGATTATTAGTGGGTTGATTTTCCATTTTTTCCATCTTCAAGTCACAACAATAGACAATCACAGTCTGCTTAAACTAAAAACACACAAAGAATTAAATGTTACCATGTTTTTATTGAACACACCATGTAAACATTCACAGTGCAGGTGGAAAAAGTATGTGAACCCTTGGATTTAATAACTGGTTGAACCTCCTTTGGCAGCAATAACTTCAACCAAACGCTTCCTGTAGTTGCAGATCAGACATGCACAACGGTCAGGAGTAATTCTTGACCATTCCTCTTTACAGAACTGTTTCAGTTCAGCAATATTCTTGGAATGTCTGGTGTGAATCGCTTTCTTGAGGTCATGCCACAGCATCTCAGTTGGGTTGAGGTCAGGACTCTGACTGGGCCACTCCAGAAGGCGTATTTTCTTCTGTTTAAGCCATTCTGTTGTTGATTTACTTCTATGCTTTGGGTCGTTGTCCTGTTGCAACACCCATCTTCTGTTGAGCTTTAGCTGGTGGACAAATGGCCTTAAGTTCTCCTGCAAAATGTCTTGATAAACTTGGAATTCATTTTTCCTTTGATGATAGCAATCCATCCAGGCCCTGATGCAGCAAAGCAGCCCCAAACCATGATACCCCCACCACCATACTTCACAGTTGGGATGAGGTTTTGAAGTTGGTGTGCTGTGCCTCTTTTTCTCCACACATAGTGTTTGTGTGTTTCTGTCAAACAACTTAACTTTGGTTTCATCTGTCCACAGAATATTTTGCCAGTACTGCTGTGGAACATCCAGGTGCTCTTGTGCAAACTGTAAATGTGCAGCAATGTTTTTTTTGGACAGCAGTGGCTTCCTCTGTGGTATCCTCCCATGAAATGCATTCTTGTTTAGTGTTTTACGTATCATAGATTTGCTAACAGGGATGTTAGCATATGCCAGAGACTTTTGTAAGTCTTTAGCTGACACTCTAGGATTCTTCTTCACCTCATTCAGCAGTCTGCGCTGTGCTCTTGCAGTCATCTTTACAGGACGCCCACTCCTAGGGAGAGTAGCAGCAGTGCTGAACTTTCTCCATTTATAGACAATTTGTCTTACCGTGGACTGATGAACAGCAAGGCTTTTGGAGATACTTTTATAACCCTTTCCAACTTTATCCAAGTCAACAATTTTTAATCGTAGGTCTTCTGAGAGCTCTTTTGTGCAAAGCATCTTTCACATAAGGCAATGCTTCTTGTGAAAAGCAATCCCAGAACTGGCATGTGTTTTTTATAGGGCAGGGCAGCTGTAACCAACACCTCCATTCTCATCTCATTGATTGGACTCCAGTTGGCTGACACCTCACTTCAATTAGCTCTTGGAGATCTCATTAGTCTAGGGGTTCACATACTTTTTCCACCTGCACTGTGAATGTTTACATGGTGTGTTCAATAAAAACATGGTAAAATGTAATTCTTTGTGTGTTATTAGTTTAAGCAGACTGTGATTGTCTATTGTTGTGACTTAGATGAAGATCAGACCACATTTTATGACCAATTTGTGCAGAAATCCATATCATTCCAAAAGGGTTCACATACTTTTTATTGCAACTGTATATATTATATGTCACTTATGTAGATTAATTGTGCGTATATTGAGCAGTCTTTATGATCAGCTTCAGTAGATGAAGCTGGGGTCTGGTCCATCCATTTTAATATACCAACATTCACCTGTTTCTTCAGTTTATGAGGTGCTATCTTGTTGTATCACGGACATGGGGACACAGGAAGTATGCAGGCGCAGAGCAATTTGCTGCGCCCACCTACAGAGTACTCAATTTGCATAAATTCATGATTGCCTTGCCGGTTAGCCAACCCCATGAATAAATCCCAGTGACGAAACATCTCGGGGCTTGACTACACGGCAATCTCACACATGTGTTAGAGGTGAGAGTGACAGGATACAGAGCGGTGGTCAGTGGAGGAACGATTGCTGCGAACGGGTGAGACGATCATCAATGTCCATACTCCCTGGGTCCGCCGTGGTCGATTGTTGCTGTGTTGCTACTGCTGCATGAATTGCTGTGATGTGTTCCGATTGCTGTGAAGTGATTTGCCTACTGTTTTTATCTACAATGTGAGTGCATTGGTGTTGGTTCATTTTAAATAAATTTTTTGAATGGTATCACACTATAGAGTGAAGTAACACATGCAAGAGTTGACACAGCTGCACACCCCAAAATGCATTGCAAAATTAATGGAAAAGTTTCCCCGGGGGGGCTTTAAAGCAGCAAAATATTTCTGAAACAATGTTTAGTAACCATGTTTAGTAAAAATATTGTTAAATTCGCACATAGAACACATTACATAGATACAATCAATATCACATAAAATTCCAGTAGTCGACACAAGCAACAACAAAGGACCATCTCCCATGGCAATCAATTCATTAAAAAAGTTCTAATTGTACAGTTACTTTGTAACATTACTATCCATGTGAATCCCCATGAATACCCCAATGCATTTCAACCCTTTTTCCTTTTCTGGTCTTCTTCAGGGGGTTTTAAATTCTAGAGAGATACATCAAAAAATTCCATTAGGATTTTCTACAATATACAAAACATGATAGATCATTTTGTGATATTTTGAAAGTTTTGAAAGTACATCTCTATACATATGGCGAAGTACTTACCATTTGGGAATAGGAAAGTGGGCTTGTGTCGCATAGTTTGAATTAATAAAAACCGTTGCGTGCGGTGGTCCCACAATGTTTGCTCATTCACTATGTGACCGCTGGGCGCGTCCATAGTCCACGGGGCTTGCAAGGAGCCACGCATTTGGACCCAGTGGGGAAGGTGTAGGGCGAGGCACCTGTAATTTGATATTTGTAATAATGAGTATGTAGTCAGCGGGTGTCGGGTGGGTGTTCTGTGTTGTCCTATATAGCCAGACTGCTTAATATTCAAAACAATTTAATAGGGTGGTCTTGACTAATATTATCCCTATTGCTCATATTTTAATAATTTTTTGGATCTAAATTGTAATATGTGAATATATGTTAGGTTGAACTAAGTGTATAGAGTGCTTGATGAAAAAAATCATATCATATCATATCATATCTATCATATATTCACATATCACAATTTAGATCCAAAAAATTATTAAAATATGAACAATAGGGATAATATTAGTCGAGACCACCCTATACAATTGTTTTGAATATTAAGCAGTCTGGCTATATAGGATAACACGGAACACCCACCCGACACCCGCTGACTACATACTCATTTTTACAAATATCAAATTATCAAATATCAACGGTTTTTATTAATTCAAACTATGCGGCACAAGCCCACTTTCCTATTCCCAAATGGTAAGTACTTTGCATATGTACGGAGATGTACTTTCAAAACTTTCAAAATATCAGGAAATGATCTATCATGTTTTGTATATTGTAGAAAATTCTAATGGAATTTTTTGATGTATCTCTCTAGAATTTAAAACCCCCCTGAAGAAGACCAGAAAAGGAAAAAGGGTTGAAATGCATTGGGGTATTCATGGGGATTCACAAGGATAGTATTGTTACAAAGTAACTGTACAATTAGAACTTTTTCAATGAATTGATTGCCATGGGAGATGGTCCTTTGTTGTTGCTTGTGTCGCCTACTGGAATTTTATGTGATATTGATTGTATCTATGTAATGCGTTCTATGTCCGAATTAAACAGTATTTTTACTAAACATGGTTACTAAACATTGTTTCAGAAATATTTTGCTGCTTTAAAGCCCCCCCGGGGAAACTTTTCCACTAATTTTGGTATCACACTATTGGAGCATTTTTTTCTATCTCACATGTGGAATCACTGCCTCAAGGAGAGCGTTCGAGTTATACAGCAGTGGATATCAAAGATCGCACGTTAGCCCCCATGTGAGTGGGTTGAGGCATTTGTAGCCAAACACAAGAGTGTGAGGCTATAACAGCTAGTGAGTTTGCATTTCTGAAGGGAGTGGAATCATGTCACTGAGATGTGGTGGATACTTGAATCACAGTGCTGCTTACTGGAGACATCTTCACTCTTGGAACTCTTTTTTCATGCTATATGTGGACTGTACTTCACTTCATTTTTATTTTTTTTATTTTTTCAGTTTTGTTTTTGGAGGTTTTTCATTGTTGGTATAACGATACCATCTTTACACACTTGTCACGAGGTGTCATCATTGTTTCATCATCCTATTCATTTTTTGTATTTCAGTTATGTTATATCTTCAGCATCATTGCTCATATATTCACTTGGTTTAGTGCTATATCCCACAAGTTTGTTATGCAATCTTCACGTGTATAGATTTCATTTCACATATGCTGTATCCAGTTCACCATAGATGTTGAGAAGTTTATCTTATGCCTCAACACTAGTTTTAGGTGATTGATGCTAGTTCAGTCACGTCACTATATCTTGTATAGAATATTGTTTGATTGTTTACAATTGATTTAGTTCACTTTTAGTTTACTTCATGGTAATAGAGTGTGTGCTAGTGCCTTTCTCACTCCCACATTCAGTGGGGGTAGCGCCACTATCCATTCTTACCATTTTAGGGGTTGGATTCAGATCACATATTTTTCTTTTAAGTGGCAGCTTCAATTATGTCATCTTTCACCATATAGAGCGCAGTGGTGGTAGTACGGGCTTTGGCGGTTATACCTGTTCGCCAACAGTTTTCATAATTAGATACTACCAGAGGCTTGGCCCCAAATTTGCCACCATTGCTGCACCATTAACTGACTTAACAAAAGGCAGGAAGTCGATAATGATAAAGTGGAATGTGGATGCTGACAAAGCTATTCAGAAGCCTAAGACTGCATTGCGCCAGCATCTGGTGCTCGGGGCTCCTGATTCTTATAAAGAGTTTGTGGTGCAGACAGATGCCTCATGTAAGTGCTTAGGAGCAGTCTTGTCTCAAGTGGTCAATGAGGAAGAGCACCCCGTGGTTTTTTTCAGTAGGAAACTGACAGTGGTGGAGAAAAACTACACTGCGGTGGAGCGTCTTGCCATCAAATGGGCTCTAGACTCTCAGCAGTACTTTCTACTAGGTAGAAGGTTTTGCCTGGTGTCAGATCATGACCCATTGACCTGGATTAGACAAAACAAGCAGGCCAATGCCAGGGTGACAAATTGGTTCCTTTCTCTCCAAGAGTTCAACTTTGGGGTAGAGCACAGACCTGGGAGACAGCATCAAAATGCTGATGGCCTCTCCAGAGCACATTGTATGATGTCAAATGGTGCCTCCAACACCTCCACATTAAGGCAGAGGGGGATAAGTACAGGGTGCCAAGGATAGGTGCACCAATATTTGGGTTTTGGCCCCTTTAAGAGAAATATGTTTGTTCTTAGGGGTCTCTCTCGTGATGGGTGAGGAATTCCAGGGGAGTCATGTAAAGGAGAGGACTGACTCGCTGTCCTCTCGGTATTAGTAGAGACTTATTTGGGACCCAGAATTTTGGAGGTTCGGAGTAACATTTGGGTAGGAAAAGAACCTCCATTCCCTACGGGGACTCTGGTGCCTACAGAGTTAAGCAGCCTCCAGAAAGCAGCACATAAAATGGGAAGCAGTTAGTGTTAGATGTGGTGAGGAGTAGGAGTTAGAGAGAGAGGCTTGTTGGAGTGCTACACGTGTGCTGGGAGCTGCCAAAACAGCCAGAGTTAGACAGTGCTAACCGTGGGGTAAATCCCATCTATGAACTTTACGTTTCGTTGTTTCCTTTATGCTGTTTGTGCTGAAGATAAGTAGAATTTTCTGTTAGGTTTTCTGGAATTAAGTGATCTCTGTGTTGCTGCTGGAAGTACACCTTTTTAGTTTAAGACAAACGGCTTTGCACATAGTCCTGTGGTGCTATATCCAGTGAACTTTACAGTGTATAGTGCCCTGAAAAAGTATTCATAACCCTTGAAATTTTCCACATTTTGTCATGTTACAACCAAAAATGTAAATGTAAAAGTATTTTATTAGGATTTTATTTGATTGACCAACACAAAGTGGCACATAATTGTAAAGTGGAAGGAAAATTATAAATGGTTTTTAAAATCTTATGTGATAAGTGTGGTGTGCATTTATATTCAGCCCCTTTTACTCTGATACGCCTAAATAAAATCTAGCAGAACCAATTGCCTTCAGAACTCACCTAATTAGTAAATAGAGTCCACCTGTGTGTAATGTAATCTCAGTATAAATATAGCTGTTCTGTGAAGCCGTCAGAGGTTTGTTAGCAAACTTTAGTGAACAAACAGTATCATGAAGGCCAAAGAACACACCAGACAGGTCAGGGATAAAGTTGTGGAGAAGTTTAAAGCAGGGTTAGGTTATAAAAAAAAATATCCCAAGCTTTGAACATCTCATGGAGCACTGTTCAAACCATCATCCACAACTGCAAACCTTACAAAATTTGAAAACCACGCTAGACTTAGTAAAAATTAAGACAAAATTAAGACAAAAGCAGCAACTCAGTTGTGGGATACACACAAATGATGGATAAAATGGAAAAGAGCTGTGCTCAAAAACATAAATCATAAATGGTGAAATCAGTCCACAAATTGATAAATCAATAGTCCATAGGATCAATCAGGTAACCACCACAGTGGTTTCACACAAAATAGAAGAAGTGCCCGACCACCATATAAATTGCCTGCTTACCAGATAGCAGGCAACAAGAAGCGATCGGCTATAGCCCAGCCACGGCCTTTAGCTTCCAAAGACGGCTGCTGGACTCACACAGGAATGCCCCTAGTTTTGGACCTGGTAATAACAACCCCCTAGGCGTCCCGATGGATCATGGCTATACTGGAGATGTACTCCGGGGAAGCAGTGTGCTGCTCCGCCTTTCACTGTTCAGTCAAGGTGTGGGGGTAGGGAGGGAACCTCATCCACATGATATTTCATTATATCATGTGGATGAGGTTCCCTCCCTACCCTCACACCTTGACTGGACAGTGAAAGGCGGAGCAGCACACTGCTTCCCCAGAGTACATCTCCAGTATAGTCATGATCCAGCGGGATGCCTAGGGGGTTGTTATTGCCAGGTCCAAAACCAGGGGCATTCCTGTGTGAGTCCAGCAGCTGTCTTTGGAAGCTAAAGGCCGTGGCTGGGTTACAGCGGATTGCTTCTTGTTGCCTGCCAACTGCAAACCTACCAAGACATGGCCGTCCACCTAATCTGACAGGACGGGCAAGGAGAGCATTAATCAGAGAAACAGCCAAGAGACCCATAGTAACTCTGGAGGAGCTGCAGAGATCCACAGCTAATGTGGGAGAATCTGTCCACAGAACAACTATTGGTCGTTCACTCCACAAATCTGGCCTTTATGAAGAGTGGCAAGAAGAAAACCATTGTTGAAAGAAAGCCATAAGAATTCCCATTTGCAGTTTGTGAGAAGCCATGTGGGGGACACAGCAAACATGTGGAAGATGGTGCTCTGGTCAGATTAGACCAAAATTGAACTTTTTGGCCTAAAAGCAAAACGCTATGTGAGGCAGAACTAGCACTGCACATCATCCTGAACACACCATCCCCACCGTGAAACAGGATGGTGGCAGCATTATGTTGTGGGGATGCTTTTCTTCATCAGGGATAGGGAAGCTGGTCAGAGTTGATGGTAAGATGGATGGAGCCAAATGCAGGGCAATCTTAGAAGAAAACCTGTTAGAGTCTGCAAAAGACTTGAGACTGGGGCGGAGGTTCACCTCCCAGCAGGACAATTACCCTAAACATACAGTCAAAGCTACAATGGAATGGTTTAGATTAAAGCATATTCATGTGTTAGAATGGCCCAGTCAAAGTCCAGACCTACAGTAAATCCAATTGAGAATCTGTGGCAAGACTTGTAAATTCCTTTTCACAGAAGCTCTCCATCCAATCTGACAGAGCTTGAGCTATTTTGCAAAGAAGAATGGGCAACAATGTCACTTTTTAGATGTGCAAAGCTGATACAGACATACCCAAAAAGACTTGCAGCTGTAATTGCAGCGAAAGGTGGTTCAACAACGTATTGGGCTGAATACAAATGCACGTCACACTTTTGACATGATTATTTGTAAAAAAAAAAATGAAAACCATTTATCATCTTCCTTCCACTTCACAATTATGTGCCACTTTGTGTTGGTCTATCACATAAAATCCCAATAAAATACATTTATGTTTTTGGTTGTAACATGACAAAATGTGGAAAATTTCAATGGCTATGAATACTTTTTCAAGGCACTGTACATACAGACATATGTCCCTGGACACAAGCAATCTGCATTCATGGCTGTACATCCATATGCATATTATTCTCAAAGCTGCATATAACCACATACAGTCATCTTCAGCCATATTCTGCGATTCAGAATATGCAATTCAGTTTTCTACAGGTGACTGTTGAGTGCCGAAATATGGTGCTATTTTATGTTATATGCCCCAATAGTCCCACGAGCATGAGTTCTACTACTTAACTATTGCAAAGTTTAAGGCCGGCCACATATTTCTGTAGGGTCCTCGTCCCCTGCTGTCATGCAACCTTTAAGACTGAGGACATTCTGTGGCCAAAAAAAGGTACTATAAAACCTAAAAAGGTTTTTAGAATGTGTGGGACATTTTCCAAAAATATAAGTTTGGCACAGAGGTTGTGACACTTTTAGGAACTATCCAAAACAAAGAAAAATTATGCTGGAGTTAGGCTTTATTTTGCTTTCTCAAACAACATAGCCGGTGTGTTACATGATAAAAACAACTTTTTTACTTAAACAAAGAGACAACATAGCATAAGCGTTCATATGTTTTAGTAGCTTGAATTGTTTTTAAAATTGTAATGTAGTGTAATATAGTACTGCATGCTCAATATGTTTTCTTCTGCACATCAGAAATATAACAGCTAAGGCTCCATGCACACTAGGAGCTTCAGAAAACATCAGAAAAGTGCCAGAACAAAACATACTCATATTGAGCGTTTTTGTTTGGGTGCTAAGCACTTTCTCTGCGGGCGTTTAGCAGTGACTAGCTTATTGTTAAGGAGAGTACTGGCAACCACGTCCTTAATAACCGATTACAATCCCTCTGACAGCTAAATGTAAAAACTGTGTGGGGTCCCTCCACAATCCATACCAAGCCTGGCACAGAATTTAAGGGAAACCCCACAACAACATTTTTTTTAAAAAGGGCATGGGGTCCCTCAAAAATCCATACTAGACCCTTATCCTAGCATGAAATGTATGGCAGGCCAGCAAAGGAGTAGGATGAGCGAGCAACCCCCAAACCATAACAGCCCACATGCCTTCAACATGGAGGGGTGCTTTGGGGCTAGGCGCTTCCCCAATGCAGTATGTCCCCATGTTGATGGGGACAAGGGCCTCTTTCCCACAACCCAGGCTGGTGGTTGTGGGGGACAGTGGGTGGGGGATTATCAGAAGCTGGAAGCCCCCTTTAACATGGGAGCCCCCAGATTGTGGCTCCACATGTGAATGAATATGAGGTACACGCTGGGGCATGAGTCGATGATGTCACAAGGGGGCGTGGTCACCCAGTAATGTAATTGGGTGGCCCTGCCCCTTAGTTTATCTAGCAGAGGGAGGCAGCGGAGCTGTCATTTTTTTCTTTTCTTTTCTTTGGGTTGGTGGCCTGTGTTCATTATGATTCATGTTGGATCTACACCAGGGGGTCAATTTTTGAAAACAATTTTTAATAAAGGACTTGGCTCCAGGTCTTTATTTGCCCTACTCTTTTTTTTTTTTTTTTTTTTGGTGAATGAGTAGGGGTACTATGTACCCCTACTCATTCACATAGGGGGGTCTGGATCTGGCCCCTTCCAGATTCCGATAAGCCTCCCACCTGCAGACCCCCACAACCACCAAGCTAGGGTTGTGGGAAAGAGGCCCTTGTCCCCATTTTTTTCTTAAATTTTGGTTTGGTTTTTACTCAATCATGCTACACTGTACCCAAACAAAATTTTTATCATTTTTTTCTCACAAACAGAGCTTTCTTTTGGTGGCATTTAATCACTGCTGGGTTTTTTATTTTTTGAAATATAAGCGAAAAAAGAGAGACATTTTTGAAAAAAAAAACACACTTTTTTTTAGTTTCTATTGTAAAATTTTGCAAATAAGTCATTTTTCTTCATAAATTTGGGCCAAAATGTATACTGTTACATATCTTTAGCAAAAATAACCCAAATTAGTGGATATTATTTGGTCTCTGTGAAAGTTATAGAGTCTACAAGCTATGGTGCAAATCATTGAAAAATTATCACACCTGATGTACTGAAGGCCCATCTCATTTCTTGAGACCCTAACAAGCCAGTAAAGTACAAATACCCCCCAAATTACCACTTTTTGGAAAACAGACATTCCAAGGTATATAGTAAGAGGCATGGTGAGTTTTTTGAAGTTGTAATTTTTTCCCACAATTCTTGGGAATATTTTTTTTTTTTTTACACAAAATTGTCATCATAACAAGTTATTTCTCTCACGCAGCACATGCATACTTGCAATGACACCCCAAAATACATTCTGCTACTCCTCCTGAGTATAGTGATACCACATGTGTGAGACTTTTACACAGCCTGGCCACATACAGAGGTCCAACATCCAAGTAGCACCGTCAGGCGTTCTACGAGCATAAATTGCACATCTCATTTGATTACAACCTATCACACTTTTGAAGGCCCTGGAGCTCCAGGTCAATGGAAACGCCCACAAAATGACCCCATTTTGGAAAGCTAACACCACACCCCAACATATAATTAATGAGGCATAATGAGTCTTTTGAATGGTTCATTTTTTTCCAGAAGTTTTTGGAATATGTGGAAAAAAAATGAAAATGCATTTTTTTATACAAAGTTGTCGATTTATAAGATATTTCCAACACATAGCATGTACATAGCAAAACTGACACCCCAAAATACATTCTGCTACTCCTCCCGAGTATGGTGATACCACATGTGTGAAACCTTTACACAGCCTGGCCACATACAGAGGCCCAACATTGAAGTAGCACAGTCAGGCGTTCTACAAGCATAAATTACACATCTCATTTCTCAACCACCTATTACACTTTTGAAGACCCTGGAGCACCAGGAAAATGGAAACGCCCACAAAATTACCCCATTTTTGAAAGCTAACACCCCAACATATAATCTATGAGGCATAATGAGTCTTTTGAACGGTTCGTTTTTTTCCAGAAGTTTTTGGAAAATGTGGAAAAAAAATGAAATTGCATTTTTTTTACACAAAGTTGTCCATTTATAAGATAATTCCAACACACAGCATGTACATAGCAAAAAGGACACCCCAAAATACATTCTGCTACTCCTCCTGAGTATGGTGATACCATATGTGTGAGACTTTTACACAGCCTGGCCACATACAGAGGCCCAACATTGAAGTAGCACCGTCAGGCATTCTAGGAGCATAAATTACACACATAAATTCCTGCCAACTTATCACATTGTTGAAGGCCCTTCATATTTCTAGCACATAGCATGTACTGTACATACCAATTACAAACCAAAATACATTCTGCTGAGGAAAGGGTAAAGAATAGATTACCTGTGGTTTTAGTAGTGCAGTGGTCCAGAGGAGAGCATCAGTCCAGGCAGCAGGCAGGAAGGTGGACAGTGACAGCAAAACAGGCAGCAGGCAGGAATATTGTCCATAGTCAGTACAGGTAGAGATGTTGTCAGCACAGCCCAAAGCATTGGTCCAGATAACAGGCAGGCATGTGGTCAGCAGCAGCAAAAGGATTGTCCATGCAGCAGGCAGGAATACTGTCCATAGTTAGTACATGCAGCAGGCAGAGATATGGTCAGTACAGCCAAAGTATTTGTCCATGGAGCAGACAGGACCCATCAAGCTTAGGGCATCGGTCAGGAAAGAATGGGGACAGGGGTAGAGGCTTCTCCCACCCAAATCACTTTGAAGCCTCCGGACAACCAGACCCTGTTCTGGGAACACAGAAAACCAAAAACTGGTTTTCTCAACTCAGAACACTATTCTGGAGCCCCTCACATATGTGAGACCCCTGTGTAGCAGGATGAAAGATCAGTGCAAGGGGCAGGCAAAAACATGGTCAACAGGTTGAGGTCAGTGCAGGTAAGAGGCATAAATAAACAGTAGGAAGAGGCATAGTCGATACAGTCCAGGGTCAGTTCACGTGAAAGGCAGAAACATGGCGGATAAACAATGCAGACAGCAGGCAAAGGCATAGTCGATACAGTCCAGGATCAGTTTACGTGAAAGGCAGAAATATGGCGGATAAACAATGCAGATGGCAGGCAGAGGCATAGTCGAGAAACAGGCCAGGGTCAGTTCACATGGAAGACAAAGATAATGGTTGGTTGAAGCACCAGGGAAATATTCAGGACAAAAATTGAAAACGGGGGAAATGGCAGTCTATTAGAAATATGGGATAATAATTTACAAGCGTGTGATAGTGTTTGAAGCATTCTCCGATGCAAAGGCCAGGTTGGGAGAGACATTGTGGACAATGGAAACTGGTGTCTTTCCTATCTCCTCTTTTTGGTGCACACCTGACATTTTTTTTGGAGTCGTATTCCGAATCCTGATGGTGGAATATGGTCAGGAAAATGGCGCTCATGTAGTCTGCTGACACAATCGGAGCGAATGCTTTCTGGGGGGGGGACTTGCTGATAGATCAGGGCAGTGACAATGTCTTCAATAAACTTTATGAAGGTGGTGGGTGTTTCCGTCGATTTTTGGTAGATTATGAAAGAATTATACATGGCCAAGAAGTAAATTGCAACTTTTTTGAAACCAAAAGAGGGATTTTCGGGTTGAAAGATAGGGCTGCAACATTTGATCATTTAAATCCCCCCCCCCCATAAATTGATTGTACTCAAGGATACCGAAAGGCTTTCAAATGGGACCGCGTCTTCTGCGAAGTTCCACCGAGGTGTCATCATGGATGGTGGACATGATGTATACATCTTTCCTATCCCTCCTCTTCACAGGCAACACTTCCTCGTTCCTCAAGCTTGCCGATTCCCCCCTTTGTAGCCTTGTGGTGACTAGACTCTGTGGGAAGCCCTTTCTGTTTTTCCTTGCTGTACAGCAGACCAAAGTTTTTTTTAGGTATAGGTGGTGGAAAAGGGGCAAACTGGTATAGTAGTTGTCCATGTATATGTGATACCCCTTTTGGAGGAGTGGGAATGCCAACTCTCAAATGATTTTCCCGCTTATTCCCATGTACGATGGACACTCAGGGGACTGGAGCTGGGAGTCTTTGCCTTCATACACGTGGAATGAGTGCACGTATCCGGTGGAGCTTTCACAGAGCTTATTGAGCTTCAACCCGTACCTCGCCCTCCTACTGGGGATATATTGCTTGATTCCCAGCCGGCCTGTGAAATGGACCAGGGATTCATCCACAGAGATGTTCTTGTCAGGGACATAAAGTTCGGCAAATCTCTTGTAAAAAAAAATCAATTAGGGGGCGAATTTTATATAGTTTATCAAAGTTTGGGATATTTTGAGGGGGGCACTGTGAGTTATCGCTGTAATGCAAGAAGCGCATTATAATTTCATATCGGGACCTGGACATAACAGAGGAAAAAATTGGCATGTGGTGGATAGGATTGGTCGACCAATATTTATGCACTTCATTTTTTTTGTAAGCCCCATATTGAGCGTTAGGCCTAAAAACAGTTTAAGTTCCGCCACTTTTAGGGGTCTCCATTCAAAAGGGCGGGCATAGCTTGAGCTGGGGTTGTTTTCAATAAATTGTTGGGCAAAAAGATTGGTTTGGTCCACGATGCCTTGAACTAATTCGACAGGGAAAAATACATTTAAAAAATCAATTTGGGAAAAACCTTCAGTGTGGACCTACACACCTGGCTGTGCTGTGAAAGGGGGGATCATGGCTGACCCTGTGCTAGAAGGCAGCCACAATGGGTTTGCCAAGGCATCTGGTAGCTGGGTTTGGGCCCTAATTCTTTGGCATGCAATTCTGGGACTTTCATTCTGGGGTCTAGCAACGCTTGTATTGGGCCTCTCCACCTGTCGTCTAGCGCCGTTGGCACTGCTGGTAGCTGCCTGGTGTTCAGACCGTCATCTTTTTGGACGGACTGCTTCCTCCTCTGATTCAGATCCTGATATGCTGCTTTCGACGGGTTCATATTCTGAACCAGAATCTGAATCAGAACTGTAACTGGGCGGTGTTACTGGACTCAGTATTTGGTATACCTCTTTTGGCGTGTATACCTTTCTGGACATGGCTGTATGACAGGTGACACTGATGGGCTGCACGTCAGGGACTAATGGGTTGAATGTCAGGGACTAATGGGCTGAACGTCAGGGACTAATGGGCTGCACCTTGGTAGTAATTGGCTGCAGGCAGGTACTCACAGGATGGGCTCACGGGACAACTACTCTGACGAGCTCACGGGACAGGTACTCTGATGGGCTCACGGGACAGGTACTCAGATGGGATGACAGGTACTCTGACGGGATGGATGGACAGGTACTCTGATGAGCTCAGACAGGTACTGATGGCAGGTACTCTTACTGGTACTGATGACAGGTACTCCGACAGGTACTGATGGCAGGTACTCTGGTGGGTACTGATGGCAGGTACTGATGACAGGTACTCTGATGGGTACTGATGGCAGGTACTGATGACAGGTACTCTGACAGGTACTGATGGCAGGTACTCTGACAGGTACTGATGGCAGGTACTGGTGACAGTTACTCTGATGGGTACTGATGGCAGGTACTCTGTTGGGTACTGATGGCAGGTACTGATGACAGGTACTCTGACAGGTACGCTGACGGGTACTGATGACAGGTACTCTGACGGGTACTGATGGCAGGTACTCTTACTGGTACTGATGGCAGGTACTGATGACAAGTACTCTGATGGGTATTGATGGCAGGTACTGATGACAGGTACTCTGACAGGTACTGATGGCAGGTACTCTGACATGTACTGATAGCAGGTACTGATGACAGGTACTCTGACAGGTACTGATGACAGGTACTCTGATGGGTACTTATGGCAGGTACTCTGATGGGTACTGATAGCAGGTACTCTGACAGGTACTGATGGCAGGTACTCTGATGAGTACTGATGGCAGGTACTGATGACAGGTACTGTGACGGGGACTGATGGCAGGTACTGATGACAGGTACTCTGACGGGTACTGATGGCAGGTACTCTGATGGGTACTGATGACAAGTACTCTGATGGGTACTGATGGCAGGTACTCTGATGGGCACTAATGACAAGTATTCTGATGGGTACTGATGGCAGGTACTCTGAAGGGTACTGATGATAAGTACTCTGATGGTTACTTATGGCAGGTACTCTTTTTTTGGGGGGGGCAATCTGGGCACAGTAAAATCACAGTAAAAGTGTAACGCACTGTTAGCTCGCTCTCCTCCTCACACTGAATCGGTGTGTGAGGAGTGGAGCCCAGCAACAGCCGTTATACTAAGGATTGTTTACATTTGTGAGCGACTGTGATTAGACACAGCCGGTCACTAGTAAAGAGACATTTCATTAGCCCTGTAACCCTGATCGGATCTGGGCTTTGTCTGAGTGACAAACCTCAACCCTGATCGCCGCGTTGCGCACCCCCAGGGATGTGCACGAGCGGCGTGCACGCTGCTCTGCACAGTGACCGGCTGTGATTGGATACAGCCGGTCACGATGCTTTCTAGACTCCGCCACCCACTCATTGCCCTCATCGGGGAAAGGCTGTGTCCCAAGGGACATGCCTGATCCCCGATCACCGCTCTGCGGGCCCCCAGGCGCCCGCAGTAGCAGCAGAAAGCTGAGGACGTCATATGACGCCCGCCCAGGATGGGAGATCCCATCTGCAGACGTCATATGACAATGGCTGGGTATTGAAGTGTTTAACAACCAGCTATTCACTATTCAAAAATTGCTGCACACCCACACTTAGCAGCGTTTAGGAGAGTTTAGGATCTGTCAGCGTTTTTCCTGCCAAAATGACACTGTTCCAGAATGCCCCTGGCAGTGTTTTTTTTTCTGCCACAAAACTCTCTTGCCACTAAACGCTTCTAAAAGCCTATGTGCGCATGAAGACAGGATAACATGCAGGGAAATTTGGAGAAATTTCGAGAAAAATTGCCTGACACCATAACTGTAGTGTCAAAATTGCCCAGTGTGCATGAGCCCTAAATGTTAACATGACATGATCTTTTTATAATTGTATTCTCTGTTTTTTTTTTCACCGTATGGGCCTTTTTTTCTTCTCTGTAACCTAAAGTGTTAAAAAGTAGAAGCCTTTCTATATGCAGGTATTATTTTTTGCCAAAAAAGGTAATAAAAACACAACCCTTTTTGCCCAGCAAATAACATATTATAAATCTTCTTTATTAACAATTTTCACACTTCCAAATTAAGCTACTGGTGGAGAAGTCTTTGCTGAAACTTTAATCTGACAGACAGTAGAAGAAATATTGTGTCCTGAAAGGGGCTTGAGGGATAGTAAATCAAGGTGTAACACATTGGATATTTATTGGCCAACAGCAGCAATTAAAATATGTGCATTGCAATCGGTCATTGGTCACTTTTTATGATTTTTTTTTAACTTTGAGTCATAAATCTGTCTGTAATTGTGCATCACAGTATCTCCTATCGTTTGTAATTAACAAACCTCATGATGGACAATGCAGTGTAGTGATATGGTAATTTTACTTTTTTTTTTAACACTTAGGTGTGATCTGTAGGATGCAGTAGACTATAGCTATACTTGATGTTTCCCCCTTTTTAAATCTTCCTAAGCATAGCATGTTATATTCATTTTTAAAATGCTGTTAAGTATGCGCCACCCAGATAGCAAGCAATTGTGCTTCAAGTTTGAAAATGACTTTCTAAGCTATTGCTAGACTTTCCAGGCTTCACAAGTTTGTTGCACAATTGCAGCAAGACTGCCATACATTACTCCAGATCAACTTTCTCTGCAAAAGTCTGCTACAAGTTTTGTTTCAGTTGTGTTGTGCAATAGTCATCCCACCATAGAGGTCACTGTGGCTGAATTTTCATGTTGTAGACTTGCGGAGCTCTTGCAGTAGACTCACCACTGCAACTTTGCTCTTCCTACAGAAATTTGCTAAAAATATGAAACGTGTCAACTAGGACTTGTGCTTCAAGTGCTCTGCAAGTGTACAACTTGCCAGTGAAAATGTGCAGCAAGTTGACAGACTTACAATTCAACACTGCCACAAAAAGTTATCCTTGCTATCTGGGCTCCAGAGTGTGAACACAGGATTAACAATGTCTTAAGAATGATTTTTTTTTATTTATTTTTTTATATTTCAAATGTTTTATTGAATTTCAAAAAGAAGTCAGGACAGAAAAAGGTAATAATGGCATTTCTCAAACCAGTAGCAGAGTAATCAGTGGAACAAACTTGTAGAACCAGAATTATTATACGTGTACATAGAGCAATACAGTGTGTACTACAGATGCTTGCGGATGCCAGTAGTGAGTTGGTGAGAGCACCCCTGCCCCTGACACCCCTTGTGTTAACACGCTGTGTCGTGGGGAAGTTGGAGTTGCTACCTCCCATCCCTAGGCCTAAGAGGCCTTGCCGTAATCTGCCACTGTATACTATATATCCCCCAGCATTACTCAGTAACTGGATCGATTAGCTTATTAAAATAGTGTCTATAAGGATTCATTTCGTGCATTCTTGTGGATGAACACATAATCAAACCATGGGTTCCTGGTTCATAGTAAAGATAAGTAACTCTAAAAAAATAGACAATGTCATGTAAAAATATATGTTGATGGACCCACGCTTATGGAATTGAATAAAGTTTACCAAAAAAGAGAGAATGGAAAAAATAGACTTTATAGGCACCAATCATAAAATAAATATATATCTTTTATTATATACATAATACACAAAACAGAAATGAACATCTAGCTAACTAGCTAGGTCTCTCTCAAAGGGGTCATAGACTCCAGAGAGGCATACCCTTAACACAGGGACATATCCCTCTAAATAGGTATAAAGAACATCAAACTCAAAAAGCTCTACATGTTTCACAATTGAATGCTTCTTCAGGAGCTCGTTTGAATGGTCTAAAGAGAAAAAGAGAGAGAGAGAAAAGACACAAAAGCAAAAGGTACATACAGTTAATATTCAATTTAAACCTCTTAATAGTATGTCTCAAACAGTAGCGGGGAGTACCACAAAGAACCCAGCGGGTGGACTCGACATAAGACATGCAAGGGGTGACAACAGCTCACATGTGGGGACGTGCCTGGTAGCAAAACCAAAAAAAAATTGTGAAAAGCACAGGGGACAGGAGCAGCAGCAGAGAAACAAACAAGATTGTAATCTCGGCTACCAGGAACAATAATGTGTGACACCCCACCAGGCATAAAATGGGGTCAAGTAAACCAACTCGCTCCATGCAGGAGGAGAAAAATAAGTACGAAGGTAAGTATAAACATATAAACATGAGCCTACCTTAGAGGAAAATAATTGGATATTGCCTCTAGATGACTGAAAAGTATTTGTTACAATGTAAAGGTTTTTAGATGGTGAGACTATGCTTGATGCTGGACATCGCTGCTTCTAAAGAGTATATGCAAATATAGATAAATATACATATATATGTTTACGGGTAATAATGGAAGACTATTATGAGGGGTAGTTAATTATCACATAGATGAGGTGGTATTAATAAAAATATGAAGGGTCTCACCTTATCAAAGGCAATTTAAACTCTATAAGCCTTGTAAATCAAGCATGAGAATATTCCCTGTTCGTTTCTGTTTTGTGTATTATGTATATAATAAAAGATTTATATTTATTTTATGATTGGGGCCTATAAAGTCCATTTTTTCCATTCTCTTTTTTGTTAATATCTAGGACGTGGCACTGCCCTACCTAGTAAATTTCCACAGATCCATCCTGTGTTGAAATTTTGGCGCTTCTTTTTTGCTCTATTATGGAATTGAATGAAAAAAGAGAGCAAACTGCTGCCCCTACCGGTACAACCATCTTAGTGGAATATAAATGAAATATAAAATGAGGGAAGGTAGGTATGGCACTGTTCTGGGGTACAGTATTATGTGCCCCGATGTGAAACTCTATATATTCTGCTGTTATATTAAATCAAAGACCAGAAAATTGAATAAAGTGTCATCTGCTTGGTGCAAATCCAAAACTGTGCAGGTGCTGCCAATGCACTTAACAAGAAAGTTAAAAAAAAGTTGTTATAATAACAAGTGTTCTATAAATTGTACTTCCATACTGCACATAGATATCAATTACATGCATCTAAAAATACACATATACACACTGTGTTTAAAAACAATCCACTAATTTTTTTTTTTGCTCAAAAACCTCTACTTAAAGTGACTAGTGCTCTTGAAATTGTGCCTCAGTGTGTCAATTTCATACAGAAAAGTATATATATATATATATATATATATATATATATATATATATATATACGTTGTGATCATGAATAGTCCATATATCATTCCAAAGAAACATTTGAAAATAAATAAAAACAAAGGTTCCATCCTATCCTAGTTCCAATGCCATGAGAGAGAGACCTTGCTGCCCACCCCTCCTTCCGCACAGCCACTCGCTAACTCTTCCAGCATCACAACATGACATCTCAGAGCTAGAAAGGAAGTTGGTGTTGAAAGATTGGGGGGGTATGTGTGTGTATAATACATGGGAGGGGACAAGTGTATATATAATATATGGGGAGTCGTTGTACATATATAAAATTCAATGTATATAAAATATATGGGGTAATGGATGGGGTTAGTATATATATATATATATATATATATATATATATATATATATATATATATATATATATATATATATATATATATATATATATATATATATATATATATATATATATATATATAAAATATATGGGGGTTAGTGTATATAATGTATGGGGGGATAGTGTATAAAATATATGGGGGTTAGTGTATATAATTTATGGGGGGTAGTGTGTACATAATATATGGGGGGGTTGTGTGTATATAATACATGGGCCTAGTGTATATATAATATATGGGGGGTAGTGTATATAATATATGGGGGGTAGTGTATATCATTTATGGGGGGAAGTATGTATATAATATATGGGGGGTCGGGGGATATAATACATGAGGGTAATGTATATATAATATATGGGGGGTAGTGTATATAATATATGGGGGTTAGTGTATATATAATAAATGGGGGTAGTGTATATAATATATGGGGGTTAGTGTATATAATCTATGGGGGTAGTGTGTATATAATATATGGGGGGTAGTGTATATAATATATGGGGGGTAGTGTGTATATAATATATGGGGGTTAGTGTGTATATAATATATGGGGGTAGTGTGTATATAATATATGGGGGTTAGTGTATATATAATATATGGGGGTAGTGTGTATATAATATATGGGGGGTAGTGTATATAATATATAGGGGTAGTGTATATAATTTATGGGGGGGTAGTATGTATATAATATATGGGGGGTTGCGGGGATATAATATATGAGGGTAATGTATATATAATATATGGGGGGTAGTGTATATAATATATGGGGGTTAGTGTATATATAATATATGGGGGTAGTATATAGAATATATGGGGGTTAGTGTATATAATCTATGGGGGGCAGGGGTGGACTGACCATTGAGCCACTCGGGCACCCACTAGGGGGCCCCATCAGGGTTGCCAGCCTCAGTAAAACCAGGGACAGTATGTATAAATCTGTGTTTTTTTTACATCTGTCTGTGTATACTGTGTGTACATGTATGTGTATACTGTGTGATTGTATACTGTGTGTGTGTATACTGTGTGGCCCCATAATCTCTGATTGCCTGGGGGCCCCATGATCTCCTATTGCCCGGGGGCCCCATGAGTTATCAGTCCACCCCTGATGGGGGGTAATGTGTATATAATATATGGGGGTTAGTGTATATATAATATATGGGGGGTAGTGTGTATATAATATATGGGGGGTAGTGTATATAAGATATGGGGGCAGTGTATATAATTTATGGGGGGTAGTTTGCATATAATATATGGGGGGTAGTGTATATATAATATATGGGGGTGGTGTATATAATATATGGGGGGTAGTGTATATAATTTATGGGGGGGGGTAGGGGGTATATAATATATGGGGGTTAGTGTGTATATTAAATATGGGGGATAGTGTGTATATAATATATGTAGGTTAGTGTATTGGGGTAGTATATATAATATATGGGGGTAGTGTATATAATTTATAGGGGGTAGTGTGTATATAATATATGGGGGGGTAGTGTGTATATAATATATGGGGGGGTAGTGTGTATATAATACCTGGAGGATAGTGTATATAATGTATGGGGGTAGTGTATATAATTTATGGGGGTAGTGTATATATAATATATGGGGGGTGTTTATATGATTTATGGGGAGGGTAGTGTGTATATAATACATGGGGGTTAGTGTATATATAATATATTGGGGGTAATGTATATAATTTATGGGGGGTAGTGTGTATATAATATATGGGGTGTGTATATAATTTATGGGGGTAGTGTGTATATAATATATGGGGGGTAGTGTATATAATTTATGGGGGGGTAGTGTATATAATATATGGGGGTAATGTATATAATTTATGGGGGTTAGTGTGTATATAATATATGGGGGTTAGTGTGTATATCATATATGGGGGGTAGTGTGTATATAATATATGGTGTGTAGTGTGTATATAATACATTGGGGTTAGTGTATATATACAGTAATATATGGGGGGTAGTGTATATAATATATAGGGGTAGTGTATATAATTTATGGGGGGTAGTATATATAATATATGGGGGGTGGTGTATATAATGTATGAGGAGTAGTGTGTATATGGGGGTTAGTGTATAAAATGTATGGGGGGTAGTGTGTATATAATATATGGGGGGGGGTAGTGTATATCATTTATGGGGGTAGTGTGTATATAATATATGGGGGTTAGTGTATATAATTTATGGGGGGGGGGGGGGTAGTGTGTATATAATATATGGGGGGTAGTGTATATAATTTATGGGGTAGTGTGTATATAATATAAGGGGGTTAGTGTGTAAATAATATATGGGGGTAATGTGTATATAATACATAGGGGCAGTGTATATATAATATATGGGGAGTAGTGTATATAATTTATGGGGGGGTAGTGTGTATATAATATATTGGGGGTAATGTATATAATTTATGGGGGGTAGTGTGTATATAATATATGGGGTGTGTATATAATTTATGGGGGTAGTGTGTATATAATATATGGGGGGTAGTGTATATAATTTATGGGGGGGTAGTGTATATAATATATGGGGGTAATGTATATAATTTATGGGGATTAGTGTGTATATAATATATGGGGGTTAGTGTGTATATATATTCCTCCTTTAGATATCCCTCCTTACCAAACAATCAGAATCAGGGAAAAATGTATCTTCTTGAACTAGGCGATAGTCTCCCTCTCCACTAGTTCAACTTCACACTCCTGTGTGTGAGCAAGTCCCATGAGTCCAGCAAGCAGCAGGAATGTAATGTGTGCAGCAGCTCACTGCAACTTGTCCCTGCTGCAGGGGAGACATCCGGCTACACAAAGCAGTCTGACTGACACACCAGCTAACAAAACATTACTGGATGACTGAACTAAGACACTTCTGATTGAGCCTTTATTCCATTTTCTTGTCTTTGATTCAATATAACAGCAGAATATATAGAGTGTCACATTGGGGCACGCAATACTGTATCCCAGAACAGTGCCATACCTACCTTCCCTCATTTTATAAACAATGTCATGTGTCTATGCAAACATATATTGAAGTGGAAATATGAAAAAAGGAGAGAAGGAAAAAGTAAAAGGTAGAATATAGAAGAGTAGGAAGATACCAGTCGGCCTCCAAGACATCCCCTCATTCGCTTAAGTTCAGCTGGAACTATGTAGGAGTGAGATACCAACATGTTGGGCCCATGGTTCCCAGATTGCTTCAAACTTTTTAGATTCTTCTAGAATGGTGCTCACTACCTTTTCCTGGGTCCATGATCCATGAGATCTTTCTTTTAGTCGATAAGATAGTGACCTTAGGTTGTTTCAAGGCTTTAGCTATGGATAATTTGATTCCCACCAGCATAAAACGGATTTCAGGTATGTTTGGGAGTTTTTGGGATGGGGGAATTAAGTAGGGCTACTGAGGTTGTGGGATTGCACAGCTAGTGACTCTGCATAAGATGGAATATTTTGTTCCAGTACCCTCTGATTTTTGGGCATTCCCACCAAACATGTAACATCGTGCCGAGCGTGTGACATCCCCTGAAGCATAACGGAGAGGAGGAGGCGTAGATGGCAGCTAGTCTAATAGTCACTAGGTACCATCTCGTGGGTACCTTGAGGTTGGGCGGAGTTAAAAATTCCTTTGTAGGATCTGGAGAAGGATTTAAGCCAATCCTCCAAATCCCAGTCCTCTTGTATATCCTTCTCCCATGCTTCCATATTTAAAGAACTCCTCGACAGTGATGAGTAGATCATAGATATGCCCCCCTCTTTGCTCCATGACCTGGCCACACCATCGTTCATACTCTGTGAATGTCGGTGGTTCAGGTTTGTTTTTCAAGAGCGAGTGTAGAAAGTGTGAGATTTGGTGGAACCTAAATTTTTCAGAGTTAGGGAGTTCTAGTTTGTTTACACAGTGTGTAAGTGATAGGGATTCCGTGAAGGAGAAGAAGTATCCTATTAGGTACATGCCTTTATCTAATCACCATTTGAAGGTGCTAATGTCCATACCCGAGATAAACTGGGGGTTGTGAAAAATGTGTGCTAGGGGTTGGATTTCTGAGACCAAAGAGGGAAGACTACGTAGGGTATCCCATAGGGACAGTGAGTGAGACAGAGTGGGAGACATCACTGGGGGTCTACTCAGGGGATACCATAGAAGAAATTTTAGCGTGAATAAGGGCACTGCCTGTCTCTCTATGTGCACCCAATCCGGCTTCTCCAGTTTAGAATATATAGTGGATAATTGTGCCAGCCTAGCAGCTTGGTAGTACCAAAGTAATTTCGAGAGACCCAGCCCACCCTGGGAGTTGGGACGAAAAAGGATACATTGTGAGAAACGATATCCCTGCTTGCCCCAAATGAACTTAATTATTTTCCTTTGGAAGGACTCAAGATGATCTTTTCTGATCGTGATTGGGAGTGAGTGGAATAGGTACAACATTCTGGGGAGTGGAGTCATCTTAACAGAATTCACTTTACCCATCCACGCCAGGTAAAAGAAGTCCAAGCCTTAAGGTCGGATTCCAGTTTGTGGAACATGGGAGGAGGATAGTTTGCCTGATAAAGTTGTTATGTCTTGAGAGTAAGATTAATCCCCAGGTATCTGATGGTCGAGTCACTCCACGCAAATTTGAATGATTGTTTCAGATGCTTTGCCACAGTATCCTGGAGGGACACATTCAGTGCTTGAGATTTAGAGAGATTAACATGCAAGCCTGACACTTTAGCAAATTTGTCTAGTAGTTTACAGATATTGGAGAAGTGATAAAGGGAGTATATCGTCTGTGAAAAGAGCGCATTTATGGGAAGATTGATGACATTGCACCCCCTTCACATCAGGATGGGCCCGAATGGCTATTGCTGGGGATTCGATCACCATGGCAAATATCAGGGGTGAAAGCGGGCACCCTTGATGAGTCCCTCTGGCTATTCTAATTAGTAATGACCCTGTAGCTTAATCCTGGCTCCTGGACCCGAGTAAAGTTCGGGCCAAAGCCCCATCTTAGCAGAACTACAAATAGGTAAGGCCAGGAGACCGAGTCAAAGGCCTTTTGAAGGTCAAGTGAGAGGAGCAGGACCTCCATCCCACCCTGATTGAAGGATGGAGACTATGTCTATGGCTCTTCTCACCTGATCTGGGCCTTGCCCACTTGGTCCTTGTGTATGTATAGGCTGATAAAGGAGGCAACCCTATTTGCAAGGATTTTGGTCAGGATTAGGGATGAGCTTCGAGTTCGAGTCGAACTCATGTTCGACTCCAACATCCGCTGTTCGCAAGTTCGCCAAACAATTTGGGGTGTTCACGGCAAATTTGAATGCCACGGAACACCCTTTAAAAGTCTATGGGAGAAATCAAAAGTGCTCATTTTAAAGGCTTATACAGTACCTGACCGCGAGATTGTGTTTCCAGCGCGATAGCATCGCGCTGGTTCTCGGCGACAGGGTACTGTGAATGTCGCGCTGGCTCGCTCATCGGGAAAGGAAAACTTTGTTTTCCTTCCCCGATGAGTGACAGGCAGTGCTGACAGCTGTCTAGTATGAATCCTGAGGCGGGAACACCGCGCCAAATTTTAAATGATAAAAACGGCGTGGGTTCCCCCCTCGGGGGCATACCAGGCCCTTAGGTCTGGCATGGATTGTAAGGGGAACCCCCTATGCCGAAAAATCGGCGTGGGGTCCCCCCCAAATCCATACCAGACCCTTATCCGAGCACGCAGCCCGGCCGGCCAGGAAAGGGGGTGGGGACGAGCGAGCGCCCCCCCTCCTGAGCCGTACCAGGCCGCATGCCCTCAACATGGGGGGGTGGGTGCCTTGGGGGAGGGGGGGCGCCCTGCGGGCCCCCCCACCCAAAAGCACCTTGTCCCCATGTTGATGAGGACAAGGGCCTCTTCCCGACAACCCTGGCCGTTGGTTGTTGGGGTCTGCGGGCGGGGGGCTTATCGGAATCCGGGAGCCCCCCCTTAATAAGGGTGCCCCCAGATCCCGGCCCCCCACCCTGTGTGAATGAGTTTGGGGTACATGGTACCCCTACCCATTCACCTAGGGAAAAGTGCCAATATAAAAAAAACACAGTACACAGGTTTTAAGAATAATTTATTAGTCAGCTCCGGGATCTTCTTCCGACTTCGGGGGGTCTCCTTCCGACTTCTCCCGGTGTTCGGCCTCTTCTCCAGGGCCCCGCCGCTATCTTCTTCCAGCTCTATTGCCAGTGAGGGGCCTGGTCTGCTGCCGAGAAGAAGATGAAGAAGAGAAGATGAAGAAGAGAAGAAGATGAAGAGAAGGGCAGGAGCCTCCCTCCATGCCATGGATGCGGCGTGGCCCGAGGAGAAGAAGGGAAGAAGACGCCGTGGAGGAGATGCTGGACGAGAACACCGAAGAACCAGAAGAGCCAGAAGAACCAGAAGAAGAAGAAGATGGAGGAAGAAACCAAAGGAAGATAGAAGATAGAAGAAAGAAGAAAGAAGAATCATTTAAATAAAGGAATTGTCAAAAACTGTCTCTTGTCATTTTTAACATTTTTGACACTTTTTTAGTGAAATGGTAGGGGTACTTTTGTACCCCCTTACCATTTCACACAGGGTGGAGGGCCGGGATCTGGGGGTCCCCTTGTTAAAGGACCCCCCAATGTTTAGGGCATTTGGCCTGGTACGGTTCAGGAGGGGGGGCGCTCTCTCGTCCCCCCCTCTTTTCCTGCGGCCTGCCAGGTTGCGTGCTCGGATAAGGGTCTGGTATGAATTTTTGGGGGGACCCCACGCTGTTTTTTTAAATTTTGGCACGGGGTTCCTGAAGGGTCTGGTATGGAATTTAGGGGGACACCCCACGTCATTTTTTTTTTTAATTTTGGCTGGGGTTCCCCTTAATATCCATACCAGACCTGAAGGGCCTGGCATGGAATTTAGGGGGACCCCCAGGTCATTTTTTTTTTTTAATTTTGGTTCGGGGTTCCCCTGTGGGGAATTCCCATGCCGTTTTTATCAATGAACTTCTATGTGTATTGTCGGACCAGCAATGCATTAATAGCCGCGAGTAGTTTTAAATAACTTTTTTTACTTTAAAATGTCATTTTGCTGTCAGACTGTTCTAAACACGGGAAACATGCGCCCCTTTACAGGCATACTATAGACACCCCCAGCTACGAAATTTAAAGGGATATTACACTTTTATTGTTTCACTTTAAGCATTATTAAAATCACTGCTCCTGAAAAAACGGCCATTTTTAAAACTTTTTTTGTATTGATCCATGTCCCCTGGGGCAGGACCCAGGTCCCCAAACACTTTTTATGACAATAACTTGCATATAAGCCTTTAAAATTAGCACTTTTAATTATTCATGTTCGTGTCCCATAGACTTTAACAGTGTTTGCGTGTTCGAACAAACTTTTTTCCTGTTCGCATGTTCTGGTGAGAACCAAACGGGGGTGTTCGGCTCATCCCTAGTCAGGATTTTCATGTCATTGTTGATCAATGATATGGGTCTGTAGTTCCCCACCGCCACCGTGTTTTTATCCGGTTTAGGAATGATGGCTATTAATGCCGAATTAAGTTTGTCTAAGTTTATCTAACAGGTTGTCCTCCCTTTTAGAGTTGAAGAATCTAGCTAAGATTGGGGCCAGGGTGTTTGCAAATGTTTTATAGTATGGAATGGAGAAGCCATCTGGTCCAAGGGCAGAGCCCCCTTTCAGATTTTGGATGACTTCCAATACTTCCTCAGTTGTGATGGGAGACTGTCACAGTGGTCCTTCCTTAACGATGGGAGGGGGAGGTTGTCTAGGAATGAGTTTATTTCAGTTAGGTCTGCATTTGTGTCAGCCTTATATAGGTCAGTGTAAAAAGCATGGAAGGATTGCATTATGTGAAGGGGATTTAGGGTTAAGGTACCGTCTTGCATCCAAATTTTTTGGAAGTGTGAACGAGTGGGTTTTAGGGGATAGTTTTGAAGCTAACATACCACCAACGTTATCTCGTTGCTGGTAAAATTTAGCCCCACTCCATCTAATGCTCCTTTCTTCTTTAATTGTAAGCGCTAGCTTTAAGGCTAGATGCAATGCATCCAGTTGTGAAATAAGGACCTTTAAAGGATCTTTTTTATGCTTTGATCGTAAATTCCTTCTCAAGTTTCTCTATATCTGCTAGTCTCTCCCTTTTTATCCAGGTCACTATTTGAATTAACCTGCCTCGGATCGTTGCTTTGTGTGATGCCCAGAGTGTCTCCGCTGTGATTCCCTCCACATCATTAAGGAGAAATTATTGTTAAGGAGAAATTATTATTGTAAAGCTTGTTCCAGTTCCACTAGGCTAATGGGGTCACTTAGAATTGATTTGTTAAGTCTTCAATGGGAGAGGTTCGGTCCGTTAAGTTTCTGCGCAGTGAGAGTAGGACCATGGAGTGATCCGACCATACCCTGTCCTAAATGGAGGATGTAATAACTGAGAGAATATGGGGCGTGGAAAAAAACATATTCTGGCGTATGATTGATGTGGACTTGAAAAATGTGTATAGTCTTGTTTAGACAGGTTCAACTCCCGCCATATGTCCGCTAGGCCTTGTTGGAAGATACAGTGGGGACGGAAAGTATTCAGACCCCCCTTAAATGTTTCACTCTTTGTTATATTACAGCCATTTGCTAAAATCATTTAAGTTAATTTTTTTCCTCATTAATGTACACACACCACCCCATATTGACAGAAAAACACAGAATTGTTGACATTTTTGCAGATTAATTAAAAAACAAAAACTGAAATGTCATATGGTTCTAAGTATTCAGACCCTTTGCTCAGTATTTAGTAGAAGCACCCTTTTGATATTATACAGACATGAGTCTTTTTGGGAAAGATGCAACAAGTTTTTCACACCTGGATTTGGGGATCCTCTGCCATTCCTCCTTGCAGATCCTCTCCAGTTCTGTCAGGTTGGATGGTAAATGTTGGTGGACAGCCATTTTTAGGTCTCTCCAGAGATGCTCAATTGGGTTTAAGTCAGGGCTCTGGCTGGGCCATTCAAGAACAGTCACGGAGTTGTGAAGCCACTCTTTCGTTATTTTAGCTGTGTGCTTAGGGTCATTGTCTTGTTGGAAGGTAAACCTTCGGCCCAGTCTGAGGTCCTGAGCACTTTGGAGAAGGTTTTCGTCCAGGATATCCCTGTACTTGGCCGCATTCATCTTTCCCTCGATTGCAACCAGTCATCCTGTCCCTGCAGCTGAAAAACACCCCCACAGCATGATGATGCCACCGCTATGCTTCACTGTTGGGACTGTATTGGACAGGTGATGAGCAGTGCCTGGTTTTCTCCGCACATACAGCTTAGAATTAAGGCCAAAAAGCTCTATCTAATCTTATTTCTCACCATCTTGGAGTACTTCAGGTGTTTTTTAGAAAACTACATGTGGACTTTCATGTGTCTTGCACTGAGGAGAGGCTTCCGTCGGGCCACTCTGCCATAAAGCCCCGACTGATGGAGGGCTGCAGTGATGGTTGACTTTCTACAACTTTCTCCCATCTCCTGACTGCATCTCTGGAGCTCAGCCACAGCGATCTCTGGGTTCTTCTTTGCCTCTCTCACCAAGGCTCTTCTCCCCCGATAGCTCAGTTTGGCCGGACGGCCAGCTCTAGGAAGCGTTCTGGTCATCCCAAACGTCTCCCATTTAAGGATTATGGAGGCCACTGTGCTCTTAGGAACCTTAAGTGCAGCAGAAAATTTTTTGTAACCTTGGCCAGATCTGTGCCTTGCCACAATTCTGTCTCTGAGCTCTTCAGGCAGTTCCTTTGACCTCATGATTCTCATTTGCTCTAACATGCGCTGTGAACTGTAAGGTCTTATATAGACAGGTGTGTGGCTTTCCTAATCAAGTCCAATCAGTATAATCAAACACAGCTGGACTCAAATGAAGGTGTATAACCATCTCTAGGATGATCAGAAGAAATGGACAGCACCTGAGTTAAATATATGAGTGTCACAGCAAAGGGTCTGAATACTTAGGACCATGTGATATTTAAGTTTTTCTTTCTTAATAAATCTGCAAAAATGTCAACAAATCTGTGTTTTTCTGTCAATATGGGGTGCTGTTTGTACATTAATGAGGAAAAAAAATGAACTTAAATGATTTTAGCAAATGGCTACATTATAACAAAGTGTGAAAAATTTAAGGGGGTCTAAATACTTTCCGTCCCCACTGTAAGTTTGGTTATTTTGGAGCTTCCTTTGGAGGTGCGAATGAGTTGTGAATTTGTAGGCTTGGTCTTATCAAGCCCTTGGTCAAAGGCCATATTTGAGTCTCCTCCAAAAACTGTGGTACCTTCTACCGGGGGGGGGGGACTTAAGAGCAAAGAGGACAGTTGATGGGAAAACTGAGGGGAGGCAGGGTTAGGTGTAGAGGTCAGCTGAACAAGAAACATGTAAACCATAATGTAACGGAGGGCTTACCCCTAAATTGTGGCCCTACCCCTGTCCTGAATTATAGATGCAACTGACCAGGTATACCCCCATCCCAGAGGAGACCCACAGGGGAATATAGTGAAAAAAGGGCAACTCACCCATCTATACATGGGTATACTAAATGTGTCATAAACCTTAAGATACCAGTAGCTCTGAGTCAATCTTGTAGGTCTGGCTGGGACAGGAGTAGGGATCACGATAGGCAGAAAAAAGAAAAAAAAAGGGGGGGTTTCCGGTTAGAAGCCTGGGATTACCAGGAGTGAGAGGAACAAAGCTGCACCACAGGGATCAGGAAGGCTTGTTATCCTTAGCTCACTTGGTCTTGGTTGTGTGCCACATCGGGGAGATGGGGCTCGTAGGTGTTTGTCACTTGAGGATCCTGGTTGTAGGCTGGAAGTGTCCTGTGAGATAAGTTTCAGGTGCAGAAGTACTCACTCTCCTTCTGGGAAACTTGAGAAGGTGTAGGGTTTACCTTCAAAGGAGAACTTCAGTGCAAATGGGAAGTCCCATCGATATTTGAAGTCCTTTGGGGTAAGAATCTTCAGAAGGGGTTTTAGAGATCTTTTCCTCTGAATTGTGGAGGGTGAAACGTCAGCAAAGATTTGTATTGAATGACCTTGGAACATCAGTTAGGATTGCTGGTGGGATTGTTTCATAATTTCTTCCTTGATTGTGTAGTAGTGAGGTTTCACTACCACATCCGTCTTTCCTGGGAGGGCCCAGAGATCTATGTGCCCAGTCCGAAAAGAAAAAGAAAAATTTGGGACTTTAAATGAGGCGGGTAGCTCCATCCCGGTTTCATGAGAAAAAAAGGGTGTAAAAAAAAACCATATTTAATGTAAATCATGATTAAAAATTCATACAGTGAGATACATGATAAAACAGCAAATTTCATATATATACATATAGGAACATGAATTACATGACAGTATGTAGACCCTTATGCTACATTAACTGAGAAACTTCCTATTTGCTTGAAATTACTGATAATATCGCAAATATCCATACAAATGAAAATACATAAAAACAATTAATCAGTTTAAGCATTGCATGTACTAAGGCTATACGCGTTTCGTGGAGTATATTAATCCACTCATCAGGAGCAGCAATGTCTTTTATCTGAAAAAGTGACAATGAAAAGTGTCTAAGTCACTGCCTTAAGGGGAAAGGTACACCAAGGGGAAAGATGTAATAAGGAAAAATATGCTCTGAACAGTACTCACAAACGCAATGTGGAGATGCAGTCTTGAGAGCTGGAAGCTTGTCCGGGAGCTGTGGCAGAGTATTGCACAAGCAGGCCTGCCAAAATGGCTCCACAACCTGAGGAAAGCTATCTGAACACTGGTGGCTCATATAAACCAATTGCAAGTGGTGGCTACAAAGATCTTGAGTGGTTTCTAAAATTATAAATATAAACATATATATAGTTGTCGAATAGACAATTTCTGTACTTGAGTGAGAACAGAGTAATTCAATTATATCCATATAACTGCCTTTGTTATCTGATGTGGGACTTAAAGCAACCAGAATGTGTATTCAATGAATGCCAGCCAAACAATGAAACTTGCATTCATTGTTTCAGAGTATGGCACAAGGCCTGCTTGTGTCATACTCTGTCAGAGCTCCCGGACAAGATACCCTCAGGGGAGCTTCCAGCTCTCAAGACTGCATCTCCACATGGTGGTTGTGAATACTGTACAGAGAATATTTTTCCTTATTACATCTTTCCCCTTGGTGTACCTCCCCCCTTAAGGCAGTCACTTTTCATTGTCTTTTTTTTCAGATCAAAGACATTGCTGCTCCTGATGAGTGGATTAATATACTCCATGAAACATGTAGAGCCTTAGTACATGCAATGCTTAAACCGATTAATTGTTTTCATGTATTTTCATTTGTATGGATATTTGCAATATTATCAGTAATTTCAAGCAAATAGGAAGTTTCTCAGTTAATGTAGCATAAGGGTCTACATACTGTCATGTAATTCATGTTCCTATATGTATATATATGAAATTTGCTGTTTTATCATGTATCTCACTGTATGTATTTTTAATCATGATTTACATTAAATATGGCTTTCTTTACACCCACCACTGCATGTCTCATTCAAAGTCCCGCCCTGTTTTTCTCTTTTTTCCTATGTGCCTAGTCCAGCTCCAGTTTGTGTGATGGGATGGAGAGGATCAGATTTTAAATGAGATCCTGCACTGATGTCCTCTGGAAGGCCTCTAATCCTGAAATTGTTTTTCCTCAAACAATTTTCAAGATCATCGATTCTTGAAAGGGCTGTGTCAAGCTGTTCTTGGAGAACCTGGTTGTGGTCTGTGTTCTGGTTGGCCCGGGACACTGTGATGTCCAATTTACTTTCAATTGCTTCCATTCTGGAACCCAGGTTTTCGACGTCAGATCGAATGCCTCCTGTGATTTTTTTCAGTTGTCTGCACCAGGCCTCTGTCTAGCAGCTCCAAGAGCCTGGAAAACAGGTCATTTGCATTAGTACTATTGTCTGGAACCAGTCCCCCAGTGGAGGATATGGGATCCGGGCATGAAGCTGTTAATCTCATAGGGGATAGTCCATAGTTCTCCATGGTGCACTCTATGCTGAGGCTGGTGAAGGGGTTTGATTGTGGGGGTTACCCACAACCAAACCACATGGTTAGGCCTGACAATAACTCAGCCAGGCCTCTGTGAACTGCCTTTTGCGGGCAGAGACCTCGGGCCCCTATGGTGTAGAAATAGTTCAGGTGTTAACTGTCCTCTGCTCAGCTACCAATCCCAGATAACTCTCTTCAGGCCCTGCCAGCCAGCCTGGCAGCAAAGACCTCTCTCCACTGCCCTTCCCACAGTCCTGCAATCTCCCAGTTCTCTCAGGCATGCCTCCCCAGTCCTCCCAACTGTGCTCCACTCACCAGCCCTCCTGGCTGCAACCAGGTGTCCTCCCTGGAGTCTCTTAGCAGTGTTGTCCCTCGCTGTCCTCTCCTTGCTCCATCATGTACCTCTCCTTCCAGGATCTCTTCTCTCTTCCTGGATGCACCCAAGCCCCGGCCCAGGGTCAACCCCCCCAGACTAGGGAGCTCCAATGGGCCCTGACAGCCTCCACACTCTCTCACTCCAGCTCTTCCACCAACAACTCCTCCCCAGCTGGGCTGACCCTGGGTATTTAACCACTTAAGGGCCGAGCCTCTTTCTGAGAATTATCGTTTACAAGTTAAAAACTTTTTTTGCTAGAAAATTACTTAGAACCCCCAAACATTATATATATTTTTTCAAACACCCTGGAGAATAAAATGGCGGTCGTTGCAATACTTTCTGTCACACCGTATTTGCGCAGCGGTCTTACAAGTGCACTTTTTAAAAAAAAAATACACTTTTTTAATTAAAAAATAAGACAACAGTAAAGTTAGCCTATTTTTTTTTTTTATATTGTGAAAGATAGTGTTATGCTGAGTATATTGATACCCAACATGTCACGCTTCAAAAATGTACCCTCTCGTGGAATGGCGACAAACTTTTACCCTTAAAAATCTCCATAGGCGACGTTTAAGAAATTCTACAGGTTGCATGTTTTGAGTTACAGAGGAGGTCTAGGGCTGCAATTATTGCTCTCACTCTACTGATCGCGGCGATACCTCACATGTATGGTTTGAACACCGTTTCCATATGCGGGCTCTGCTCACGTATGCATTCACTTCTGCACGCAAGCTCAGCGGGAAGGGGCACGTTTAATAAATGTTTTATTTATTTAACTTTTTATTTTTTATTTTTACAAAAAAAATTGTGTCACTTTTATTCCTATTACAAGGAATGTAAACTCCCTTGTAATAGAAAAAAAGCATAACAGGACATCTTAAATATGAGATCTGGGGGAGGGAGATGGGCGGAGCCTAGCAGAGCAGACATGCATTGTTAGAGCTCCGCACCGCTGAGGAGAGAAGAGAAGGACAAAGCGGAGCCTGGAGGATCAAAAGGTATCCATTTGAACCTTTTTGCCCCAGGGAACAAACTGTGAAAGTTTGGGCAGGAAATATGGTACTGGGAAGAAACCGTGGCAGAAATAAAAATCACCTCACAAAGAGCTCACAGGCACTCACTGCAACTAAAGCAGCTCCAGTCACCTCACAAGATACAGCATCAGGGCGCTCTCACAGACAGAAAATGTCACAGCAAGACTCTCCATTTGAGTCAGATACAGAACAAATCCTCTCACAAACTTCTCCACAAGCCTCCTCAGCATCCCCAGTAATATTATTACAATTTGAAAAGATGCTTCATAAGGCTTTAAAACAAACCTCAGAACAAAAAAAAAAGCCTAACCAAAGAAATAAGAGAGCTGGGAAACCGCACCGCAGCCTTAGAAATAAAAATGTATGAAATTGAAATTACAACCCAAGTAAATATAACAGAATTGGAACAATTAAAAGAAGAGAATTTAATACTTCAAACTAAGCTCGAAGATTACGAAAATAGAGCCAGATGTTCAAACTTGCGCATAAGGGGAATACCTGAAACTGTGACAGACCTGCAATCTACTATTACTGCTCTATTACAAGAACTAAAGCCAGATATCCCTATTGAACGTTTAGAACTGGACAGAGTACACAGAGCCCTCACAGCCAAAAAGAAAGATGGACCCCCACGTAATATAATCCCAAAATTTCATTATTACAGAACGAAAGAACAAATACTAATTGCTGCAAGAGAAAAAAAGGAACTTAATTTTCAAGGACACAATTATCAAATTTTTGCTGACCTATCCCAACTTACTATTACTAAAAGACGATCCATGAAACCCCAACTAATGGAACTGCAACGCCACAACATTATGTATCAATGGGGCTTCCCCTTTTCAGTCAGATTTAACTACCAAGGTACAATTTACAGAAGCAGATCAGCAGATGAACTACAACAAACCCTTTTAAAATTAAATCTGACAGAACCCACAAGCAGCAACTCTCCCACACGCAGAAGAATGGCATCATCTTCACCTTCAGGCAGCACTCAGAAAGTTTCAGAACAAAATGGGAATCATCATTCTCACAAAAGAGGCCGTTATGCCACATCATCCATGGACCAAGAAGATTCAATGGACTGACATCCTAATTCCTGATATCTCTTCATTTATTATACTAAGAGATGGTTCTCTATAAAAAAACTGTATTTATAACTGAATGTAACTGCATTCTGATAGTCACACACTGTGTGGGATCATGTTACATTCCAGTTATATTTCTTATTACTTCTGATTCATATAGCCTTAGAATATATAAGTGAAATAAATAAATTCTTGTTCAGTTATATATTATCAGGTAATAACAATAGATTTATTACTTTTTAGGACAAATATGTTCAATAATCCAGAAGTAATGGAAGCTTTTTCTTTCTTTTCTTAAAACAAATATATTATTACCTAACTAGTTCCTAGAATTATGTTTTTGTTTATTCTAATCTGAAGCAATACAACCTCAATTGTAAGAGTTAACATATCTAAACAGTTACATATGAATAAAATATGTAATTGTTTACTCTAAAAGGGTTAAAATCCAAAAATAATTCAAATTATCTTCATCAATACCAAAGTTATTAACAGTACCTTTCTAACTGAATTATTTAGCCTAGGGCAAGACTAACCATATACAACCACCCTGGAATAAATAATTTCAACAAAAACTATATTCTGCACTCCAATTAATGAAACATCATTTTGATGTCTTTTGACATAGCACTTCTCTCCTGTAAGCGGAAGATCCGTGTACCCCCATTAGCCCTCCTCATTCTCCCAACCATATTATGTGGGAGTGTGACGAAGGCACTTATTCCCCTGAAAGAGATATTTATTCTCTTTCACGGGTAAATTGTGATTACTTGCAAAAAATAATTTATACAATGTATCATCTAATCTCATATGTTTTTTGTTTACTCTTTACTCCAGAATTCACTGGTTTCTTTTCTATCTATTCATCTCTTCAGTCCACACAGGTTGATCTGCGCAGTCAGCTCTGCATAACAAAACGTAAGTCAAAACTATTTGATCTATTGCCATGGCACCACTGAATATACTTTCCCTGAATGTTCAGGGAATAAATGTCCCTCAAAAAAGGACCAAAGCCTTCCGTACTTTCCATAACAAGAAGGCTCACATAGTATGCCTCCAAGAAACACACTTCACCAAAGATTCTACTCCAAAATATATTTCTCCTTTTTATCAACAAATTTACATGGCTTCTGCCTGTACCAAGCAAAGGGGAACTCTAATTGCATTTCACCAATCCACACCATTCACCTTATCATCAGAAATTAAAGACCCAGAAGGTAGATACCTGATACTCATGGGTTATATAATGGATACAGCAATCACGGTGATTTCCTACTACGCTCCTAACAAACAACCTACACCATTCCTCTCACATATATTACAAGTGATTAATACACACAAAATAGGAACAGTGATAATGTGTGGGGATTCAAACCAGGTCCTCCTCCCATTTCTAGATAAATCACCTTTTACACCATCCAAAATAACCTCTAGATTACCTTTTTCTCAACTTCTTTCCAAATACAATCTGGTAGATTCGTGGAGAGAAAGTAACCCAATGAAAAAGAAATTCACTTATTTCTCACACCCTCATCAAACCTTCACCAGAATAGATCATATTTTTCTAACAATAGGAATGATACCAGAAATTATTGCATCAGATATAATTCCGATTCCGTGGTCTGACCATAATGCAGTATACACTACTATAGCCTCAGCCATACCAAAAGCGTGACCAACGTGGTACTTACCGGATATAATGCTCAAACACCCACTACATCAGATGGCCATTGAACAAGCTTTAAAGGAATACATATCAATTAATAATACAACAGACATCTCCCCAATAACACTGTGGGAAGCTCATAAGCCTGTCTTGCGTGGTACAATACAAAGACAAATGGCACTATTTAAACGGAAACGCAAAAATCTAGCAAAAAAACTAGAACTCAATTTTAATGCAGCCTACATATCATTTCCTTGTCAAAAGAAGTTTATTGAGTATACAATGTTATAAAGATACATAAAGTAAGTTTACAAGGATCTATAAAGTAAGCTTATTGTTTTACAGTAGGGTTTATATAGGTAAATATCATGAAATTTCAAATATTAAACATTGGGTTCACGTAAACCTAAATTAAAGATATATATCATTTCCTTAGTTACTTTTGTAGGTATTTAAATGATTTATACCTACTATACATATTGTTTACAAGTAGAGTGTATATAGGTCAAATAAATTCTGATAATGAGCTTTAATCGTAAGGTGGAGAAAAGGAAAGAGAAAGAAGAAAAAGGGTTGAAAGGTAGAGGTATGGTCCACAAGGTTGTCCCGCTCGTCAGTTTATTATTCTTTTTAGTTCTCTTTGAAGCCTTAGAATGGGTGTCTCTGTAAGTCATTTAATCTGTTACCATGGCAACAGGACAGAGTCATTGAAGTTTGACAGGAACTGTTGTTTTATCCAAGGATGCCAAAGTTTTTCAAATTTTGGAATTTGATTTTGATCGATGGCTACCATCTTAGCATGGGACATTGTATTATTCATTCTGTGAATTGTTTCTGCTAGTACCAATGTAGGAGATTTCCATGCCTTGGCCACTGTTTGTTTTGCAGCCGTTATTAGTTGGATCATAAGTTTGAATTGAGAGAGTGTTAACCATTCCGGTTTTAGATTAAGTAAAGTTAAATATGGATCTGGTTGTATTATTTTTTTAAATATTTTAGATGCAATCACGAAGACTTCCTTCCAGAAGGTTTGGAGCCTACATATCATTTCAAGATAATCCATCTCAGAGTACAAAATCTCATCTGGAAAAATCTAGATTGGAATACGATCTATTTCTCACTGAGTCAGTTGATAAATCCCTCAAACGCTCCAAACACAATTTCTACATGAATACAAACAAACCAGGTACATATTTGGCTCGGGCATTAAATTCAACTAACAAATCTTTCAAACCAATACATTTGAAATTATCAAAAAAATGTTTACACTTGTAATCCAGTTAAAATAGTCCATAAATTTCACTCACATCTCGCAACTTTATACAAGACAAACAATGAATTTAATCCTACAGAGGCTGAATCCTTCTTCTCAAAAACAACCTTACCTGAGTTATCTCAGAATTAAAAAAGCAGTTTGGATGAGCCTATAACTATAGATGAAGTTGCTAACGCCATAAAAGACCTAAAACTTAACAAAAGACCAGGCCCAGACGGCTACTCGGCTTTATGCTATAAAACATTCTCAGAAATACTCTCTCCCATTCTCACTAAAACTTTTAACAAACTTCTAGATGGACATTCTTTTCGGCAAGAAACACTAATGGCAATTGTTTGTATGATCCCAAAACCCCTTTCTGATGATACTTCCTGTGTGAATTATCGGCCTATCTCTCTGTTAAACCTCGATATTAAATTATTAGCAAAAATAATAGCAAAACGCCTCAATAGCATTATAGGAAAATTAATACATAGAGATCAAGTAGGCTTCATGCCAAATAGACAGGCAGGCGATAATATACGCAGGGCAGTGTTATTGGCACATATTGCTAAAAAACGGAAAATCCCTTTATGTTTTCTATCTCTCGATATTAAGAGGGCATTTGACACAGTATCCTGGCAATATATGCAATATTCATTACAAAAATGGGGTTTTGGACCCCACTTTTTAACATGGATCAAAGCATTATATAATAAACCCAAAGCCTATATAAAATATGCTGGATACAAATCTGAAGTCTTTAATATCGAAAGAGGTACCCGACAGGGTTGCCCATTATCTCCCTTATTATTTGCCCTTATACTCGAACCCATGGCCCAATACATCAGAACAAACCAAACTATAACTGGCATTGAAGTAGAAGGTATTACACACAAATTATGTATATTTGCAGACGATATATTACTTTTTCTATCATCACCACAGGTCTCTGGTCCTAACTTAATACCAGCTCTTGATGGATTTGCAGCCCTATCCAGCCTTGTGATTAATCCTAAGAAATGCCTAGTGCTTAATATTTCACTCACAAACATGGAATTGATCCCGGCTAGGGCTGCACTCCCATTCACATGGGCAGAAAAATCAATCCCATATCTTGGAATTCATTTAACAGCATCTCATTTTGACTTATTCTCAACCAATTATCCTCCTGTATTAAGACAGATCACAAATCTAATAAAACAATGGTCGCAACTTCCTTTATCCTGGATAGGGAAGATTAATGCAATCAAAATGACTATTCTACCCAAATTGCTTTATCTATTCAGAGTCCTCCCTATTCCAATTCCTTCCTATTTTTTGAGAATAGTACAAAAAAGAGCAACTTTGTTTATATGGGGCTCTTTTAAACCACGTATACCTATACACACACTACATCTTCCCAAAAATAAAGGAGGCCTGGGATACCCTAATTTTGCTAACTACTACAGAGCAGCACATTTGGCCAGTCTGTCCAAATACCATGCAAAACAGGAAATCCCATTATGGGTATTTATAGAGGCTTCAGAAAATGAGCCTCTATTAATATCAAATTTATTATGGCTTGATCCTAAAGACTGCTTTAAAATTCATAATCCCATAACTAAACACTTCTTATCTCTCTGGGATAAACTAAAAACCAAATATCAGTTACAATCTCCACACAATCCTCTCCTTTCTTTTATCAGAAATCCGGCCTTTTATTCGGCATGGATCTACCCAAATTCTTTTAAAGCTTGGACAACATCAGGCATTCAGACACTAAATGACTTCATAGCATCTAAATCATTCCTTTCATTCCCATCGCTTAGAGAAAAATATGATCTACCAAACTCTGAGATATTTAGATATCTCCAAATCAAAAATTTCTATACACCATTCCTAAAGGGGGATACACCATTATCCCAATTATCCATTTTTTAATCAATCTGTACAAAAGATCCATTTGCTAAAGGTACAATTTCATCACTTTATAATCAATTATATGGAGTAGCAAACCTTAATAGACCCTCTTACGTTCAGAGGTGGGAGGAGGACCTGGGACGAACTTTAGAAGACACGGACTGGTCTAACATATGGCTCACATCTAAGTCATCTTCACCCAACATCTTAGCACTGGAGACAAATTATAAAGTCCTAACTCGCTGGTACCTTGTACCCGCTAGAGTGGCAAAATATTCACCTAATACCTCAGCTCTTTGTTTTCGAGGATGCCCAGAAATAGGCACATATTTACACATATGGTGGACGTGCCCAGTAATCCAAACCTTCTGGAAGGAAGTCTTCGTGATTGCATCTAAAATATTTAAAAAAATATTACAACCAGATCCATATTTAACTTTACTTAATCTAAAACCGGAATGGTTAACACTCTCTCAATTCAAACTTATGATCCAACTAATAACGGCTGCAAAACAAACAGTGGCCAAGGCATGGAAATCTCCTACATTGGTACTAGCAGAAACAATTCACAGAATGAATAATACAATGTCCCATGCTAAGATGGTAGCCATTGATCAAAATCAAATCCCAAAATTTGAAAAACTTTGGCATCCTTGGATAAAACAACAGTTCCTGTCAAACTTCAATGACTCTGTCCTGTTGCCATGGTAACAAATTAAATGACTTACAGAGACACCCATTCTAAGGCTTCAAAGAGAACTAAAAAGAATAATAAACTGACGAGCGGGACAACCTTGTGGACCATACCTCTACCATTCAACCCTTTTTCTTCTTTCTCTTTCCTTTTCTCCACCTTACGATTAAAGCTCATTATCAGAATTTATTTGACCTATATACACTCTACTTGTAAACAATATGTATAGTAGGTATAAATCATTTAAATACCTACAAAAGTAACTAAGGAAATGATATATATCTTTAATTTAGGTTTACGTGAACCCAATGTTTAATATTTGAAATTTCATGATATTTATCTATATAAACCCTACTGTAAAACAATGAGCTTACTTTATAGATCCTTGTAAACTTACTTTATGTATCTTTATAACATTGTATACTCAATAAACTTCTTTTGACAAGGAAATATGAGATCTGGGGTCAAAAAGACCTCAGATCTCATATTTACACTAAAATGCAATGATATGGAGATGGGTGGGGGTCTTCTTGCCTTCACTCGTCTCCATACCAAGTCAGGAGAAGTATCTGAATGCTTACGCGGCTCCAGTAAGAGACGGAGGGCACCGGAGCGCGGCAAGAGGGGGGTCTCCCTCCCGCCAGCGATAAAAGTGATCTCGCGGTGAATCCACCACAGAGGTCACTTTTATCTCAAAGCGGACTGCTGCTGAAGAAGAGGATACTGGGGTTATTGCAGCTAGCTGCTACCATAACAATGATACTCCTCTTCAAAGTACTGACGTATAATGACGGTGGGCAGTCCGTAAGTGGTTAAGGAGGCCTTAACCAAGTTGGGGATTGGTCAAGGCTCCTTAGAATACCCCAGGCAGCTCCACCTCTCCTCTCCTCCATTCTTTCTAGCACCTTCTAGGTGCAGTGATGCTACCTGTGAGTCACCAAGCCCTGCCCTGATCCCTTCCCAGCCCAAAATGAAAACAAACAGGCCTAGCCACCAGCTACATTTTCCTACTCTCCATAAAAATCCTCACTCTAGCACCTACCTAACTAGATGCTGCTACAAAAGTATACAAAAGCATAACAAAAATGTAAAACTTTTTTTTTTTTGGCTTGGACAGGGTGGAGATGGATTAGAACACATACTCATTTTCTTTGTTGTCTGTATCCCTGATGGGGGGATTCACCCTCTCCATTTGGCGTTTTTACCATTGTCATTGAAATTAAAGAAACCACAAACTTTGGGTTGTCCAGAGAAAAGGAACATCTTTGCTTACTGGCATTAACCTAACTCTCATGGATAAGTAAAACATGTCATGTTATGCCTTTAAATAATTAGTTTATTTGAAAAATAAATAAAAGCTGTAAATGCAGAAACACTACTAAAGAATTAGTTGGACTTTGTTGGAACCCCAAGGAGTCACACAACAATGTATTAACAATATAATTACAGAGTTTTTATTAACAGAATCAAAATAGTGTAAAAAAAACATAGTTAAACACAAAAAGTTATGATATTGGCAATGTCTAACTCACTAAAATTTCCAACCATGGGTGCTGTGACTCAAAAGCATCCTAGGTATGTCAGGATCCCAGGGTGAGTGTGAGAGCGCAAAAATAAACAAAAATGCAGCGCTCAATGGGACCAGTAGTAATGAACTATTGCTGATGGTATAATCAATAAAGTTCATGTACTGGATGCATGCTGAGATTTGAAAATTAAAAACAACTGCCAATGAAAAAATGAGATTATTAGACTTCATAAGCACAACTCATTATCATGGTTGAAGTAATCCAAAAATTAGTATATACGATACCACCATGACTTCCAGATGACAAGGGGTTAATGTCAGCAAGTGTGCTCCAAGCTCCGATCCTAATTGTCAGACCCAATGACTCAATGTGCAGGGAGAAAAATAGAGGTGTAGAAATACTGCTCACTAAGGTGCACTTAGTGGTTGTATTCCGGATATCAGACTCGCTGTGATCCAGGAGGTGTATTGTAGATCGTGCCTCTGAACGACCTCGGTCAAGCTGGCTGATCAGGCTGGCTGGAACCTGGGGTGCTGGAGGGCGCTCTGGATGGCGCGCACTGAATCTGGAAGCCGGGAGGCAGGGTCAGGGCTGGAAACGAGGAGGACCAGGAAGCTAGGCGGATCGCAAGCTCAAAGTAGCCGTGACGACCGTGACTTACATGTTTCATGCTGCTGCGCTTTATCAAAGTCGAGTGTGAGAGCACACATCTGGAGGGGCTCCTAAGAGAACAGCCAACCAATATTATATCTTTAACAAAGTATACAGCTCACAGACCTGGAGCCTAGATAGAACAGCATGTACTCTAGAATTTTCAGAATAAACCACATCATCAGAGCAGATTTAATGCCACAGTTAAGACTAAACACTGGGTCTGTAAAAAGAAAAGCATAACAGTTCAAATTGGCCAAACTCACTGTACCATACTACATTAAATCTTCAAAGTAATAATACCAGCACTCAGACTAAATGGAGAGGGCGTAAAGCAGCTGACACAATTTGCAAATATCCATCTCATAAATAATTGCAGCGCTAAACGTATACAAATTAGAACATGTATAAAATAAGCACACATTCCAATTAGTAAATATAAATAAGATTTTAAAAAATGAAAAAATGTGTCCATTCAAATAGTCCTATTTAGGGATGAGCCGAACACCCCCCGGTTCGGTTCGCACCAGAACCTGCGAACGGACCAAAAGTTTGTGCGAACTTTAGAACCCCTTTAAAGTCTATGGGTCTCGAACGTTCGAAATCAAAAGTGCTAATTTTAAAGGCTAATATGCAAGTTATTGTCCTAAAAAGGGTTTGGGGATCCGGGTCCTGCCCCAGGGGACATGTATCAATGCAAAAAAATAGACCGTTTTTTCGGGAGTAGTGATTTTAATGATGCTAAAGTGCAAAAAAAAAGTGAAATATTCCTTTAAATATTGTACCTGGGGGGTGTCTATAGTATGCCTGTAAAGTGGCGTGTGTTTCCCTTGCTTAGAACAGTCCCTGCACAAAATGCCATTTTTAAAGGAATAAAAGTCATTTAAAACTGCTTGCGGCTGTAATGTAATGTCGGGTCCCGGCAATATGGATGAAAATCAGTGAGACAAACGGCATGGGTACCCCTCACCCCCCAGTCCATTACCAGGCCCTATTTACTCTGACCAGCAGTATACAGGTGGTGCAAACAAGACAGGGATTGTAGGTTTGTTGTTAAATAGAATCTGTTTGTAATTTTGAACTGGTACATTTTTAAAGTATAAAAAAAAAAATCTATTTTTAAGCTTTTGAAAAACATAGGGAAGGGTTATCACCCCTGTAACATTTGTTTTGCTGTCTGTGCACCTCTTCAGAAGATTTCACCTCACTTTCTGTCCCAATGACAAATGTTTTTTGAAAATTTGGGGTTTTTAGTGAAACAAGGATTGGTGATAAAGCATCAGTGAAGAGGAGACACGTTTTTCCCATATTAACTCTTACAGGAGAGAATTTCCCTTCCTAGAGGTAGATTTAATCTCACTTCCTGATGTCTCCTTCCATTTGCAAGTAGGAGTCGTTTGTAAGTTGGATGTTTGAAAGTAGGGGCTTGCCCTATATACTCTGCAGAAATTGGGGCCTTAGGTGTTGGTGTTGCCACAACACTGTAAGCCCTCACAGTTACTCTTGGTGGGCACAGGAACGGGCCGTGCTGTGAAATATTAGATCAAGAATTGTAATTACATGCCATTGTTGAAGAGTGGTAGAAAAATTGGGCCTTTGGTGGTGGTGGTGCTGGTGCCACAACACTGTAAGTTCTCACAGTTACTCTTGGTGGGCACTGGAATGGGCCCTGCTGTGAAATATTATATCAAGAATTGTAATTACATGCACCTGTTGAACAGGGGCAGAAAAATAGGGCCTTTGGTGGTGGTGGTGTTGCCACAACACTGTAAGCCCTCACAGTTATTCTTGGTGGGTGCAAGAATGGGCCCTGCTGTGAAATATTAGATCAAGAATTGTTGAACAGGGGCAGAAAAATTGGGCTTTAGTCACTGGTGCCACAACACGGCAAACCCCTCACAGATGCTATAGTTGAAGCGCAGGAATGAGCCTTGCTGCAAAGTATTGCATCAAAAATTGTAATTACATGCCCCTGTTGAACAGGGGCTGAAAAATTGGGCCTTGGGCACTGGTGCTGGTGCCACAACACTGCAACCCCTCACAGATACTCTAGTTGGAGCGCAGGAATGAGCCCCGCTGCAAAGTATTGCATCAGAAATTGTAATTATGTGCCCCTGTTAAACAGGGGCAGAAAAATTGGGCCTGGGCCACTGGTGGTGGTGCCCAGAACCAAAAATGTTCTTACAAGCTATCAACATGAAAATTGAGGAGGAAGAGGATTGTCACTCAGCATAACAGGATAGTCACTCAGCATCAGCATAGGCAGTCTTGAAGGGATCTCACATTGAAAAAAAATCAATCGGTTACATCAGCATCAGGTGCTTAATAGCTGGTGATCCAAGACTGATTCATTTTTATGAAGGTCAGCTGATCGACCGATTCGGTGGACAGGCGCACCCTGTTATCAGATACAAAGCCTCCAGCAGCACTGAATGTGTGTTCCGAAAGAACGCTTGATGCAGGACAGGCCAGTAGCTCAATTGCATACTGTGCAAGCTCTGGCCAGTGATCCATCCTCAAGACCCAGTAACCCAGAGGATTTTCGGTGGGAAATGTGTCCAAGTCTAATCTTGCCCCTAGGTAATCCTGCACCATGTGAATCAGACACTTGAGATGGTTGCTGGAACCGATCAGACCTTGGGGCTGCGGACTAAAATATTGTCTGAACGCATCGGTCAGATGGCCACCTTCTGCACTGCTCCTTCTGTGACTGACTGAAGCCTCAGCAACACGTTGTCCAGGAGGACCAGGAAATTGTAATCTCCTAGGCTCTGGAAATGCATTGCACAAACCTTTCTGCAAGGCCTCCCGAAGATTTTTCAACCACTGCTCCCTCTGCGACGGCAAGATAAGGTCCGCAACCCTACCCTTGTAACGTGGATCAAGGAGGGTTGCCAGCCAGTAATCATCCCTCCCCTTGATACCATGAATACGAGGATCCTTCCGCAGGCTTTGCAGGATCAGGGAGGCCATGCAGCGTAGGTTTGCTGAGGCATTCGGTCCAGAGTTCTCTGGGTCACTAAGGACGACATGATCCGCAGCCACCTCCTCCCAGCCACGTACAAGTCCATGGGTTTCTTTGGACTGTAAATGATCACTTGAAGACTGCTGCTGATGCTGAGTGCCAGGCTCCACCTCCATGCTGACACAATCCTCCTCCTCATACTCCTCCTCGTCCTCTTCCTGTGTGATCAGCAGGCATGCAGGAACACTGTCTGGATAAAGGGGGCCTTGAGAGGTAAAGAAGTCCTCCTCTTCCTCCCTTTGTTCTGCCTCAAGTGCCCTGTTCATTATTCCACGCAGCATGTGCTCCAACAAGTGGACAAGTGGGACAGTGTCACTGATGCATGCACTGTCACTGCTCACCATCCTCGTGGCCTCCTCAAATGGTGACAGGACAGTGCATGCATCCCTGATCATAGCCCAAGGTCCCCTGACCCTGCCCATAGACCAAGGTCCCCTGACCCTGTCCTGGTGCCGACAGTCCGACAATACACATAAAAGTTCATTGATAAAAATGGCATCGGATTTCCCCACAGGGGAACCCCAAACCAAAATTTGTAAATTCCATACCAGGCCCTTCAGGTCTGGTATGAATTTTAAGGGGAACCCCGTGCCAAAATTAAAAAAAAAATGGTGTGGGTTCCACCCAAAAATCCATACTAGAACCTTATCCAAGCACGCAACCTGGCAGGCAACAGGAAAAGAGGGAGGGTGAGAGAGCGCCCCCCCTTCTGAACTGTACCAGGCCACATGCACTCAACATTGGGAGGGTGCTTTGGGGTAGCGGCCCCCCAAAGCACCTTGTCCCCATTTTGATGAGGACAGGGGCCTCATCCCCACAACCCTTGGCCGGTGGTTGTGGGGATCTGTGGGCGGGGGGCTTATCGGAATCTGGAAGCCCCTTTTAACAAGGAGACCCCCAGATCCCACCCCCCTGTGTGAAATGGTAATGGGGTACAAAAGTACCCCCACTATTTTACAAAAAAAGTGTCAAAAATGTTAAAAAATGACAAGAGACAGTTTTTGACAATTCCTTAATTTAAAGTCTTCTTCTTTCCATCTTCTTCAGGTCTTTTTCCTTCTTCCTTCCTTCTTCCTTCGGTTTCTTCCTCCATCTTCTTCTTCCTCTGGTTCTTCCTCCGATCCTCAGCTTCTTGCTCCGGTGTTCTCGTCCGGCATCTTCCTCTGCGGCGTCTTCTTCCCAGCTTCCTTCTTGGGCCGCTCCGCATCAATGGGAGGCTCCTGCTGTGTGATGCTTCTCTTCTTCTGACACATCTTAAATAACAGAGGGCAGGGCCACCCGGTGACCCCACCCCCCTCTGACACACAGGGACTTGACGGGACTTCCCTATGGCTTTCCCCGTGATGTCAGAGGTGGCGGGTCACCTGGTTACACTACCCCAAAGCACCCTCCCAATGTTGAGGGCATGTGGCCTGGTATGGTTCAGGAGGGGGGGGGCGCTCTCTCACCCCCTCTTTTCCTGCGGCCTGCCAGGTTGCGTGCTTGGATAGGGTCTGGTATGGATTTTTGGGGGGACCCCACGCAATTTAAAAAAAACATTTTTGCGCAAGTTCCCTTAAAATCCATACCAGACCTGAAGGGTCTGGTATGGATTTTGAGGGGGGCCCCCATGCCATTTTTTTTTTATTTTGGCATGGGGTTCCCCTTAATATCCATACCAGACCTGAAGAGCATAGTATGGAATTTAGGGGGACCCCCACACCATTTTTTTTTTTAATTTGGTTCGGGGTTCCCCTGTGGGGAAATCCAATGCCGTTTTTATCAATGAACTTTTATGTGTATTGTTGGACCGACAATTCATTAATAGCCGCAAGTAGTTTTAAATGACTTTTTTCCTTTGAAATATCATTTTGCTGTCAGACTCTTCTAAACATGGGAAACATGCCCCCCTTTACAGGCATACTATAGACACCCCCAAGGTACGAAATTTAAAGGAATATTACACTTTTATTGTTTCACTTTAAGCATTATTAAAATCACTGCTCCCGAAAAAACGGCCGTTTTTAAAACTTTTTTTGCATTGATCCATGTCCCCTGGGGCAGGACCCAGGTCCCCAAACACTTTTTATGACAATAACTTGCATATAAGCCTTTAAAATTAGCACTTTTGATTATTCATGTTCGAGTCCCATAGACTTTAATGGTGTTTGCGTGTTCGAACAAATTTTTTGCCTGTGCGCATGTTCTGGTGCGAACCGAACAGGGGGGTGTTCGGCTCATCCCTAGGAAGAATCACCACTAGTAGAATTTTGGAGGCGTGGTGACAGAACAACCTCCAACACTACTGCACCCTGTCCTGCATCCTTCCCAGCTGCCAGAAGAGTCACCCGGTGCGCGGTGAAAGATAAGTAATGTCCCTGTCCATGCCTGCTGAACCATGAGTCAGCGGTAATATGCACCTTACCGCTGACCGCCCTGTCCAGCGAGGCCAAGACATTGCCTTCAACATGATGGTAGAGAGCTGGAATTGCCTTCCGTGAGAAAAAGTGGCGTTTGGGAACCTGCCACTGAGGAACCGCACATTCCACAAACTCACGGAAGGTGGTAGAGTCTACCAACTGAAAAGGCAGCAGTTGAAGTGCTAGCAATTTAGCCAAGCTAGCATTTAACCGCTGGGCATGTGGATGGCTGGGAGCAAACTTCTTGCAGTGCAGCAGCTGGGGCAGGGAAATTTGCCTGGTACAATCTGACGTCGGTGTACCGATAGCAGATTGCCCGCAAGTACTTGGCTGTGACACACCTAATTCTACACCTTTATTCCTGTCAGTACAGGTTTCAGAGAGGACTGAAGGTATAGTGGGGTTGGGGATCCCAGCTGATGAGGAACAAGGAGAGGTCCACTTTGTTCTTTGGTGTGGGTCTTTTAGGTACGCTTGCCAACTAACTGCATGGCAGGTCGACATATGTCTGGTCAAGCATGTGGTGCCCAAGTGGGTGATGTTTTGGCAACGCAAGATACTCTTGAGACATATGTTGCAAATAGCAGCGGTGGGATCTGATGCACTCATCTCAAAAAAGGCCCACACCATAGAACTTTTGAAATAACGCACAGAGACAGCAGCGCCCTACACATGCAGAGCTCTACGGTGTGATGCAGTCAGTGTGCTGCCCTTAAGCTGGCCCCTGGAGGGCATCCTGCCTCGTTGGAGATGTGCCTCCTCCTCCTCTTCCTCCTCCCCCTCCTCCTCTCTTCTATCAGGCACCCATGTGGAGTCATTGACCTCATCATCCCCTCCCTTCTCTCCCCATCACTGGAGCAAACCTGGCAGTATGCTGCAGCTGCGGGAACATGACTGCCAGATTGCTGTCCTTCTTGGGCACCCCCTCTCTCTGGGCTCACGTTACTGCCTTCCTCTAGCTAGATACCATCATCGGAGCCTTCAAAACGCTAGGCATCCTCCTGGAGAATGTACCCAACACTGTGGTCAAACAGTTCAGGGGACTCCTCAGGAGGACATGGTGGGGCTAGGGAAGGAGTGACTGATGCCATTGAGCCGAGGGAAGAGGCCACGTTGGCAGCTGCTTTGCCAGACAAATTACCCTGAGCCTGGGTGAGAGAGGATGAGGAGGATGAGGACAGCTTGGTCCTCCACTCTACCAATTCTTCTGCATGTTGCGGCTCAACATGGCCAGCTGCTGAAAAAAAGGACAAGCGTGTCCCACGACCACGTGCTGATGAGGATGCACTGTCTCCACGACCAGCACTGTTGCCTCTAGACACAGAGCCTGCTTGCCCTCTTTTATTGGCTTGTGACTGTCTGCCTCTCCTTGTTGGCCTTCCAGACATACTAATGGCCTGCAGTGAGATGTAGCTGCACAAAGCTGGGAGGTATGTATATACTGATACTGCAGCTAGCAGAATCAACTGCCTGCCTGTAGTATTATTAGTATGAGCACACCAGCAATTGTCTTCAGGTAGCTTTAGGTGCACACTGTGCAGATAACATAGTACACTAACTGTAAATACTGCAGCTGCCTGCCTATGGTATTAATAGGATCAGAACAACAGCAATTGTCTTCAGGTAGTTTTAGGTGCACACTGTGCAGAGGACACAGTACACTAACTGTAAACACTGCAGCTGCCTGCCTGTGGTACTAATAGGATCAGAAGAACACCACCAATTTTCTTTAGGTAGCTTTAGGTGCATACTGTGCAGAGGACACAGTACACTAACTGTAAATACTGTAGCTGCCTGCCTGTGGTACTAGTAGGATCAAAAGAACACCACAAATTTTCTTCAGGTAGCTTTAGGTGCACACTGTACAGAGGACACAGTACACTAACTGTAAATACTGTAGCTGCCTGCTTGTGGTATGAATAGGATCAGAACAACAGCAATTGTCTTCAGGTAGCTTTAGGTGCACACTGTGCAGAGGACGCATTACACTAACTGTAAATACTGCAGCTGCCTGCCTGTGGTACTAATAGGATCAGAAGAACACTAGCAATTTTCTTCAGGTAGTTTTAGGTGCACACTGTGCAGAGGACAAAGTACACTAACTGTAAATTCTGTAGATGCCTGCCTGTGGTATTAATAGGATCAGAACAACAGCAATTGCCTTCAGGTAGCTTTAGGTGCACACTGTGCAGAGGATGCACTACACTAACTGTAAATACTGCAGCTGCCTGCCTGTGGTATTAATAGGATCAGAACATCAGCAATTGTCTTCAGGTAGCTTTAGGTGCACACTATGCAGAGGACACAGTACACTAACTGTAAATTCTGTAGATGCCTGCCTGTGGTATTAATAGAATCAGAACAACAGCAATTGTCTTCAGGTAGCTTCAGGTGCACACTGTGCAGAGGACGCACTGCACTAACTGTAAATACTGCAGCTGCCTGCCTGTGGTACTAATAGGATCAGAAGAACACCAGTAATTTTCTTCAGGTTGCTTTAGGTGCACACCGTGCAGAGGACACACTACACTAACTGTAAATACTACAGCTGCCTGCGGTACTAATAGGATCAGAAGAACACCACCAATTTTCTTCAGGTAGCTTTAGGTGCACACTGTGCAGAGGACACAGTACACTAACTGTAAATACTGTAGCTGCCTGCTTGTGGTATTAATAGGATCAGAACAACAGCAATTGTCTTCAGGTAGCTTTAGGTGCACACTGTGCAGAGGATGCATTACACTAACTGTAAATACTGCAGCTGCCTGCCTGTGGTACTAATAGGATCAGAAGAACACCAGCAATTTTCTTCAGGTAGTTTTAGGTGCACACTGTGCAGAGGACAAAGTACACTAACTGTAAATTCTGTAGATGCCTGCCTGTGGTATTAATAGGATCAGAACAACAGCAATTGCCTTCAGGTAGCTTTAGGTGCACACTGTGCAGAGGATGCACTACACTAACTGTAAATACTGCAGCTGCCTGCCTGTGGTATTAATAGGATCAGAACAACAGCAACTGTCTTCAGGTAGCTTTAGGTGCACACTATGCAGAGGACACAATACACTAACTGTAAATTCTGTAGATGCCTGCCTGTGGTATTAATAGAATCAGAACAACAGCAATTGTCTTCAGGTAGCTTCAGGTGCACACTGTGCAGAGGACGCACTGCACTAACTGTAAATACTGCAGCTGCCTGCCTGTGGTACTAATAGGATCAGAAGAACACCAGTAATTTTCTTCAGGTTGCTTTAGGTGCACACTGTGCAGAGGATACACTACACTAACTGTAAATACTACAGCTGCCTGCGGTACTAATAGGATCAGAAGAACACCACCAATTTTCTACAGGTAGCTTTAGGTGCACACTGTGCAGAGGACGCACTACACTAACTGTAAATACTGCAGCTGCCTGCGGTACTAATAGGATCAGAAGAACACCACCAATTTTCTTCAGGTAGCTTTAGGTGCACACTGTGCAGAGAACGCACTACACTAACTTTAAATTCTGTAGCTAATAGGACTAATAGGATCAGAAGAACAACAGCAATTTTCTTCAGGTGGCTGTAAATACTGTAAAAACACCTGCCTGCCTATCAGTAGGAAGAGAATAACAGGAACGAATCTAGCTAAACTGAATACAATATAATATATATATATATATATATATATATATATATATATATATATACAACACCTGGGATGCATATATATACACAATACACTGTAAGTGCAGCTAACTGACTCACCTGCCTACTCTATCTAACTTAAATCAAATGACACTGTCTCTCTGTCTATCTCTCTGCCGCCGCCGCAACACACTACACAAGGCCACCACGCAGGCGGCCTTATATAGTGTGGGGTGTGCACTAAACCCCCTGAGCCATAATTGGCCAAAGCCACCCTGGCTTTGGCCAATTATGGCTCTCTGTACAGACGGCGCTGTGATTGGCCAAGCATGCGGGTCATAGTGCATGCTTGGCCAATCATCAGCCAGCAATGCACTGCGATGCCGCAGCAAATTATGGGCCGTGACGCGCCACTCGAATTTGGCACGAACGGCCCATAACGTTCAAAATTCGACAAATGGTCGAACATGCGATGTTTGAGTCAAGCATGGGTTCGACTCGAACTCGAAGCTCATCCCTAGTCCTATTAAAGAATGCAGAAAAAACAAACTTGTAGACCAAAGGAAAGTTCCAAAATGATCCAGTGTGCATGGAATAGTTCACAGGACACCAATAGTGAATGAGCCAGGCTGCTTACCAGATGGTATTAAACCTCAAAGAGTGGTCAAACAGCGCCTTTAAAATGATAATCACTAGGGCTGTTAATCAAATTCTGTGATGAGGGAGCAGTACTGAGCCACTCTGTCTGTGCCAATGGACACAGACAAGGCAGCTCAGGAGAGAGCCTGCACAAGTGCCCCTATAGGATGCATCACATGCCTGATGAAGGGGTCCTGCAAGGCTCTGAAATGTTGCTGTTTGTTGTAATGATGTGATCGCTTTGGACCCATTTTTGAGATCCATGGTATAATGGTGACATTTCTCACTCTTTCTATGGTGGTACTCGCCATAGAGGTGGAGCCAGAAGCATCAGCGGAGGACCCCACAAAAGGAGGATCGGGGCTGCTCTGTGCAAAACCATTGCACAGAGCAGGTAAATATATTATGTTTGTCATTTTAAAAGAAAATTAGGAACCTTTAAGGTTACTTTAAAGCTCATGTCTTAACCAGATACAGTGCATAAATAAGCAAGGTACCCACTAATCAAAGATACACTCAACTAGATAAGACACATCAAAAACAGCTTAAAAACAGTAGCATGTGTAGTTTTTAGACTCTTGCAAGAAAAAAAATAGATGCATTTTGAAAGGGAAACTAAGCTAAAACATCAAATTACATTATTGTAATGGTTCCCGCGTAAGGGCTGCTGAAAGTTGTGGCCCACCTGCCACCCTGCCCAGCCCGGCATTCACTTCCCAGTCACTTTAGAGACAATGAACAGTCCATATGATTGTTTTGTATTTTTATTGAGGGATTTGAACTTGGATAGGGATAGTAAATAGAGATAGGAATATATGGGATGCCCAGTAGAACAAGCAATCGTTGATTGTATATCAATCAGTTGGGACAACTATATAGCTTGCTTTGGATCACGGACTGTTTTAAGCCTATGCAAAAGGTTTTTTTGTTTATTTTTCTTCCTAATCACACTGTGCCATTGTCCACAAGTTTCTTATTTCCCCAGAGGACACTTGTATTAACTATTCCTAAACCAGAAACAGCGCTACTTACCTATATGTTTTTGCTAGGGACAACTATATACACTTGGCTTACTCCAGTCTCCTTCAGCACATCTCTTGCTTGCAGACTGTTACTCTCTCTCTCTCTCCAGCTCACGACTTACTCCAGGCACAGCTAGCACGTAGTTAAGCCCAACCCTGACTCAGTCAGTGCTCAGCAACTGCCTTTTGCAGGCAGGGACCGCGGGTCCCTTTAATGTAGCAAGACTTAGATATAGGAAGTCTTTAGTGCTAGCTGTCCTTTGGTGGATTACTGTTCCCAGTAAGCCCCCTTCAGGCCCTGGCAGCCCTCCTGACTGCAGGTTCTAGACTTCACTGTCAGTGACATTGCAATCCTCACTGGCTCAACACCCAGCTCTGACTGTTTCCTCTCAGTTCTCTCTGGCATGCCTCTTCAGTCCTCCGACTGCCCATGTCACTCACCAGTTTCCTGGCTGCAAACTGGTGGTTTCCTCCTGAAGATTTGCTGGCAGTACTAGCTCCCGCTGTCCTCTCTGACTCCTCTCTGTGCCTCCTGTTCAGATCATCCATGCGTTCTTGAAGGGATCCATCCTGCACCCGAGTCCCAGGCCCAAGGTCAACCCCTCCAGACTGGGGAGCTCCCTCAAAGGCCCCGACAGCCTAGTACTCCATCCTCAGTTCTTTCACCCGACAACTCCTCCCTAGCTGGACTGACCCTGGGTATTTCAAGGAGGCCTACCCCCCGCCAATCCTAGTTGGGGATTGGTCAGGGCTCCCTGAGACACCCCAGACTGCTCCTCCCCAATTCCCCTCCTCTTTTTCTAGAATCCTCTAGAAGCAAGAGTGAGGTAAACGTGGAGTGATGCTGACTGTGAGTCCCAGCTGCTGCTCTGAGCCACACCCAGCCCACACAGATCAAAACAAACAGGCCTAGCTTAAATCTACCTGCTCTCACAAAAATCTTAACTCTAGCAACTAACTAAGTAGAGGGTGCTACATTATGTTTTGCACACAACACGTGGCATATTTCACAGAGAAAATGGCTATCTTTACCATCTGTGAGGACTTGGCTCCTATTTGTTCAAGTTCATTATTTCTCTGCAGCTTTTACTGCCATTATGAAACTTGTACTAAACCTTTATATTATGGTCTACTGGGTCTGAAGCCTGGATGAATGGCCTAAAGTTGCATAGTTTGCAACAGAGGTTGTCCCATACCCACCCTGGTATCCTTTTGGAGGGAGTATTCAACTTGGCATGTGTTTTTGTCACTAACCAGTATGCAAAGTCTTGCACCTCAAAAATTAAAATATTATAATTTATGAAAGTGAATCATGGGTGGATAATCCACATATTTGAGCCACCTTTACCTTATAGCAATGAACAAATCCCCCACTACCACTGCCACTGCTGACACCAATTTATTTGCTACCTACAGCCACATAGTACTACCATACCATGATCCAGATCCATGTCTACTACTGTTCTCATAGCTAACTACTGTTAGTGCTACCTCTATTTCAAAGACAAAAAATATGTGTTTTCCATCTGATCATGCCTAAATGCTGGCACTCCAGTGTAAAACATCTTTTTTCATTCCAAAATTGCCTGTTAATAAAAAATCAAAGATGATGAAAGATGTAAAGTCTTTGCATCACTACCAAAATATTCACTTACCCTGTTTTGTTATCTGAAGCCTTTTTTGCACGGATATGTAAAGGTATAAAAGTTGTGCATGGGAGAGTGGGCATGCTTTTTTCTTTAAAAAATAATTGCTTAATGTCTGGAGAAGTTGACGACCACGTAAAATAACACATACTATATTTCTTATATTCATGTATTAATTACATAAAGAAAAGCAGAAAGGAAATCACAATGGAGGAGAGTAATGGCAAGAAAGATGCCTGTTAATTGTACCCAAACTTGAAAGAGAGAAATTGCCTACAATATTAGATAATGAAAAGCAGTTCAAGCAAAGAAATCATTGAAAAGGATTGCTGAAAAGGCACAATGTTTTGCCTGTGGGTGTTAGGTTTCATGATTTCCTTCACTATGAATAATACACATTTATCAATGCTTAGACTTAAATAGCAGCAGCGGAAAACACCATCAGCCAAAGCTGCCTCTTGCATTCTCTGTGTTTCATTGGTGTTTTTTATTCTGCCTGACATAAGTTATTGCATTAAAACAACAGATCATGGCATTTTGTGTAAGAAAAAGTGATAAGCTGCCTCCTCTGTACATAGTATTGTCCTTAGACTCAGCACTTTGCTCGCAAAAGCATTATTTTTTATTGGAGCAAAGAAAAAAATGGTACTTGTTTGTCACAGCGCTGTCTGGAAAGATTTTTAGATCCATAGAATTGAGGAGGTTTTGCCTAAATCAGTATTAGAGGAAGATTATGTTAATAGACTTAAGATAATAACACCAAAGAATCTGTGCATTTAGGTATGCAGCCTTGTTGTATATGTTGTTGTTTTCCAAGATATATTTAGCATATGCATTCAGAAATGCTGAAGATTATATCAGAGTTCATACATACATTGCTACTTCGACATAACTGGGTCATTCTCTGGGAAACATTATTCTGCTTCCTCCTGCCATTCCGGATTCTTATATGTCATTCTAAAACTGTACACCAAAACAGCATATTGGATTTTGTATTTTTATCATATTATGAAACATTTGTAGATAATATATTTTTGTGTAACTATATACTACAGCTACTGGGGTCACTGGCCAGTCTACATGCATTCCTTACGCACTTCTAGGGATGAGCCGAACACCCCCCCCCCACTTGTTTTGTTCGCAACGAACAGGCAAAAAGTTTGGCAGAACACACAAACACGGTTAAAGTCTATGGGACCGGAACATGAATAATCAAATGTGCTAATTTTGAAGGCTTATATGCAAGTTATTGTCATAAAAAGTGTTTGGGGACCTGGGTTCTGGCCCAGGGGACATGTATTAATGCAATTTTTTTTCTATAAACGGCCGTTTTTTCGGGAGCAGTGATTTTTTTAATGCTTAAAATGAAACAGTAAAAATGAAATATTCCTTTAAACGATTGTCATTTGACGGCCAGGCGGCACGGCTCTCATTGCGGGAGGGCGTCATATGACGTCCTCCCATTTAAACAGGGAATGAGCGCGGTCGTGTGCGCGCATCCCTGTTCCTTCGGTGGCGGCGTGTCACGGAGACACCGCTCGCCACCGAGGGGGGTGAACAGCCATTGGACATGGCTGTTTACCACGTGATCGGTCGTGATGACGTCACAGCCGATCATAGATAGAGATAGGTCCACCCCATTGTGCACGGCGCATGCGCGTGATCGCGAGCGCGCTGCGCGTGCACGTCGGTGGCGGAGTGTTCCCAGGAACACTACTCGTCACCGACGCCGGTAAACAGCCATTGGCTGGCTGTTTACCCACGTGATCGGCTGTAATCCATTCACAGCCGATCATAAATGTAAACACAGAGCGGTAACTAGCTGTTACCAGCTCTTCTCTCCTCACACACCGTTTCCAGTGTGAGGAGAGAAGAGCCAGAAGCAGTGAGTTACCAATCTGTGTTCTGTAGTGTCTGCACAAACACCACACCTGTCCCATTGCCCCCCCAATTGTCATCTGTCACCCAACAGTCACCACAGTCACCCAATAAAGTGCACCTGTCACATAAGGGACTGCCATCAGTGACCGTCAGTGGCGCACTAGTCACCCGTCACAAATCAGTGACCGTAAGTGGTGCACCTGTCACCCATCAGCCATCACCCATCACCCATCAGTGACTGCCTGCCATCACCCCTCACTCATCAGTGCCCGCCAGCCATTACCCATCACCCATCAGTGACCGCCAGCCATCACCCATCACCCATCAGTGACTGCCAGCCTTCACCCATCACCCATCAGTGACCGCCAGCCGTCACCCATCAGTGACCACCAGCCATCACCCGTCACCCATCAGTGACCGCCAGCCATCACCCGTCACCCATCAGTGACCGCCAGCCATCACCCATCACCCATCAGTGACTGCTAGCTGTCACCCATCAGTGACCGCCAGCCATCACTCATCACCCATCAGTGACCGCCAGCCATCACCTGTCACCCATCAGTGACCGCCAGCCATCACCCGTCACCCATCAGTGACTGCCAGCCATCACCCGTCACCCATCAGTGACCACCAGCCATCACCCGTTACCCATCCCCTGTCACCCATCAGTGACCGCCAGCCATCACCCGTCACCCATCAGTGACCGCCAGCCATCACCTGTCACCCTTTAGTGACCGCCAGACATCACCCGTCACCCATCACCCGTCATTGTCGTGGCCTGTTACCCATCAGTGACCATCGCCTGTCACACCGTCATCACCGATCAGTGAATGTCAGCTGCCACTCATCGCACAGCCCATCAGTGACCGTCACCTGCCACCTGTCACACCGCGTCATGTCCAAAAGAGTATACAGCAGTGAGGAGGCGTTCTAGATCCTCGCCATGACCGATGAGAGCAATGGGGAGTTCTCATCAGATTCCAATTCAGATTCTGAATCAAATTCGGCATTTGAACCAAATAGTGAATCGGCAAATGATTCGGAGGAAGAATGGGTCCCTCCCAAAAGAGCACGGCACTCTGGAAACCAGGATTATATTCCCAGGCCCAGTACCAGTGCTGCCACCACCAATAGGCCCCAGGAACAAATTCCCAGGCCTAGTACCAGCGCTGCCACCAGCGTTAGGCCCCGGGAACAAATGCCCAGTACCAGCGCTGCCACTGGCGATAGGCCCCAGGAACAAATGCCCAGACCCAGTACCAGTCCTGCCACATCACGCCTGAGTACCAGCACAGGAAATTCCAATCCAACTACTGGAGTGTCACACCCCCCAAGAGCCAGGGCCTCTACATACATGCCAGATGGTCTTGCCAACCCAACATGGCTGCCTTCCAAATCGGCATCGCCAATTATTCCCCCGTTCACAGCACTGCCAGGTGTGCAGACCAACACCCGAAATTTCTCAGAGATTGATTTCTTTCATATGTTTTTGCCCGACACTATGCTGCAATTTATTGTGGACCAGACAAATTTGTATGCCCAGCAATATATTGCCAACAACCCCCAATCATCCTATGCCCGTCCTTTTGAGTGGAGAGATCTGAATTTGGAGGAGTTCAAAGTGTTTATGGGCCTCACCCTAAACATGGAGATTACAAAAAAAAAATGAAGGACATGCCAATTGGTCCACCAACCCTATCCACAATATGCCCATTTATTCTGCCCTAATGTCCAGGTCCCGATACAAGATGATAATGTGCTTTCTTCACTTCAGCGACAACACCCAGTGCCCTCCCCACAATCATCCAAATTACGACAAGTTATTCAAGATTCGCCCACTGATAAATTTCTTTTCCCAACAATTTGCAGAACTCTATGTCCCCGATCAGAATATTTGCTTCGATGAGTCCCTGTTACCCTTTTCAGGCCGGCTAGGAATAAAGCAGTATATTCCTAGCAAAAGGGCCAGATACGGAGTAAAGTTATACAAGCTATGTGAGAGAGCCACGGGATATTTGTATGCGTTCCGCATATATGAAGGAAAAGATTCCCAGCTCCAGCCCCCTGAGTGCCCTGCCTACATGGGCACAACTGGAAAGATTGTATGGGACCTGGCATACCCACTTCTAAACAAAGGATATCACATTTACGTTGACAACTTTTACACGAGCCTGCCCCTTTTCAAACACCTATACATTGCAAAAACCCTGGCCTGTGGAACCTCCAGAAAAAATAGAAAGGGCTTCCCACAATCTTTAGCGAACAAAAAGCTGCGAAGGGGGGAAAGAGCATCATTGAGATGCAATGAAGTGCTGGCCTTGAGGTGGAAGGATAAGAGGGATGTGCACATGATGTCCACCATCCATGACGACACTGCAATTGAGGTACAAAGAAGACAAGGTCCCATTGAAATGCCAACATGTGTCCAAGATTATAATCTCTACATGGGGGGGTAGATTTTAACGATCAAATGATTCAGCCCTATTTGTCAATAAGGAGGTCCCGATTCTGGTATAAGAAGGTAGCAATTTATCTCATCCATTTGGCCATTTACAATTCCTACGTAGTCTACACCAAATCCATGGAAAGCCCCTTCCCCTTCCTAAAATTCATAGAAGAAGTTGTCACATCCCCCATCTATCACCAAAGATCCCTCCAGAAGACCTTCGCTCTGAGGCTGTTTGCGTCACTTCCCCTTCAGCATTCCACCATCTGAAAAAGGCCGAAGACGGCAAAAAAAATGTTGCGTGTGCACCAAAAAAGGATTTAGAAAAGATACCAGCTACCATTGTCCCCAGTGTCCCTCCCAACCTGGCCTTTGCATTGGTGAATGCTTCCAACGTTATCATACATCCACAAAATATTAGCCCATATTTTTAACCATTTCCCCATTTTCATCATCTGTGCTGACCATTTTCCATTCTTTCCCAAATAACTATGCCACTGCCTTCCACGTGAACTGACCCTGGCCTGTTTTTTGACTATGCCTCTGCCTACCGTTTGGACTGCTTCCATGTGAACTGACCCTGGCCTGTTTTGTGACTTTGCCTCTGCCTACCGTTTGGACTGCCTCCACGTGAACTGACCCTGGCCTGTTTTATCAACTACTCTACTGCCTACCGCTTGGACTGCTTGCACGTGAACTGACCCTGGCCTGTTTTATGGACTATGCTTTTACCTACTGCTTGGACTGATCTGTTGCCCTGCTACTGTAGTACACAGGGGTCTCACATATGTGAGGGACTCCAGAATTGTTTTTCCGGATGGAGAAAACAATTATTTTTGCTTTCTCCGGGTTTCGGAATTAGGGTCTGGAGTCTGGAGGCTTCATAGAGATTTGGGTGGGTCGAAGCCTCTACCCCTGTGCCCCTGTGCACAGGTCTTACCTGATTGTGGCCCTCAGCCTGCTGCTGACTTACTGCCACCATGCCCATGCCTGTCGCATGAATGGACCACACCGCTACCTGGACTATTCAAATAATTAGCTGTAGCAGGAGGCAGTATGTTTATGAAGGGCTGGAGAGTGGTACAATAATGAGTGTCTGCAGGTAACAGTGTACCAGGACCAATATTATGGCTGTGCTGGCTGTCTCTGCCTGGACAATTTCTATGGACTGTGCTGTGCCGACTATAGACAATATTCCTGCCTGCTGCCTGGATAGTTAATATTGCTGTCGCTAAGCACCTCCCTGCCTGCTGCCTGGACCAGTGATCTCCTCTGTGGATACTATTAAAAGCACAGGTAATGCTTTTTTTTTGCCCTTTCTGCAATAGAATTTATTTTGGATTGTAATTCTTGGTATGTGCATGCTATGTGTTAGAAATATGAAGAGTTTTCAAAAATGATAGGTTGCCAGGAAATTATATATGTCATTTATGCTCCTAGAACGCCTGATGGTGCTACTTGGATGTTGGGCCTCTGTATGTGGCCAGGCTGTGTAAAAGTCTCACACATGTGGTATCGCCATACTCAGAAGGAGTAGCAGAATGTATTTTGGGGTGTCATCTCTGCTACATACATGCTATGTGTTGGAAATATCTGATAAATGGACAACTTTGTGTAAAAAAAAAATGCGTTTTCATTTTTTTCCACATTTTCCAAAAACTTCTGGAAAAAAATGAACCGTTCAAAAGACTCATTATGCCTCATAGATTATACGTTGGGGTGTTTGCTTCCCAAAATGGGGTAATTTTGGGGGCAATTCCATTGTCCTGGTGCTCCAGGGCCTTCAAAAATGCAATAGGTGGTTGAGAAATGAGATGTGTCATTTATGCTCGTAGATCGCCTGATGGTGCTACTTCAATGTTGGGCCTTTGTATGTGGCCACGCTGTGTAAAAGTCTCACACATGTGGTATCGCTATACTCAAGAGGAGTAGCAGAATGTATTTTGGGGTGTCATCTTTGCTACATACATGCTATGTGTTGGAAATATCTGATAAATGGACAACTTTGTGTAAAAAAAAATGCGTTTTCATTTTTTTCCACATTTTCCAAAAACTTCTGGAAAAAAATGAACCATTCAAAAGACTCATTATGCCTCATAGATTATACGTTGGGGTGTTTGCTTTCCAAAATGGGGTCATTTTGGGGGCAATTCCATTGTCCTGGTGCTCCAGGGCCTTCAAAAGTGTAATAGGTGGTTGAGAAATGAGATGTGTCATTTAAGCTCGTAGAACGCATGGAGATGCTACTTCAATGTTGGGCCTTTGTATGTGGCCAGGCTGTGCAAAAGTCTCACACATGTGGTATCACCATACTCAGGAGGAGTAGCAGAATGTATTTTGGGGTGTAATTTGTTGTATGCATATGCTCTGAGAGAGAAATAACCTGTTAATATGACAATTTTGTAAAAAAAAATCTTAAAAAATTCACCATGCTACTTACTTAATACCTTGGAATGTCTACTTTCTAAAAAGGGGTCATTTAGGGGGTATTTGTACTTTTCTGACTTGTTAGTGTCCCAAGAAATGAGATAGACCATCAGTACATCAGGTGTGATCAGATGTGATCAATTTTCAGTGATTGGCACCATAGTTTGTAGACTCTATAACTTTCAAAAGACCAAATAATTTACACTAATTTGGGTTATTTTTACCAAAGATATGTAGCAGTATAAATTTTGGCCAAAATTTATGAAGAAAAATTACTAATTTGCAAAATTTTATGACAGAAACAAAGAAAAAGGCATTTTTTCACAAAATTTACGGTCTTTTTTATTTATAGCACAAAAAATAAAAACCCACTAGTGATTAAATACCACCAAAAGAAAGCTCTATTTGTGTTAAAAAAAGGACGCTAATTTCATATGGGTACAGTGTTGCATGACTGAGTAATTGTCATTCAAAATGTGAGAGCGCTGAAAGCTAAAAATTGGTCTGGGCAGTAAGGGGGTGTAAGTGCACTGTATTGAAGTGGCTAAATATCGTGCCTGGGGGGGTCTATAGTATGCCTGTAAAGTGGCGCATTTTTCCTGTGTTTAGAACAGTACCACAGCAAAATGACATTTCTAAAGGAAAAATTGTCATTTAAAACTGATCGCGGCTGTAATGAATTGTCGTGTCTCGACAATATAGATTAACCTCATTGAAAAAATGAGCATAGGATCCCCCCCAGTCCATTACCAGGCCCTTTGGGTCTGGTATGAATATTAAGGGGAACCCAAAACCAAAATTTAAAAAAAAATGCGTGGGGGTCCCCCTAAAATCCATACCAGCCCCTTCAGGTCTGATATGGAAATTAAGGGGAACCCTGTGCCAAATTTAAAAAAAAATGGCGTAGGGGTCCCCCCAAAATCCATACCAGACCCTTCAGGTGTTGCTGTTGCTGTTGCTATCTATGGATTTAAGCTATCTGTCCAAGAAGGTGAAAAAGACTATGGGCAAGATGCTAGTTCATTGAGAGAGACTTTTTTGTAGATTATGGCCTGAAGTCACTTCCATCGCCTGAGGCTGCAATCAGTCTACTTAAGAGGACCCAAACCACACTTGCCTGTTCAAACCTTAGGTTGCATAAGATAGCTTCAAACAGCAAGGCTGTTATGGAGGCCTTCCCCTCTCAAGATCGCGCCAGGGATTTGAAAGACCTAGACTTGGCAACAGACTCCCAACCAATGCAGCACAGCCTAGGACTAAATTGGGATCTCAAGTCTGACACCCTCACCTTCCAGGTCAACCAGGAGCCAAAGCCTTTTACACGGTGTGGTGTCTTGTCTATAATAAACAGTCTGTATAACCCGCTCGGGTTTGCAGCACCAGTGACCGTCCAAGGTAAGATGCTGCTCGGAGAGCTTACTGCAGATACATGTGATTGGGATTCTCCACTCACTCCTGAAAAAGGCACATATGTACTGATCGTGCCTGAATCTGATGCAGAAGTCCACCCTCAGGTTTCTGCACTACACACAACAGTTGCTAAAAATTGTTGGGATCCAAGCGCTTTCATAGATTCTCCACTTGGAAGTCTTTACACAGAGCTATAGCCTGCTTAATTCACATAGCTAGATCTTTTAAAGCCACGCCTACAGGATGAAGACATTACAAAGGTTGGTACTATTGTCACAAGGCATACACAGTGGATGAACTCACACAGGCTAAAAATGTTATCATCCATTGTGTTCAACAAGAGACTTATGCACTAATACTAGAATGCCTTCAAAAATACAAGAATAATCCAAAAGACTGTCCTCTAAAGAAACTTGATCCCTTTGAAGACAGCAAACCTAACTTGGATCGAGCAGAAATGAATGGCCCTTGGGCCTGATAACCCAAGTGTTTCCAAGCGAATATGGGAAAGTCAGGAAAGTTGAGGTTTAGGCAAGATGAGCCTAAACTTTTCCTCAGACCTGTGTCCGAACTAATTTTACTACTCTCCCCAGGGGGACCATCATAGTTGGTATCTATGGGATACCAGACGGGGAGTGTCATGCCTTCAGCAAGTATTTATGTGCTTTTGTTTAATTATTGAATATGCTAAAGGTATGTAAAGTAAATTGTAATATCGCCATCTAGTGGCTCTTTTACATACCTAGTATCTGTGACTAATTTACTGAAGATAGGCAGATTGTCGCTTAAAAGCCACCATAGCTTTCCATAATTCCTGTGGGCTTGTTCATGAGATCTGAGAGACAGCCCCCAGTAACCATCTTCCATCTTCATCCATGTGTCTTCTCCAGAGGACTCCACACCTATTCAGCTGCAATTCTAATGTCAGCCTAACAGAAACATCACCGGTATGTATATAACCCCTTTCCCTAGTTAGACTAGTGTTTTAGGACTGTATAGTTTGTATATTGTTTATACTGATTGTATGTTATTTCTTTTATTTTAGTTTTACTCTAACTTCCCTGCAATAAAAGTTGAAAAAAGGACCTTGCGCCTGCTTCAAAGAGTTGTTAAGGGAGGAGAGTTAGCTGTTTGTCTAATTATACCTCAGCCACCTATAGTGAGGGCAGAACAATATGTATAAACTGGTATCTTTTCAGAAAATGGGTGATGACATCACATTGCCACCTTAGGATAAGATAAAAAATCATCCATAAATGAAGACCCTCTAAAAAGTAAAATGAGCAAAATTTTCATCCTGTTACATGATCTGGCAGAGCCAACTGCCACTGAGGAATCATGAAGAATCTGTAATACTAGGGGTAGTTTCTTCCATAAAGTGAAGTGATAGCACTTTTTATTGTGCCACCAACTTAAAAGGTAACATAGACAACTATCTCAGCTGGAATTCCAAGACTTAGTACTGTTATTTATATCTTACATAACATGGATAACTGGTATTCCATAATTGCATGAGAATAAGAAGAGTGACAATAATCTGCATCCCTTTTCGCAAATACCTGTGTTTATTAGAATTTTAACTGTGATACAACTTGAGACATGTAAACACTTTAAAATACATTGCATGCACTGAATTACTTAGTAATGCTGAACATTTCAAATCAGAAAACAAAACTGAATGGAATAATCCATCATTTTTTTCCCTTGCCATATGTAACAAAATATTATATTCAAATGTCAAGGCTTGAAACTGTTTTATAAAGTGACTTTGTTTATTAAAATTGAATTTGAATATTGTGTTTAGTCACTCTAAATATCAAATCATTTTTCCGCTAATGGTTTTAAGTAGGGATGAGCTTCGAATTGGAGTCGAACTTATGTTCAACTCGAACATCGGCTGTTCGCAAGATAGCCGAACAGCAAGCAATTTGGGGTGTTTGTGGCAAATTCGAATGCCGCGGAATACCCTTTAAAAGTCTATGGGAGAAAACAAAAGTGCTAATTTTAAAGGCTTATATTCATAGTATTGTCATAAAAAGTGTTTGGGCACCTGGGTGCTGCCCCAGGGGACATGGATCAATGCAAAAAAAAGTTTTAAAAACGGCCGTTTTTTCTGGAGCAGTGATTTTAATAATGCTTAAAGTGAAACAATAAAAGTGTAATATCCCTTTAAATTTCGTACCTGGGGGGGTGTCTATAGTATGCCTGTAAAGGAGCGCATGTTTCCCGTGTTTAGAACAGTCTGACAGCAAAATGACACTTCAAAGGAAAAAACTACTCGCGGCTATTAATGAATTGCCGGTCCGACATTACACATAGAAGTTCATTGATAAAAACGGCCTGGGAATTCCCCATAGGGGAACCCCGAACCAAAATTTAAAAAAAAAATGGCGTGGGGTCCCCCTAAAAATCTATACCAGACCCTTCAGGTCTGGTATAGATTTTAAGGGGAACCCCGTGCCAAAATTTAAAAAAAAAAGGCGTGGGGTCCCCCAAAAATCCATACAGAAGAAGATGAAGAAGAGAAGAAGATGAAGAGAAGAGCGGGAGCCTCCCTCCATGCCATCATGGACGCAGAGCGGCCTGAGGAGAAGAAGGGAAGAAGATGCCGACGCCACGGAGGAGATGCTGGACGAGAACACCGGAGGAAGAACCAGAAGAGCCAGAAGAACCAGAAGAACCAGGAGGAGAAGAAGAAGATTGAGGAAGAAACCGAAGGAAGATAGAAGATAGAAGAAAGAAGAAGCATTTAAATAAAGGAATTGTCAAAAACTGTCTCTTGTCTTTTTTAACATTTTTGACAGTTTTTTAGTGAAATGGTAGGTACCCCCTTACCATTTCACACAGGGGGGAGGGCCAGGATCTGGGGGTCCCCTTGTTAAAGGGGGCTTCCAGATTCCGATAAGCCCCCCCGCCCGCAGACCCCCACAACCAGGGTTGTGGGGATGAGGCCCTTGTCCTCATCAACATGGGGACAAGGTGTTTTGGGGGCTACCCCAAAGCACCCTCCCAATGTTGAGGGCATGTGGCCTGGTACAGTTCAGTTCTCTTTTCCTTCGGCCTGCCAGGTTGCGTGCTCAGATAAGGGTCTGGTACGGATTTTTGGGGGGACCCCACGTCATTTTTTTTTTAAATTTTGGCGCGGGGTTCCCCTTAAAATCCATACCAGACCTGAAGGGCCTGGTATGGAATTTAGGGGGACCCCCACATCATTTCTTTTTTAAATTTTGGTTCAGGGTTCCCCTGTGGGGAATTCCCAGGCTGTTTTTATCAATGAACTTCTATGTGTATTGTCGGACCGGAAATGCATTAATAGCCGCAAGTAGTTTTAAATGACTTTTTTTCCTTTGAAATGTCATTTTGTTGTCAGACTGTTCTAAACACGGGAAACATGCGTCCCTTTACAGGCATACTATAGACACCCCCCAGGTACAACATTTAAAGGAATATTACACTTTTAGTGTTTCACTTTAAGCATTATTAAAATCACTGCTCCCAAAAAAACGGCCATTTTTAAAACTTTTTTTTGCATTGATCAATGTCCCCTGGGGCAGGACCCAGGTCCCCAAACACTTTTTATGACAATAACTTGCATATAAGCTTTTAAAAATAGCACTTTTGATTATTCATGTTCGTGTCCCATAGACTTTAACGGTGTTCGTGTGTTCAAACAAATTTTTTGCCTGTTCGCATGTTCTGGTGCGAACCGAACAGGGGGGTGTTTGGCTCATCCCTAGTTTTAAGTTATCATGGGGAGATATCTTAAGATATCTTGGGGAGTTGCTATTATTTAGTTTGCCAAATTCTATGCAAATAGGAACCTCTCTTATTATTCTTGTATATATCTGAAAATCTGAAAAAAAGACAATTATATAAATAAAATCATTTTAAATAATTCCTTTAAGGGCTCTTTTACACCTGTTTTGCTCTCTGAATAGCAATCCAAATTCAGATTGCTCTTCAGAGTGCATTTGTATCTCCTCACCGTCTATTTTAACCCCCTAAATAACAGACAACTGTGTCCCGCAACCACCCACTGTACAGCCTGCAGAGAGCGACAGGGAAAATAACCTTTGTCATTGCCATGACATGTGTATACTCCATGTGGTTGGGGCAGTAAAAACATGGCTTAGCTATGAAGTTTTACCACCCACAATCGCATGTATAAACAAGCCCTAAAAGTGTTGTTTTTGGCCTTTGATCCTTAGGTACTCAGTCCAACATACCTTGTACTTTGGGCTCTGCTTTTAAGAAAGTTTTATACTATCTTATGAAACTACATTTCCAGTTTTCCAATTGCTACGACTCAGTAATTACTACACATGTCATTACTGAATGATAAATAAAAGCATATGTATAGCTAAGACTTTTTTTTTTTTGTTTTGGGTAGAAAAGGGAATAATCTTTCCGGTGTAGCCAAGGCTGCAGTTAACTTTTACAGTACTGGAAGACAGCCACAGAGGATGGTATCCGGTGGTTGTGAGGAGTTTTGAGCTTTCTTTTTGTGGTATTTATTCACCACTGCTCTTTTCATTTTTTGCTAAAAAAACTAAAGAAGACTGAAAATTTTGAAATAAAACATGTTTTCCTTAGTGTCTGTTATAACATTTTCTAAATAAATAATCTTACTTTATAAACTTAGGCCAAAATGTATTCTGTATTTATAATAGAATTTTTTAATAAAAGTTTTTAAAAATACAAAGTATGCATAATAAAAGCACAACAGTAGAAGAGTTATGCCCCGTACACATGACCGGATTTTCTGACAACAAATTTTGGATGTGAGCTTGTTGGCTGAAAGTCCGACCATGTGTATGCTCCATTAAACATTTGTTGTTGGACTTTCTGCCAACAAATGTTGGCTAGCAGGTTCTCAAATTTTCCACCAACAAAACTTTGTCGTCGGGAATTTCCGATCGTGTGTACACAAGTCCGACACACAAAAGTTCACGCATGCTCGGAATCAAGCAGAAGCAGCCACACTGGCTATTGAACTTCCCTTTTCTCGGCTCGTCGTACGTCTTGTACATCACCACGTTCCCACATTCGTAATTGTAACTATAGCAACGAATGACACATGTATAGGAGTCTGATATGGCTGCACACCCCGGTACCAATGTTTAAACGAAAGTGGATAATTCCCCATGGGGTTTTTTAGCAGCAAATAGGAATCAAAATAATTTTTCATAAAAATTATTAATTTTATTCATCAAGAGACAATTGGACATCAATGTGATACAAAAGTTAAAATATGAACTCTGGTGTACACAATGCGAGACAGTTTTAACTATGTAGGGGAAGCAAACAGTGGATAATACCATGTGATATAATTAAGAAAAACAATATACATCAGAGGGTACTCCCTCACAGTATTAACGGGTTGTAATTATATTATCCGATGTTTATGAAATGCCCCAAATGACCTTAATGCTGCGTACACAAGGTCAGACTTTTTGACCGGACTTGTCCGATGGACGCTGACGGACCAAATCCGGCAGACAATCCGACCGTGTGTGGTCAGCATCGGACTTCCGACGGACCGTTTCGGTCGGAAATCTGACGTACTTTAGATTTGAAGCCTGCTTCCCTCTTCTCTTCCCTCTCCCTGGGCATGCTGGGACTGTGACGGCATAAGGGGGCATGGTCAACATCACTGTCTAATAAATTACTTTAAAAACCTGTGCAGGTTTTTTTATTGACACTTTTCCCCCAGGTGAATGGGTAGGGGTACCATGTACCCCATACTCATTCACATAGGGTGGGGGGCCAGGATCTGAGGGCCCCCTTATTAAAGGGGGATCCCGGATTCTGATAAGCCCCCCACCCGCAGACCCCGACAACCAACGACCAGGGTTGTCGGGAAGAGGCCCTTGTCCTCATCAACATGGGGACAAGGTGCTTTGGGGTGGCAGGGGCCACAGGGCGCCCCCTCCCCCACAGCACCCACCCCCCCACGTTGAGGGCATGCGGCCTGGTATGGTTCAGGAGCAGGGGGTCCGCTCACTCGTCCCCACCCCCTTTCCTGACCGGTCGGGCTGCGTGCTCGGATCGGGTCTGGTATGGATATTAGGGGGTACACCACGCCGTTTTTTTCAGCGTAGGGGTTTCCCTTAAAATCCGTACCAGACCTAAGGGCCTGGGATGCCCCGCGATGGGGCTTGCAAGGTGTCAATCCTTTTCCTTTTCTAGTCCCATCTTACCCGAGTCACGTTCAAAATGAACGGACTTGTCCGTGGGTGGGCAAGTCCGTTCATTCTGAAAGTCCAGCGGAAGTCCGTCAGGAAGACCGGATTCCGGAAAGTCCGGTCATGTGTAGGCAAGTCCGTCCGTTCAGAAAGTCCGGCAGTAGTCTGTTGGAAGTCCGGCGGGAAGAACGTCAGACCTAGCTTCCCAGAAAGTCCGGTCGTGTGTACGTGGCATAAGGGTTATGGTCTTCTTCAGGGGGTTCTTACATTTCCCTTCCACCAAGACGGCTCGCTTATCCAGAGACAGAAGGAGATAAAGAATTCCCCCAATGATGATCCCGAACCCTGAAAAACAACGAAAAAGTGTAGCGCTAAACAATGTCCAACATAAAACGACAATAGGCCAGTCAGTATGCAATGAAAGGGATCACATGTAGATCCAAAATATAAAACAGCGCTGTGACCCCACTGTCGTCATTTTCTCACAGCGCTGTTTTATATTTTGGATCTACATGTGAGTGTATATCTATTTATTTTAAATAAAAATTTTTGTTTTCGGATTTACACTATGTGGCCCCTCCTTTCTTTCCTTATCTAACAACACCATTTCCTGGTCCATGGAATGTTGCTTCGAGGGATTCACCTACGGAACACCCCACCCTTCTAAGATCTACAGGACCATCCATATCCATGAGATTGCCTACACCCTTCAGGACCCGGGTGCTACTTGGAGGAATACAGTAATCCGCAAGATAACATCCTTCTTTGAGTCAAACACAGCCACTCACCACCCAAGCCTTATCTGACCCAATTCGGCGTATGCCCCTTTGGGTCCACCCCATCCGGTAAGCCTTTTCATCTCTCGGTGGGAGTGAGCTGGTCTGCATTTGGGATGCCAAAAATTTTTTAAACATTTTTTTTCTGTTTAAAATATGTTTTTATAAGGACTACTCACCTTTATTGTTCAGTCACAATGTCTACATGAGGACTACCTATTTATAAGGTTTATTTCTCAGATACAGCTGATCCCTTTCATTGCATACTGACTGGCCTATTGTCGTTTTATGTTGGACATTGTTTAGCGCTACACTTTTTCGTTGTTTTTCACATTTATACTTTGTTGGTCATGTTAGCTGCTTTCTTTTCCTTTTTTCGGGTAGCGCGGAATTATTTTGTATATATGATCCCGAACCCTGCTTGGGAGTTGTGCTCACCTCACAGCCCTGGCCTACAAGTGGTCACAGGTAGTATGCCCCCATAGAGGAAACTCAAGACCAAAACACCTGATTATTTTATAGGAATTATTCAGGCACTGTGATATCCACAATTAGATGCACAGTGTCTATCTGTTCAGATTAAGAACATGCAAGTTCCAAGTGATAGAGTCTGAGAAAACATGTCTGTGTGCTCACATCAGGGATCAGCTATTGTTTATTAATTATATCACATGGTATTATCTACTGTTTGCTTCCCCTTCATAGTTCAAACTGTCTCGCATTGTGTACACTAGAGTTCATATTTTAACATTTGTATCACATTGATGTCCAATTGTCTCTTGAATAAAATTAATAATTTTTATTCCTATTTGCTGCTAAAAAGCCATATGGGGAATTATCCACTTTCGTTTAAACGTTCGTAATTGTTGGCCAACATTTGTGTGACTATGTGTATGCAAGACAAGTTGGAGCCATCCTTCAAACAAAAATCCACGGTTTTGTTGTCGGAAAGTCGAATCATGTGTACGGGGCATAACAATTATCACAAAGAGTCATAACAGCAGAAAAACTCATTCTTGAGCAATGAACAAGTGAAGAACATACACAGTGCATGAACAAGGCCATAACAGACATAGGTGTTAAACCATACAGAGAAATTGAAAAAAAACAAAAACAAAAAACCAAAACAAAAGCTATACACCAAGGGTCAAGATAGAAAGAAGTGACAGTATGGAGGGTTGGGAGATCAACCCTTATTTCAAACTCAGTCAAGACATGGGAGGTAATCTGTATTCAGACTGATCCCAGATATCCCATATCTTGTTGAACATGGTCATAGCATCACCAACTAGGGCTGCCATATACTTCATTCTGCAAATCTCTGAAATAGCGTTCAAGAACTTATCCTGAGAAGGTGGTGTAGGTGATAACCAATGCATTGGAAAATCCTCTTGGCCGCTAGCAGGATGTATGAGGCCAATTTATTTAAAGGTTTCCCAATACCAGAAAAGGGGAGGCCTGCAAGATAATGTAGAAGATCCAACGGGAGGGGTATTTCAAGTAGTCATTGGAGCAGAGACATTACCATAATCCAGAAAGGCACAATGAGTTCACATTGCCAAAAAATATGAAAATGGGAGAGCAGACAGATCTCTGGTGCCTTAAGGGACTTTCTTTTTCCATCTCTATGGTCCCCTGGATGCCCCCTTGGAACAGACTACATGACCACTCAGACCCAGGGAGACCTGCTACAGGATTCTGTTGTGCATGTTTCTGAGATCCTCTTCTGTCTCCTGCCAACTGTACTGTGCACACACGAGTGGTCTCTACATCTTCAGCTGGGCATACCTGGGGGCAGTGAACTGGTCCCAGTCTGTTGCAAGTCCATCCCACCATCAGGGGTCCTGGTGAAGAAGCAGGTTGGGGCTTAGACACGGGGAACCCTGAGTTGGATTTCTACAAGGGCTCACTACCATAGGAACCTGACTATATAAAGGCCAATAACAGGATAAATTCCTTCTATCCCTCACATCCATGCCTAAGGTAAAGGCTCTCATTCTAACAGGCTCACTTCTACTATAACATTTTCCAACAGCCATTATCTATCTTGTCTACTAAGACAAAAAATGTCATTCTCAAGGGACACTCCATCCCAAAGATATCCTCCGTGTACATATTTAATGGTAGTGGCCAAGGAAGAAAAAGACCCATTGCTCTGTCCAAGCTATAAGCCAATTTCGTTCTTAAACACAATCTAAAATTCTTTACAAAAATCTTAGCTGTCCGTCTCATCCCCCATTTATCTTAGAGCATTAACTATGTCCAGGTGGGATTTATGTCTTGTAGAGAGGCCAGGGACAACATCTGTTGGGCCCTCAACCTCATACACTTTGCAAGGTCAAGGTCCTTCCCTACCTTGCTTTCATCAGCTGATGTGGAGAATGCCTCTGATTTGGTAAGTTGGAGATTATTCCAACTTATTCATATAGTCCTAGTTAAAAACATTTTTAAATTGGTAGATTCACTGTATTCACAGTTTTCAACAGTAAAGACAAATTAAACCGTCCCCCTAGATTTTACATTAGCCAATGGAACTCGCCAATGCTGCCCACTTTTTTGACCCATATTCTTATTGACCCTTGAGCCACTCTTCAGGCTTATACAAGCTAATCTTGATGTCACAAGTTTCGAGATTGAAGAAATGCAACATAAGGTGGCCGCCTACTTGTTTTTCATCACCAAGCCAAAGCTTGCTATTCTGAACCTGTGGGAACTAGAGACTTATTCCAGCTTCAAAATCAATTTGATAAAGTTAAAAGCATCAAATATCAACCTTTTAATTTCCACTCATCTAAACTTTATTAGAGTTAACTTTCCCTTCAAGTGGGTGAATGACGAATTCAAGTACCTTGGAGTCTATTTCACCTCAACAATTGAAGGTGTCTTAAAAGAAAATGTTCACCCTTGTCTTTCAATGATTCAACTGCAAAGATGGCAACTGCTTATATGTGGTTTGGAAGGAATATCATTCTTAAATGTCCTCTGACTACTGTATCTTCTTCAAATTCAATCCCTGTTTTACACACCTTCTTCAGAATGGTGAAATGCAAATTCAAAAATTTGTGCACAGACCAACCCCCCAGAATTAATACTGTGGTCCTCAGCCTACTGAAACACAGAGAGGAGGTATTGGTCTCCCCAATCAATTACAATACCATAAAGCTGCACACCCCACAAGGATGATAGACTGGTGTAAATTGTAAAAGGGAGGATTTTGAACAAGTCATGTAACCACTTCCTCTTCAAGCACTCCAATGCCTACCCCTATCTAGTCATACTGCAGTCAAACACCACCCCTTAACAGGCACTATGGTAAGGCCTTTCTGAAGATGAAATGCATAGTTCTCATTTCATCAACTCTCTCTCTAATGATGCCAGTAGTTGGTCATATTTTCTTCCCCTAGGTCTAGAGGACCCTAATTTTTATCCCTTTATCCACAATCATACATGTAAATTATGAGATTTCTTCTCTAAAGAAGGTTAGAAATGGCAAGTCATTCAGGCCTGACATTTTCTTACCTCCCCGTGGCCCCGACAACTGGATCTCCCTCAGCTAACTACATTTGATACTCTTTGTAAGGACTCTTCCTTGCTCTGACATGCTCTTTCTATCTCTTACACCACTCTCATTACATCACCTTATTATTATACTATGTGTAAGGGGGCACATAAATTGACAGCCCTATATAAGTACCTGTAATAAATAAATAAACTAATACATTTTCCAATTTATATGTACATGGAAATAGACTCAAATCAGCAATTCAGAAAAATGAGACTACTTACTTACATCCTCCATTTCAAGTAGAATTGAAGTGCCCAGCTATAAGTTAATAATGACATGGTACAGGATTCCCGAGAGACCATATTGGATGTTCTCTGGAGCTGACCCAAACTTTTAGAGATGTGAGGAATCAGAGAGCTCTTTTCTCACGTATTCTGGTCCTGTGTGCAACACTCAGCACGTAAAACAAATCCCCAATTTGTTTTCAAATATATCAATAGTAAAAAGAACATGATATTCTTTCTATGCAGAAATATATCTGTGATAAAGGTATCATAAGTGACAACCAGCATGGATTTATGAAAGGCCATTCTTGTCAGCCCAGCCTGTTATTTTTCTGTGATGAAGTGAGAAATTTGATGACAGATGTCCAGTGGATGTAGTTTATCTAGATTTTGCTAAAGCATTTGATACCGTACTTCATAAATTTTTAATCTATAAAATAAGGTATGTTGGAGTTTATGAAATTGTATGTACATGAATAGGAAACTGGTTATGTTAATGCAGCCATGTCCAAAGTCCGGCCTGCGTTCCGGTTTTGGACAGCCCGCCTGGTTATTTGGACATATATATCTTTTGTGGCCCCCGATGATCTCCCAGCGCTGGGGCCACAAAAGATTTATATATGCCTTGGAGGGGACAGGGAGGAGGCGGGACAAGCGTCGTACACACACAGGAGAATTTTCTGTTTACGGGTGGCCTGTGTAATAGGAAGTCCCGTCTCCGGTGCTGCCATTGGAAGACTGTTCTGTCCTTTAAAGGAGGTGGGACTTTCTATTAAAGAGGCCACCGTGTAAACCGGAGATTCTCCTGTAGGTAATCTTTGGCGCTCATGAGTGCATTCCTGGCAATGGTGAGTGCATTCCTGGCAATGGTGCTGCATTCCTGGCAATGGTGAGTGCATTCTTGGCAATGGTGCTGCATTTCTGGCAATGGTGAGTGCATTCCCGGCAATGGTGAGTGCATTCCTGGCAATGGTGCTGCATTCTTGGCAATGGTGCTGCATTCCTGGCAATGGTGATTGCATTCCTGGCAATGGTGAGTGCATTCCTGGCAATGGTGCTGCATTACTGGCAATGGTGAGTGCATTCCTGGCAATGTTGCTGCATTCCTGGCAATGGTGAGTGCACTCCCGGCAATGGTGAGTGCATTCCTGGCAATGGTGCTGCATTCCTGGCAATGGTGAGTGCATTTCTGGCAATGGTGCTGCATTCCTGGCAATGGTGAGTGCACTGCCGGCAATGGTGACTGCATTCCTGGCAATGGTGGGTGCATTCCTGGCAATGATGAGTGCATTCCTGGCAATGGTGAGTGCATTCCTGACAATGGTGCTGCATTTCTGGCAATGGTGCTGCATTCCTGGCAATGGTGCTGCATTCCTGGCAATGGTGGTGCATTCCTGGCAATGGTGAGTGCATTCCTGGCAATGGTGAGTGCATTCCTGGCAATGGTGGGTGCATTCCTGGCAATGGTGGGGCATTCCTGGCAATGGTGCTGCATTCTTGGCAATGGTGGTGCATTCCTGCCAATGGTGAGTGCATTCCTGGAAATGGTGGTGCATTCCTGCCAATGGTGAGTGCATTCCTGGCAATGGTGATGCATTCCTGGCAATGGTGGGTGCATTCCTGGCAATGGTGAGTTCTGCATTCTTGGCAATGGTGGGTGCTGCATTCCTAGCAATGGTGGGTGCTGCATTCCTAGCACAAGTGGGTTCTGCATTCCCAGCAATGGTGGGTGCTGCATAGCTAGCAATGGTGAGGCTACATTCATGGCAGTGGTGGGTCTGCAGATGGGCACTTGTGAGGCTGCAGATGGGTACTGACCCTTATTTTGCTTCACAGTTCTTTATTAATTTTTTTTTCCTGAAACTTCCCTCTAAAAGTGAAGGTGTGTGGTATATGCCAATAAATACAATATATCCAAATAATACGCCCAAGCTCATCTCTTTACTCACACATAGCCACAAAGGCAAGATAATTCTTGTTGGGCAGAGTATTAGTGCTCGAACGAACACACTTAGACTGAATTTTAATGGTTCAAAGAATGTCAGGCAAAATAGTTGGCCCTTCATCAAATCTGGCCCTCTTTGAAACAAGTTTGGACACCCCTGTGTTAATGGTTCCAGAGAGCAGTGATAAATTACTAATTTTCTGAAAGGTCTAAAGTTGTGAGTGGTGTTCCCCAGGGTTCTGTATTGGGGACAGTAATGTTTAATGTGTTTTATTAATGAAATGAGTTTGGAATCAAGACTCAATTACAGTGTTTGCTGGTGATACCAAAATATGCAAGGAGATAACTTCAGTACAGGTTATAGCATAATTACTGGAAGACTATGAAAAAATAGGGGGTTGGGTAGCTTTAGGATAGATGAGGTTCAATATTGAGGAATGAAAATCTATGCACTTGGGTGCCAGAAATGCACATGCACATTACACATTATGAACCCCCCCCCCCAAAATTACTGATGGCAAAGGATACGAGAGTGCTTGTAGATCACAGAAATTGCAATAGCATGCAGGTAACAAAGCTAGAAAAATACAGGCAGAACAAGATTTGTTCTTAAAGCGGGGGTCCACCTAAACCGCCAAAAAAAAAAAAAATATTAAAAGCCAGCAGCTACAAATACTGCAGCTGCTGACTTTTAATAAATGGCCACTTACCTGTCCCAGTGTCCAGCGATGTCGGCAGGCGACGCCGAGAACCGAGCCGCCGCCATCCTAGGTGAGGGAATCAGGAAGTGAAGCGTTGCGGCTTCACCTCCCGGTTCCCTACTGCGCATGTGCGAGTCGCGCTGCGCATCGTAACTGGTCCCCACTATCTCCTGGGAGCTGTGTGTTTCCCAGGAGACAGCGCGGAGGGACAGGAAGAGGCATAGACTCCCATGGGAGTCTATGCCGGAAGTGGGTGCAAATACCTGTCTGTCCTGTATCTGCACCCCCCTCCCCCCTGAAAGGTGCCAAATGTGACACCGGAGGGGGGGAGAGTTCCGAAAAGCGGAAGTTCCATTTTTGTGTGGAACTCCGCTTTAAGTTGAATTTGTATGCAAGTTGGAACAGGTAAAAGTGTAACTCCAGTCAAAAATATAAATATAGTTTTTTGGATAGCATAGGGAAGGGTTAAGACCCCTGTAATGTTTGTTTTGCTGTCTGTGCCCCTGTTCATAAGATTTCAGCTCACTTTCTGTCCCTGTGCCAATTGGATTTTGAAAAATGTTGGTTGTTGTGGAAACAAGGATTGGTGATAAAGCTTCAGTGGAGACACTTTTTTCCCATAACTCTTACAGAAGTGAATTTCCCTTCCCTTTCAGTAGATTTTTTATTACTTTCTGTTGTGTTCCTCTGTTTGTAACTATGAGTTGTATGTAAGTCAGATGTATGTAACTCGGGGACTGCCTGTACTGTCATGCAATGAAAAAGGTATACATTCAAGAAATAAATCAATAACTCTACCCATTTACAACATAGTGGTATGGCTTAATCTTACATTTTTGCAGTTCAGTTTTGGTCACCAATCCTCAGGAAATACAGTTGCAATAAAAAGTATGTGAACCCTTTTAGAATGATATGGATTTCTGCACAAATTGGTCATAAAATGTGAGCTGATCTTCATCTAAGTCACAACAATAGACAATCACAGTCTGCTTAAACTAATAACACACAAAGAATTAAATGTTACCATGTTTTTATTGAACACACCATGTAAACATTCACAGTGCAGGTGGAAAAAGTATGTGAACCCTTGAATTTAATAACTGGTTGAACCTCCTTTGGCAGCAATAATTTCAACCAAACGTTTCCTGTAGTTGTAGATCAGACGTGCACAACGGTCAGGAGTAATTCTTGACTATTCCTCTTTACAGAACTGTTTCAGCTCAGCAATATTCTTGGGATGTCTGGTGTGAATCCTTTCTTGAGGTCATGCCACAGCATCTCAATCGAGTTGAGGTCAGGACTCTGACTGTGCCACTCCAGAAGGCGTATTGTCTTCTGTTTAAGCCATTCTGTTGTTGATTTACTTCTATGCTTTGGGTTGTTGTCCTGTTGCAACACCCATCTTCTGTTGAGCTTCAGCTGGTGGACAAATGACAAAAAGTTCTCCTGCAAAATGTCTTGATAAACTTGGGAATTCATTTTTCCTTTGATGATAGCAATCCGTCCAGGCCCTGACGCAGCAAAGCAGCCCCAAACCACGATGTCCCCACCATCATACTTCACAGTTGGGATGAGGTTTTGTTGGTGTGCTGTGCCTCTTTTTCTCCACACATAGTGTTGTGTGTTTCTTCCAAACAACTCAACTTTGGTTTCATCTGTCCACAGAATATTTTGCCAGTACTGCTGTGGAACATCCAGGTGCTCTTGTACAAACTGTAAATGTGCAGCAATGCTTTTTTTTGGACAGCAGTGGCTTCCTCTGTGGTAACTTCCCATGAAATGCAATCTTGTTTAGTGTTTTACGTATCGTAGATTCGCTAACAGGGATGTTAGCATATGCCAGAGACTTTTGTAAGTCTTTAGCGGACACTCTAGCATTCTTCTTCACCTCACTGAGCAGTCTGCGCTGTGCTCTTATCTTTACAGGACACCCACTCCTAGGGAGAGTAGCAGCTGTGCTGAACTTTCTGCATTTATAGACAATTTATCTTACTGTGGACTGATGAACAGCAAGGCTTTTGGAGATACTTTTATAACCCTTTCCAGATTTATGCAAGTCAACAATTCTTAATCGTAGGTCTTCTGAGAGCTCTTTTGTGCAAGGCATCATTCACATCAGGCAATGCTTTTTGTGAAAAGCAAACCCAGAACTGGTGTGTGTTTTTTTATAGGGCAGGGCAGCTGAAACCAAAACCTCCAAGCTCATCTCATTGATTGGACTCCAGTTGGCTGACACCTCACTCCAATTAGCTCTTGGAGATCTCATTAGTCTAGGGGTTGACATACTTTTTCCTCCTGCTCTGTGAAGGTTTACATGGTGTGTTCAATAAAAACATGGTAACATTTATTTATTTGTGTGTTATTAGTTTAAGCAGACTATGATTGTCTATTGTTGTAACTTAGATGAAGATCAGATCACATTTTATGACCAATTTGTGCAGAAATCTATATAATTCCAAAAGGGTTCACATACTTTTTATTGCAACTGCATGTTATGAATTAGAAATAGTTCAGTTAAGGGCAACAAGGGCAACATGGTGTGTTCAATAAAAACATGGTAACATTTATTTATTTGTGTGTTATTAGTTTAAGCAGACTATGATTGTCTATTGTTGTAACTTAGATGAAGATCAGATCACATTTTATGACCAATTTGTGCAGAAATCTATATAATTCCAAAAGGGTTCACATACTTTTTATTGCAACTACATGTTATGAATAGGGATGAGCCGAACACCCCCCTGTTCGGTTCGCACCAGAACATGCGAACAGGAAAAAAGTTCGTTCGAACACGCGAACACCGTTAAAGTCTATGGGACACGAACATGAATAAACAAAAGTGCTAATTTTAAAGGCTTATATGCAAGTTATTGTCATAAAAAGTGTTTGGGGACCTGGGTCCTGCCCCAGGGGACATGGATCAATGCAAAAAAAAGTTTTAAAAACGGCCGTTTTTTCAGGAGCAGTGATTTTAATAATGCTTAAAGTCAATGAATAAAAGTGTAATATCCCTTTAAATTTCGTACCTGGGGGGTGTCTATAGTATGCCTGTAAAGAGGCGCATGTTTCCTGTGTTTAGAACAGTCTGACAGCAAAATGACATTTTGAAGGAAAAAACTTATTTAAAACTACCCGCGGCTATTGCATTGCCGACAATACACATAGAAGTTCATTGATAAAAACGGCATGGGAATTCCCCAAAGGGGAACCCCAAACCAAAATTTTAAAAAAAAAATGACGTGGGAGTCCTCCTAAATTCCATACCAGGCCCTTCAGGTCTGGTATGGATATTAAGGGGAACCCCGGCCAAAATTTAAAAAAAAAAATGACGTGGGGTTCCCCCTAAATTCCATACCAGACCCTTCAGGTCTGGTATGGATTTTAAGGGGAACCCCGCGCCAAAAAAAAAAAAAAAAAACGGCGTGGGGTCCCCCCAAAAATCCATACCAGACCCTTATCCGAGCACGCAACCTGGCAGGCCGCAGGAAAAGAGGGGGGGACGAGGGTGCGGCCCCCCTCCCTCCTGAACCGTACCAGGCCACATGCCCTCAACATTGGGAGGGTGCTTTGGGGTAGCCCCCCAAAACACCTTGTCCCCATGTTGATGAGGACAAGGGCCTCATCCCCACAACCCTGGCCGGTGGTTGTGGGGGTCTGCGGGCGGGGGGCTTATCGGAATCTGGAAGCCCCCTTTAACAAGGTGACCCCCAGATCCCAGCCCCCCCTGTGTGAAATGGTAAGGGGGTACATAAGTACCCCTACCATTTCACGAAAAAAGTGTCAAAAATTTTAAAAATGACAAGAGACAGTTTTTGACAATTCCTTTATTTAAATGCTTCTTCTTTCTTCTATCTTCCTTCATCTTCTGGTTCTTCTGGTTCTTCTGGCTCTTCTGGTTCTTCCTCCGGCGTTCTCGTCCAGCATCTCCTCCGCGGCGTCTTCTATCTTCTTCTCCTTGGGCCGCTCCGCACCCATGGCATGGGGGGAGGCTCCCGCTCTTCTCTTCTTCTTTTCTTCTCTTCTTCATTTTCTTCTCCGGGCCGCTCCGCAATCCATGCTGGCATGGAGGGAGGCTCCCGCTGTGTGACGGCGCTCCTCGTTTGACAGTTCTTAAATAACGGAGGGGGCGGGGCCACCCGGTGACCCCGCCCCACTCTGACGCACGGTGACTTGACGGGACTTCCCTGTGACGTCACGGGGAATGCCACAGGGAAGTCCCGTCATGTCCCGTGCGTCAGAGGGGGGCGGGGTCACCGGGAGGCCCCGCCCCCCCGTTATTTAAGAACTGTCAAACGAGGAGCGCCGTCACACAGCGGGAGCCTCCCTCCATGCCAGCATGGATTGCGGAGCGGCCCGGAGAAGAAAATGAAGAAGAGAAGAAGAGAAGAAAAGAAGAAGAGAAGAGCGGGATTCTCCCCCCCATGCCATGGGTGCGGAGCGGCCCGAGGAGAAGAAGATAGAAGACGCCGCGGAGGAGATGCTGGACGAGAACGCCGGAGGAAGAACCAGAAGAGCCAGAAGAACCAGAAGATGAAGGAAGATAGAAGAAAGAAGAAGCATTTAAATAAAGGAATTGTCAAAAACTGTCTCTTGTCATTTTTAACATTTTTGACACTTTTTTCGTGAAATGGTAGGGGTATAAGTACCCCCTTACCATTTCACACAGGGGGGGGGCGGGATCTGGGGGTCACCTTGTTAAAGGGGGCTTCCAGATTCCGATAAGCCCCCCGCCCGCAGACCCCCACAACCACCGGCCAGGGTTGTGGGGATGAGGCCCTTGTCCTCATCAACATGGGGACAAGGTGTTTTGGGGGGCTACCCCAAAGCACCCTCCCAATGTTGAGGGCATGTGGCCTGGTACGGTTCAGGAGGGAGGGGGGGCCGCACTCTCATCCCCCCCTCTTTTCCTGCGGCCTGCCAGGTTGCGTGCTCGGATAAGGGTCTGGTATGGATTTTTGGGGGGACCCCACGCCGTTTTTTTTTGTTTTTTTTTGGCGCGGGGTTCCCCTTAAAATTCATACCAGACCTGAAGGGTCTGGTATGGAATTTAGGGGGAACCCCACGTCATTTTTTTTTTTAATTTTGGCCGGGGTTCCCCTTAATATCCATATCAGACCTGAAGGGCCTGGTATGGAATTTAGGGGGACTCCCACGTCATTTTTTTTTTTTAAATTTTGGTTCGGGGTTCCCCTTTGGGGAATTCCCATGCCGTTTTTATCAATGAACTTCTATGTGTATTGTCGGCAATGCAATAGCCGCGGGTAGTTTTAAATGAGTTTTTTCCTTGGAAATGTCATTTTGCTGTCAGATTGTTCTAAACACAGGAAACATGCGCCCCTTTACAGGCATACTATAGACACCCCCCAGGTACGAAATTTAAAGGGATATTACACTTTTATTCATTGACTTTAAGCATTATTAAAATCACTGCTCCTGAAAAAACGTCCGTTTTTAAAACTTTTTTTTGCATTGATCCATGTCCCCTGGGGCAGGACCCAGGTCCCCAAACACTTTTTATGACAATAACTTGCATATTAGCCTTTAAAATTAGCACTTTTGATTTCTCCCATAGACTTTTAAAGGGTGTTCCGCGGCATTCGAATTTGCCGCGAACACCCCAAATTGTTCGCTGTTCGGCGAACTTGCGAACAGCCAATGTTCGAGTCGAACATGAGTTCGACTCGAACTCGAAGCTCATCCCTAGTTATGAATTAGAAATAGTTCATTTAAGGGCAACAAAATTAATAAGGGGGTGGGGGACTACATTTTTATTATTTTGTTCACACAACCAAAGCTTTCTTTTAGTGATATTTATTCACCACTGAGGTTTTTATTTATTTTCTGCTAAATAAATGAAAAAAGACTGAAAATTTTGAAAAACAAAAAAACTTGTTTTTCTTTGTTTTTGTTATAAAAGCTTGCAAATAAATAATTGTTCTTCATAAATTTAGGCCAAAGTCTATTCTAATACATTTCTTTGATGACAATAACCCAAATCAGTGTATATTATTTAGTCTGTAAGAAAGTTATAGAGTTTGCAAACTATGTATATCTAAAAATTGATAACTCCTGGTGAGGAGAGTGAATGAGTGAGGTGTGAGTGGTATATTAGTGTAAGGGGAAATAAATTATTATTTTTTTTCTCTTTCTCTTCTGTTTTCCCTACCATCTACCCCTACTCATATTATTAATATGGGGGGGGGGTTCAATTCTGTTCTTTCAATGCAAGAGGCCTTAATTCTCCCTCCAAAAGAAATCAAATTTTAAATTTTTTTCAGAAACAAAAGATAGGTATTATTTTGTTTCAAGAAACACATTTTCAATCAGATCACATCCCGAAAATAAATAATAAGAATTATGTTACTTGGATCCACGATACATTTCCATATGCCAAATCAAGAGGAGTATCTATTGTGATATACCACATCAAATAGTCCAAAGTTATAAAGGTAAAAATGGCAGGTCCTTAATTGTAAGGGTTATGCTATACGGAAACATTTTTACAATTATTAACTTATATTTACCAAATTATGAACAAATTAAGAATGGAATAAAAGCCCTGATGGATGCAACAGAGATAGCGGAAAGAACAATAGTTATGGGTGGAGACTTTAATTTTATAATGGATGCAAGAATAGATACTACTAGTACCCACACCAACAGGGAAAATAGTCAGTTAAAGGAATTCAAATATCTGCTGGAAAAATATCAAATGATAGACATATGGAGGGCTCAGCATCAGACGGAGAAGAACGAATCATATTACTCAAATATACATGATTCATATCATAGAATCGATTATTTTTTTGTAAATCAATCTGGTTTGATGATGACTCCTTCAACAGAAATAGGTGTTTTTTTGTGGTCAGATCATGCCCTGATATATCTGGAACTCAGGATAACTGAACACAGAAAAATGAGAGGGACGTGGTGATTGAACGATAATTTAATTAACGATAAAGAATGTGAAAGGGATATTCGATAGGCAGTAGAGGAATTCTTATTAATTCATGAAAAAGATGAAACTTCCATCCCCATGCAATGGGAAACATTAAAATGTGTGCTGTGGGGACTGTTCATCAAGCATGGATCAAGAATAAAAAGGAAAAAGAACAAAAGAAATCTCAACTGATGGTAGAAGTTGATAACTTAGAAAAAAACATAAACAGCCTTAATTCACTAGACAAAATACATTTAAAAGATAAACGAATAGAGCTACAAGCCATGCTTGATGAGGAGTACCTCCGGCTAAGGGATAAAAACAGGACACAATGGTATCAACATGGAAACAAAACAGGGAAAATACTAGCCAAAACACAAAAAAATCAGCAACCCATGAATTCCATAACAAAAATTGTAAAAACAAATGGGGAGATGATCTTTGATCCAATTGAAGTATCTAAAACCTTTCATACATATTTTTCTAAATTATATAATATAATCACAAGAAAATAAAGAAAAGAAAAAAGGGGGAAGAGAATCGTAGATATATAAAGGAAACTGCTCTGCCCATGTTCCCAAGAGAAACAACTGAGGAATTGGAAACAGAAATATCAACAGAAGAGATTTAACAAGCTATCTCCGAACTGGCCCTAGGGAAAAGCCCTGGACCAGACAGTTATACTTCTAGATTTTATAAGACATTCCAGGACATAATCATACCTATCCTTAAAAAAACATATAACGCCATATTCAATACACAAACTTTTGTACCACAAAGTACAGAAGCCCATATAGTATTAATCATAAAACCCAAAGATCACACAATATGTAGCAACTACCGACCAATCTCTTTGATTAACATAGATATAAGAATATACTCAAAAATTATTTCTAAAAGATTAACTCCTATCTTAACCGAACATATAAAGCTAGATTAGACTGGGTTTACGAAAGGACGAGAAACAAGGGATAATATTACAATAACTTGCACACTAGTGGAATATGTTCAGAGAACTGCTGTCCCAACATGTCTTCTAGCTATTGATGCTGAGAAAGCATTTGACAGAGTGGGATGGCAGTTCTTAGAGGAAACATTAATTCAGATAGGAATTGGTCCTAAAATGCTTGGTAGGATTGTCATATTGCACTCAAATTCTAGAGCTAAAGTAAGGACAAATGGAATATTGTCAGAATATATAGAAATATCAAATGGAACTCGACAGGGATGTCCCCTATCTCTATTGCTATATATATATTAGTAATGGAACACCTTATTATTGCAATAAGAAAAAATAAAGATATCCAAGGGATAAAATTTAAAGATAAAGAATATAAGACAGCTGTAAATGTTGATGATTTATTAATATATGTAACTAATCCCATTATAACAATTCCAAATTTGATAAAAGAATTTAAACGTTTCGGGGATGTAAGTAATTTCAAAGTGAATTATGATAAATCTGAGATGTTGAATGTCTCACTACTAGAAAAAACACAGATAATTTTGCAAAAAGATTTTCCGTTTAAATGGAAGCAAGAAGTGATTGAGTACTTGGGAATATATATTCCGAAGAATTTAAATCAATTATTGGACTTGAATTACAGTGTGGAAATCCGAAAAGTTATTATATTATTACAAAAATATGATAAAATAATATACTCATGGATGGGAAGAATTAATATAGTGAAATGGATATTTTGCCAAAATTACGATATATTTTTCAAACAGTACTCCTAGTTCCACCAAGAAAATTAATGATGGAATTAAGAAAAGCTGTGGGAAGCTTTATATGGGCTCAAAAAACCCCCCAAATAAAAAGAGAAATCTTAATAAGGACAAAAAAAAGTGGAAGATTAGCACTACCTGATTTTTCTAAATATTTACAAGCAGCATCATTAACTAGAATTATTGATTGGTACCATAATGTGGAAAATAAACAATGGGTTAATCTAGAAGAAGACATTGTAGGAGTACAACTCAAACTATTGTCCTGGATAAAACCCCAATTAAGACCAAAAAGAAAAGAATTAACAATCTTTTTAAGTGCTACATTAAAAATATGGGATGAAGTAATAAAAAAGGGGAAACTCTCCACCCTGAATGATGACCCCATTGTTCTCCAATCCAGAATTCCCGCCAGCTTTAGAAACTACGAGATATTTAAAATGGAATATACTGGAGAACGCAAGGGTGGCACAGATTCTAGTGGAAGGAAAACTACCAAAATTGCAGGATCTGGGACCTGAATATACAAATAAATGGCTCAAATACCATCAATTGAATACATTTATTGAAACGAGAATATCCTCAATAAATTCTTCTTGGTATGAAGGAGTGAAAGGGAGTGAAAGGCTAGTGAATATGTAGATGAAAGGAGAGTGAAACTAAAAGAATAAGAGAATTTAAAGTGGAGGGCCACCCTGTAAAAAAAATTACACCAAAAATCCCCCCAAAAAATAAAAAAAAACATTTGAAACAAAATTTTAAACTTACCTAAACCCTTGTTGCTAGGCAGTCTTCCTAATCTGCCTCTTCCTTTTCCACGGCGTCTTCTGCTCCTCGGTGAGCGGCCCCATTGTCTTCTGGGAACCGTGTGTGTTCCCAGAACACCACGGGGCCATTCACAGAGTGACGCGCCGCTTGCGCATGTGCAGTAGGAAACTGGCAGTGATGCCGCAAGGCTCCACTGCATGTTTCCCTTACCTAGGATGGCGGTGCCGGGACCTGAGAGCCAAGGGACGGGTTGGCCTCGGGCGGCCGAAACAGATAAGTACTTATTTAAAGTCAGCAGCAACCGTGTTTGTAGCTGCTGACTTTTAATTTTTTTTTTTTAGGCTGGAATCCTGCTTTAACATAGAAGTATAATGATATGAAGGAGGAGAACATGAAGATTAGTGGTTAATAGTTGAGATTCTCTATAGATGCTAAGGAGTAGAATAAATGAATGTTTTTAGAATGTTATATCATGTATAATTGTAAATACTTTTATAAAACATTGAATAAAAAGAGATTTGATACATAAAAATTGATCAATCCTGATATACTGATGATTAGGGATGAGCCAAACACCCCCTGTTCGGTTCTCACCAGAACTTGCGAACAGGCAAAAAATTTGTTCGAGCACGCGAACACCGTTAAAGTCTATGGGACACGAACATGAATAATCAAAAGTGCTAATTTTAAAGGCTTATGCAAGTTATAGTCATAAAAAGTATTTGGGGACCTGGGTGCTGCCCCAGGGGACATGGATCAATGCAAAAAAAAGTTTTAAAAACGTCCGTTTTTTCAGGAGCAGTGATTTTATTAATGCTTAAAGTGAAACAATAAAAGTGTAATATTCCTTTAAATTTTGTACCTGGGGGGGGGTCTATAGTATGCCTGTAAAGGGGCGCATGTTTCCCGTGTTTAGAACAGTCTGACAGCAAAATGACATTTCAAAGGAAAAAAAGTCATTTAAAACTACTCTCGGCTATTAATGAATTGCCGGTCCGACAATACACATAAAAGTTCATTGATAAAAATGGCATGGGAATTCCCCACAGGGGAACCCTGAACCAAAATTTTATAAAAAAAATGACGTGGGGGTCCTCCTAAATTCCATACCAGGCCCTTCAGTTCTGGTATGGATATTAAGGTGAACCCCGGCCAAAATTTAAAAAAAAAATGGCGTGGGGTCCCCCTCAAAATCTATACCAGACCCTTCAGGTTTGGTATGGATTTTAAGGGGAACTCCATGCCAAAATTTTTTTTTAAAAATGGCGTGGGGTCCCCCCAAAAATCCGTACCAGACCCTTATCCGAGCACGCAACCTGGCAGGCTGCAGGAAAAGAGAGGGGGACGAGAGAGTTCCCCCCCTCCTGAACTGTACCAGGCCACATGCCCTAAACATTGGGAGGGTGCTTTGGGGTAGCCCCCCAAAACACCTTGTCCCCATGTTGATGGGGACAAGGGCCTCATCCCCACAACCCTTGCCCGGTGGTTGTGGAGGTCTGCGGGCGGGGGGCTTATCGGAACCTGGAAGCCCCCTTTAACAAGGGGACCCCCAGATCCCGGCCCTCCCCCCTGTGTGAAATGGTAAGGGGGTACAAAAATACCCCTACCATTTCACAAAAAAACTTTAAAAATGTTAAAAATGACAAGAGACAGTTTTTGACAATTCGTTTATTTAAATGCTTCTTCTTTCTTCTATCTTCTTTCTTCTATCTTCTATCTTCCTTCGGTTTCTTCCTCCATCTTCTTCTTCTTCTGGAAATTCCTCCGGTGTTCTCGTCCTGCATCTTCATCTGTGGCGTCTTCTTCCCTTCTTCTCCTCGAGCCGCTCCGCATCCATGTTGGCATGGAGGGAGGCTCCCGCTGTGTGACGCTTCTCCTCTTCTGACAGTTCTTAAATAAAGGGGGGCAGAGCCACCTGGTGACCCCGCCCCCCTCTGATGCACAGGGACTTGATGGGACTTCACTGTGGCATTCCCTGTGATGTCAGAAGGGGCGGGGTTACATAACGGGTGACCCCGCCCCCTCTGACATCACGTGGAATGCCACAGGGAAGTCCCCGTCAAGTCATCGTGCGTCAGAGGGGGCGGGGTCACCGGGTGGCCCCGCCCCAGTTATTTAAGAACCATCAGAAGAGGAGAAGGGTCACACAGCGGGAGCCTCCCTCCATGCCATCATGGAAGCGGAGCGGCTCAAGGAAAAGAAGGGAAGAAGATGCCGCGGATGAAGATGCAGGACGAGAACACCGGAGGAAGAACCAGAAGAACCAGAAGAAGAAGAAGATGGAGGAAGAAACCGAAGGAAGATAGAAGAAAGAAGAAAGATGAAGCATTTAAATAAAGGAATTGTCAAAAACTGTCTCTTGTCATTTTTAACATTTTTGACAGTTTTTTTGTAAAATGGTAGGGGTACTTAGGGGTGCTACCCCAGAGCACCCTCCCAATGTTGAGGGCATGTGGCCTGGTACGGTTCAGGAAGGGGGGTGCTCTCTCGCCCCCCCTCTTTTCCTGCGGCCTGCCAGGTTGCGTGCTCAGATAAGGGTCTGGTATGGATTTTTGGGGGGACCCCACGCCATTTTTTTTTTGGCCGGGGTTCCCCTTAATATTCATACCAGATCTGGCCTGGCCGGGCCTGGTATGGAATTTAGAGGTTACTCCCACGTCATTTTTTTTTAAATTTTGGTTCGGGGTTCCCCTGTGGGGAATTCCCATGCCGTTTTTATCAATGAACTTTTATGTGTATTGTCGGACCGGCAATTCATTAATAGCCGCGAGTAGTTTTAAATGACTTTTTTCCTTTGAAATATCATTTTGCTGTCAGACTATTCTAAACACGGGAAACATGTGCCCCTTTACAGGCATACTATAGACACCCCCCGGTACCAAATTTAAAGGAATATTACACTTTTATTGTTTCACTTTAAGCATTATTAAAATCACTGCTTCCGAAAAAACGGCTGTTTTTAAAACTTTTTTTGCATTGATCCTTGTCCCCCGAGGCAGGACCCAGGGTCCCAAACACTTTTTATGACTATAACTTGCATATAAGCCTTTAAAATTAGCACTTTTGAGTTCTCCCATAGACTTTTAAAGGGTGTTCCGCGGCTTTCGAATTTGCTGCGAACACCCCAAATTGTTCGGGGAAGGGGCGAACAGCAAATGTTCGAGTCAAACAGGAGTTTGACTCGAAGCTCATCCCTACTGACGATATACCAAATCTCATTTGTTGAGGCCTGAAAATGCCAGGACAGTACAAATATCCCTCAAATGACCCCTTTTTGGAAAATAGCCAGTCTAAGGTATTTAGTAAGAGACACGGCAAGTTTTCTGAAGATGTAATTTTTTGTCATAATTTTTGGGAAAATGAAGAAATAAAATAACAAAAAATGTACAATTTTTTTTTCACATACTGTCACCAGTGCAGTACAGTATCATAATATAATGATGTGGCAGTGATCAGGGACACTGACTGGTGACAGTACAAAAAAAAAAATCAATTAAAAAAATCTTTTTTGAATTACATTTTTTTCTTTATTTAGGAATTTGTTTGACACAGTGTTACCAGAGCCATATAATGTTACCATAGTAACATTGTACTACTCTGAGGAAGTGATCAGGATTTATTTTTTTACATATTATGATTGCTTATAGCAGTGTTTCATCTCTATAAGCAAGCATTTTACTGAATGAAATTGATTCATTCAGCTTGTTTTGTTTAGATTAGCTGTGATTGGCCTGAGCTAATCACATGGTACAGATGGGCTTTGATTGTCCCTATCTGTACCATGTGATCACACTAAGCTATCACAGCAGGGAGCCGGTACACTTTTTAGTCATAGCCACGCGCTGGGGGTGATCCAGAAGGAAATCATATAACGTTCACCCGGATTGACAAAAGGAACTGGTTAACAAGGAATATAATTACAATATACAAATACATCAAAGATGACTGCTGTAACTATAATAAACTGTCCCTAAGGAGGACACACAGCCACAATTTAAGCACTTCAGCCCCAGAAGGATTGATTCCCTTAATGACCATGGTATTTGATCAACTCTGCTGTTTTTATTTTTTGTGCTATAAACAAAAAAAGAGCGACAATTTTGAAAAAAAAAAATTTTTTGCTATAATAAATATCCCATTTAAGAAAAAAAAAAAAAAACGTATTTCTTCATCAGTTTAGGCCAATGTGTATTCTTCTACATATTTTTGGTAAAAACAAAGTCACAATAAGTGTATATTGATTGCGCAAAAGTTATAGCGTCTACAAAATAGGGGATATATTTATGGCATTTTTATTATAATTTTTTTTTTTTACTAGTAATGGTAGCGATCTGCGTTTTTTAATTGGGACTGTGACATTACAGTGGGCAGATCAGACACTATTTACACTTTTTTGGGACCAGTGACATTTATACAGCCCGCGCCTGCCATATCGATTTAAAGAGCCGAAGTACAATGACGGCGATTCGCGCAGCCGTGCCAACCTGCCACAGTACAACTGCGGCGGCTGGTTGGCAAGTAGTTAAAGTGTTAAGCCACTGTCATATCTTTGTATAATCCTGTTTGTTTCCTAATCCTGTGTGCCCCTGTGTCTGTGTTTTATAAAAAAAAAGCAGACTATACCTGATTTCAGAGCGCCGTTCTGCACTTACGTGACCAGCCAGCTTTCCCCTCTCCTGATTTGACAGCTAGAGTGGGAGAAGCCGTAATTCCCCACACTCACATCAGTTAGGAGGAGAGGAGGTGAGGGGAGATAGCCGACTGTTCTTGTGAGTGCAGAGCAGCGCTCTGAAATCAGGTATAGTCTGCATTTATTTTTATAAAACACAGAGACAGGTGCACACAGGATTAGGAAACGAACAGAAATATTTAATGCCTTAACAGTAATTTAAGCAGCAGAACGGAGTGGGCTCTGACACAGAGCTGATAGGCAGGGAGGGGAGGGGGAGGAGGACACAGGAGACACAGGAGACACAGGAGAGCAGAGAGGAGAGCTGCGGATGATGGAGGCACGTAAATTGACCACGGTGTCAGGGCTCAGCAGTCATGATAAACTGTGGTCAGCATACAGGGGGAGGTAACCAGGCAGGATCAGCCAGGTATTGCAGGAGATATAAAGGGCCAAATTACACAGCACAAGCACTCTGCTATATAACATGCTTTAAAGGAGCAGAATCCATTTGTTCTTTTTAGGGTAACAAATAGGGATGAGCTTCGAGTTCGAGTCGAACTCATGTTCGACTCGAACATTGGCTGTTCGCAAGTTCACCGAACAGCGAACAATTTGGGGTGTTCGCGGCAAATTCGAATGCCGCGGAACACCCTTTAAAAGTCTATGGGAGAAATCAAAAGTGCTAATTTTAAAGGCTAATATGCAAGTTATTGTCATAAAAAGTGTTTGGGGACCTGGGTCCTGCCCCAGGGGACATGGATCAATGCAAAAAAAAGTTTTAAAAACGGCCGTTTTTTCAGGAGCAGTGATTTTAATAATACTTAAAGTCAATCAATAAAAGTGTAATATCCCTTTAAATTTCGTACCTGGGGGGTGTCTATAGTGTGCCTGTAAAGGGGCGCATGTTTCCTGTGTTTAGAACAGTCTGACAGCAAAATGACATTTTGAAGGAAAAAACTCATTTAAAACTACCCGCGGCTATTGCATTGCCGACAATACACATAGAAGTTCATTGATAAAAACGGCATGGGAATTCCCCAAAGGGGAACCCCGAACCAAAATTAAAAAAAAAAAATGACGTGGGGGTCCCCCTAAATTCCATACCAGGCCCTTCAGGTCTGGTATGGATATTAAGGGGAACCCCGGCCAAAATTTAAAAAAAAAAATGACGTGGGGTTCCCCCTAAATTCCATACCAGACCCTTCAGGTCTGGTATGGATTTTAAGGGGAACCCCGCGCCAAAAAAAAAAAAAAAAAACGGCGTGGGGTCCCCCCAAAAATCCATACCAGACCCTTATCCGAGCACGCAACCTGGCAGGCCGCAGGAAAAGAGGGGGGGACAAGAGTGCGGCCCCCCCTCCCTCCTGAACCGTACCAGGCCACATGCCCTCAACATTGGGAGGGTGCTTTGGGGTAGCCCCCCAAAACACCTTGTCCCCATGTTGATGAGGACAAGGGCCTCATCCCCACAACCCTGGCCGGTGGTTGTGGGGGTCTGCGGGCGGGGGGCTTATCGGAATCTGGAAGCCCCCTTTAACAAGGTGACCCCCAGATCCCGGCCCCCCCCCTGTGTGAAATGGTAAGGGGGTACATAAGTACCCCTACCATTTCACGAAAAAAGTGTCAAAAATGTTAAAAATGACAAGAGACAGTTTTTGACAATTCCTTTATTTAAATGCTTCTTCTTTCTTCTATCTTGCTTCATCTTCTGGTTCTTCTGGCTCTTCTGGTTCTTCTGGTTCTTCCTCCGGCGTTCTCGTCCAGCATCTCCTCCGCGGCGTCTTCTGTCTTCTTCTCCTCGGGCCGCTCCGCACCCATGGCATGGGGGGGAGGCTCCCGCTCTTCTCTTCTTTTCTTCTTTTCTTCTTTTCTTCTCTTCTTCTCTTCTTCCTATTCATTTTCTTCTCCGGGCCGCTCCGCAATCCATGCTGGCATGGAGGGAGGCTCCCGCTGTGTGACGGCGCTCCTCGTCTGACAGTTCTTAAATAACAGAGGGGGGCGGGGCCACCCGGTGACCCCGCCCCCCTCTGACGCACGGTGACTTGACGGGACTTCCCTGTGGCATTCCCCGTGACGTCACAGGGAAGTCCCGTCAAGTCACCGTGCGTCAGAGGGGGGCGGGGTCACCGGGTGGCCCCGCCCCCCTCTGTTATTTAAGAACTGTCAGACGAGGAGCGCCGTCACACAGCGGGAGCCTCCCTCCATGCCAGCATGGATTGCGGAGCGGCCCGGAGAAGAAAATGAAGAAGAAGAGAAGAAAAGAAGAAAAGAAGAAAAGAAGAAGAGAAGAAGAGAAGAAGAGAAGAGCGGGAGCCTCCCCCCCATGCCATGGGTGCGGAGCGGCCCGAGGAGAAGAAGACAGAAGACGCCGCGGAGGAGATGCTGGACGAGAACGCCGGAGGAAGAACCAGAAGAACCAGAAGAGCCAGAAGAACCAGAAGATGAAGCAAGATAGAAGAAAGAAGAAGCATTTAAATAAAGGAATTGTCAAAAACTGTCTCTTGTCATTTTTAACATTTTTGACACTTTTTTCGTGAAATGGTAGGGGTACTTATGTACCCCCTTACCATTTCACACAGGGGGGGGGCCGGGATCTGGGGGTCACCTTGTTAAAGGGGGCTTCCAGATTCCGATAAGCCCCCCGCCCGCAGACCCCCACAACCACCGGCCAGGGTTGTGGGGATGAGGCCCTTGTCCTCATCAACATGGGGACAAGGTGTTTTGGGGGGCTACCCCAAAGCACCCTCCCAATGTTGAGGGCATGTGGCCTGGTACGGTTCAGGAGGGAGGGGGGGCCGCACTCTCGTCCCCCCCTCTTTTCCTGCGGCCTGCCAGGTTGCGTGCTCGGATAAGGGTCTGGTATGGATTTTTGGGGGGACCCCACGCCGTTTTTTTTTTTTTTTTTGGCGCGGGGTTCCCCTTAAAATCCATACCAGACCTGAAGGGTCTGGTATGGAATTTAGGGGGAACCCCACGTCATTTTTTTTTTTAATTTTGGCTGGGGTTCCCCTTAATATCCATACCAGACCTGAAGGGCCTGGTATGGAATTTAGGGGGACCCCCACGTCATTTTTTTTTTTTAATTTTGGTTCGGGGTTCCCCTTTGGGGAATTCCCATGCCGTTTTTTATCAATGAACTTCTATGTGTATTGTCGGCAATGCAATAGCCGCGGGTAGTTTTAAATGAGTTTTTTCCTTCAAAATGTCATTTTGCTGTCAGACTGTTCTAAACACAGGAAACATGCGCCCCTTTACAGGCACACTATAGACACCCCCCAGGTACGAAATTTAAAGGGATATTACACTTTTATTGTTTGACTTTAAGCATTATTAAAATCACTGCTCCTGAAAAAACGGCCGTTTTTAAAACTTTTTTTTGCATTGATCCATGTCCCCTGGGGCAGGACCCAGGTCCCCAAACACTTTTTATGACAATAACTTGCATATAAGCCTTGAAAATTAGCACTTTTGATTATTCATGTTCGTGTCCCATAGACTTTAACGGTGTTCGCATGTTCGAACGAACTTTTTTCCTGTTCGCATGTTCTGGTGCGAACCGAACAGGGGGGTGTTCGGCTCATCCCTAGTAACAAACGATTTACTGGCGGAGTTCCACCCATAAATGGAACCTCCGCTGTTTGGATTCCTCCTCCCCTCTGGTGTCACATTTGGCACCTTTTGGGGGGGGGGGGGGATCGAGGTATTTGATCCCACTTCCGGGAAAAATCATTGATCCATTGTGTGGCGATCTACGCAATGTCCGTCAAATCCTCCTTTCCCCTGCTGTCTTCTGGTTGAAATGCAGGTCCCAGAAGAAAGCAGGGACCAATCAGAATGTGCAGCGTGACTCACACATGTCACTGGTTAAGCTATGCTTCATGATGTTTTTATGCTATTATATATATAACAGGGATGGAGTTGTGTCATAGTAAGAGGCAGTACCTAGACCGTTCTCTTTTTCTCTATTTACTAAGGTGGAAGGCACCTACTTGCCCGCTTGGTCTGTTTGCTATCCTCGTGGTCATACCTACTATTACTAATTGCCATCATACGTCTACATATGTGTATTACTCTATTTTTCAAATGCCATCTTGGTTAGCTTATGGAGTTGTTTTGAATTTACTGTATCCATTGATGATTGTGGTTCTGTTTCTCCATTCCGGGAGCTGCGATGTATAAATGGGGGGTCTCCTCCCCCCCTGCTGTCCCCTTCCCTCCACTTTTGAATGGGAGGGGTCACCAGTACATCGACGCCATGCTTCTGCACCAATCGTGGGACTTTGGCATTGCGGTTGCTCCACGTTTGGCGTGCAGAGTGCCATCTCGCTGGCTGAAGGTGCTCGTGCATGCACAGCGCGGGCACGTACTGTGGCCACATTATGTGAGGCGTTAGTGGTGTGGCCCAACGCTTCCGCTCAGGGATATAGGTTGGGGGCTCTGACCTGGAGAACGCTCTTCCTTTCATCATTTGGATTGTCCTCTCACATGCTAGAGCTCCTACACAGAGGTAAGCACACCACAGATACTTACCATGTCATCCTTTTTTACTTTACTGCATTTGCACATACAATTTGTGATCAGTCATATTTGCATTCCACTACACCTTAATCAACTAGCAGGACTTCTTTTGCTCATACATTTTTCACTTCCTTGTTTCCTCTCTTTATCTTGGTCTCTCTCTCACCTTCATCTTTTCCTATGCTTACCCTTGTCTGTGCTCTCGTTTTCATTTCAGTTTACAACATGGATACTATGAAGATATTTACACTTTTATAACTCTATACTACTATTATGGTGATTATCATTAGACCTATATATATTTCATTTCTAGTGTTGTTGCTACGCTGTATATGGTTAATGAGGCACACCAAGGGACATATTCTTTTTCTTTTTCTCCTTTTCACTTTTTTTCCCATTTCTACCTCTCTCTTTACATTCTCTCTTTCATTCCCTTTCTTTCCTGTTTGCATCCACGCCCACAATGTCATGGACTTCACTTTATAATAGTGATACTACATCATTTATACTCCCAGGTCATTATTAAGTTTAACGTTAACTGATTTAGATATATATACATCTTTATTACAGCTGCCACGACATATGTGGCCAATGGGGCATTACAGGACACACGACATTTTCATCATCCTTTTTCGCCATGTCCGCCCTCCACCAGGCCACTGTTTGGTTGCTGCGGGTCAAGCCCCTTTAGCTCCCGGTTGGAGTATTTTCCACTGTTATCTCTGGAGGTCAGTCCTCTGGACCAACTAACCATAATGTGAGGATGGGTGCCTCTCAGAGGCCACGTGCTTCTCTTCTAACCATAATCATCATTGAATGTTATATCTTACCAATACTTACTATTTTTTAGATATCCTGCATATACATCAACTCCTGAGGAAGCAAGCAGAGCTTGCGAAACGCATTGCGTACAAAAGTTGTATATGTATACTATGTACCTTCAATACGGTAACAAACATGTCAATGGTTAAGCTATGCTTCATGATGTTTTTATGCTCATTTATGATTATTATGATATGTCCTTGAAACCCAATATATCCTTATTAATTTACTATACTCCTTTGTTATGACCTCTATGACCAACTCATTTAAAGTCCCATGGGCTAACTCGTTTTGTATTATATATATTACAGAGATGGAGTTGTGTCATAGTAAGTACCCAGACCATTCTCTTTTTCTCTTCGGAGTGAAGCCGAAGGTTTTCATTGCCTGGTTCCCTTAACAGGAATAGCGGCGGCAGCACCCGGGAGTCGATCCTTATATTAAAAGTCAGCATCTACAGTATTTGTAGCTGCTGACTTTTAATTTTTTTACGCCGGCAGAACTCTGCTTTAAGGTAAGAAGAAAGAAGGTTATCCTTAGTTTATAGAAAGGGTTTTTTACTGTTAAAGCAGTTAAAACATGGAATTCCCTCCCCCAAGAAGTAATACTAGCTCAGAGTACCGACAACTTAGAAAAACTGTAGATGTCTTCTTCAGGAAGCTGAATATACAGAGCTATGGAATTTGTTAGAGAATAAAAAACACACAAATATACACAGATGGGGTAAACTGGATGGACCTGTGACTTTTTTTCAATCTTATAAACTAGATGTAAATATGTAACCTTTGTTTTGAAAGAAGAAACCCTGCCGAGGTCCTTTTGTTTCACTTCATTACAAAGTTTCCTTGTTTGTGATTTTCTCACGGTCATTGGTTTATACAGTGGTTCTGACTTTAGGGGAGATATACTAAAACTGGAGAGTGCAAAATCTGGTGCAGCTGTACATAGAAACCAATCAGCTTCCGGGTTTTATTGTCAGAGCTTAACTGAAAAAGCTGAAGTTAGAAGCTGATTGGCTACCATGCACAACTGCACCAGATTTTGCATTCTCCAGTTTTAGCAAATAACCCCCTTTGTCTTATTTGATATGTATGTTGTCTTCGCTCCTGCATATGATGTTACAACACAGGACTACTTTGTACCTGTGAATCTGTTTGCTCAGATGTTTACACTAATTAAATAATGTTCTAACTAAGGAAAAAAGAAAATTATACCAGGCTCGAATGGGGGGCCCCCTTTAACCGCCTTACCAGACCATCTGCAATGATGTTGGAGCCTTCTTTTCTTTTTTTTTTCTTTTTTTTTGAAACTGTATAGTTGATAAACAGAATGAACCTGGATAGGAAATGTAATTTTAACTAAATTTGTCCTTATTAAATCTCACTTTTGCTTTAGTACGTCGCACAGGTGTGCCACTTCATGTGCAGATTTAAGATCTACCCCAAGCCTGTTAAATAAAGGAATTATGTAACCTGCTCACCACTGAATGGTATTATTTAATAATCCAGCTGATCTGGTAGATAACCTGTTCTAGGATTTCATATAATCATTATTATTATTTTTATAAGTTCAGGTTTGCTTATTAAAACATATTATGGTACCTTTAACATGACCTTTAAAAGTCAACATTACTTTGTAATAGACAATCCTATTAGGAGAATAGCTGATTGATCAATTGACATTTCAAAAAGTCTAATTTCATTATAACACAAAACAATTATACATTATAAATTAGACACAATGTGTAAACTGTACACAAATGACATTAATAAGAGAGTTTGTGATTATATTTTCGAGGTAACATAGAAAGCTTTAAACATAATGTCAGAACAGGTCTTATGAAAGGTATAGTGGGTGGCTCCATTCAGAAAGCGGTATCTTACTGCATGCGAGTATGCGATAAAATACAGCACAGCATTTTTCAAAAAGTTTTTGGGCATTCACTAAAAAATACTACTAAAATACTGCCTGAGTTATTTTATGAAGCCATGCAATATCTTATTAGTGAAAGCCTGCAGTAATTTACCGTCCTTAACACAGGCTGTAAGTAGCTGGTTGGTAAGGAGAGGTGTCCTTAACGACCAATGAGTCATCAGCTGTCAGAGGAATGTAAAAAAAAAATGCTGGCAATGAAAAATTAAGAAATAAAAAAGGCATGGGGGGCAGGTATGGATTTTTAGGGGAACCCCCACGCCAACATTTTCAAAATCCATACCAGACCCTTATCCGAGCATGCAGCCCGGTAGGTGAGGAAAGGTCACATGGGGGTTGCTTTGGGCTGGGGGGCCCTGCCCTGAAAAGCACCTTGTCCCCAGGTCTGTGGATGGGAAGCTTATGGGAATCCCCACATCCCAGCCCCCCATGTGAATGAGTAGGGGTACATAGTACCCCTACTCATTCGCAAAAAAAAAGTTTCCTGACCTGCCGGCTGCTTGCTCAGATAAGGGTCTGGTATGGATTTTGGGGGGCCCAATGCTCTTTTTTTTAATTATGGCATGGGGGTTCCCCTCAAAATCCATGCCAGACCCGGAGGGCCTAGTATGGATTGGGGGGACCCCCACACAGTTTTTTTCTTAATTTTTCATTGCTGGTATTTTTTTTACATTCAGCTGACAGAAGGGAACCCCGCTGACAGCTGATTAGTCATTGGTTGTTAAGGACTTGGCGGCCACCCACTCCTTAACAACCATGTTGTTTATTGGTTGTTAAGGATGCCGGCGGCTGCCAGTTCCTTAAATATTGAATGCGGAGAGCACTACTTATTTACCGCATGCATTTTTTTCCTTTTGTGAATTTACTTTCATGCCTGTTTTATGCAGTGTTTACCAAGCATTTTTGCTTTATGCTGCAAATACTGCATAAAGCAATATTGAATTGATATTTTCAGGATTGCATGCACAATCTGGTTCTGTGAATGGAGCACATAGAAAGTAGGTGCGAGTAGGACGTAGTTCTTTTAAGTGGAAGTAGAAATATTAACAACATAAAATTAAAAAGCATATATGAGGGAGTCTGTCAATAGTATTAAAGTAGAATTATAAGCAAACATTTTTTCCATTTTGAATAGAGCAAGGGAAGGTTAAAACCTCTGTCAGATTTTTTTTGCCATCTGTGTCCTATTACAGAGATTTCCCTTCACATCCTGTCCCATAGCTAAACAGGAAGTGAGAGGAAATCCCTGCACATCAAGGGAATTCCTTGGGGACCCTCAGGTCACCAGAACTAGTGTCCCCAATGGAAGATGTCCCATCTATTACTTTTCTGGGAACGACCATAATTTTTGTATTTTCTATTACTTTCACGTTCAATGATAATGGTAAACAGGACAAATAGAGAGAGCGAATCTCCCTAACGGGGGCACAGACAGCAATAAAAACAGGCAGATAATCTAATTCCTCTTTACTCTATCCAAAACAAAATAAAAAACAGTTTTGCCTTTAGTTATACTTTAAAACTGCAGTTTTTGTTTTTTGAGTCCAGACAATAACCTAATTGTATTACCTTTTAATCCAGCCTTTAGATTAATTGATTTTTTACTTCCTTTAATAGCATTCAGCACTGTTTGTTCTGCAATCAAATTGCTGCAATGTTGTCACCTGCTAGACAGGGTAGTTTTAATGGGATGCGTAGCATTAGATAGACTTTAAAGGGGTTGTAAACCTTTGTGTTTTTTCACCTTAATGCATCCTATGCATTAAGGTGAAAAAACTTCTGACAGTGACTGCCCCCCCCCGTTTTACTTACCTGAGTTCTTTCCTTCACTCGGCGGAGAAGTGCTCTCCCTGTCTACACAGGGTCCCGGCTCTTGATTGGATAGATTGATAGCAGCGCAGCCATTGGCTCCCACTGCTGTCAATCAAATCCAATGACGCGGGCGCCAGGGGCTGGGCTGAGTCCAGCATTCGTGTCTGTGGATGCAAGTGCTGGACTCGGGAGTGCGCCCGCAAGCTAACCTCCCCGGGAGAGAGTTTTTCCTAGGGGGTTACCTGATAAGAGGAGGAGCCGCGAGAGCTGCCAAGGGACCCCAGAAGTTGAGGATCAAGGCCACTCTGTGCAAAACGAGCTGCACAGTGGAGGTATGACATGTTTGTTATTTAAAAAAAAAAGAAATCACTTTAAGTGACAAACAATTTAAAGCTTATTTCCAACAAACATAGCGGGAGTTATAGCAACAGTTTATTTCTTTGTAAAAAGGTTAGAAAACTGACCATTGTACGAACCTCCAGCAGTGGTATGGTTTGTTCTAACCCCTGTAGCTGTCAGTTTTGGTAAAAAGCCTGACCTACACGTATATGTGGAGAAAAAAAAAGGCATGAGAATTGAAAAAGGAATTCATATACTAAATATTATTATAATAAATGCACATCTTTTTCAGAGTATGGGTATAACATGTAACATCTTATAAAAGGTGAACTTAAACCACATACATTTGATATTATTTTTACAAGTATTAAAGAATAACTCCACTTTTGATGAGAAAAAAAATCCCCTCTGAGTGATCTATGTACAGTGGGAACAGAAAGTATTCAGATCCCCTTAAATTTTTCACTCTTTTTTCATATTGCAGCCATTTGCTAAAATCATTTAAGTTCATTTTTTTTCCTCATTAATGTACACACAGCACCCCATATTGACAGAAAAACACAGAATTGTTGACATTTTTGCAGATTTATTAGAAACAAAAAACTGAAATATCACATGGTCCTAAGTATTCAGACCCTTTGCTGTGACGCTCATATATTTAACTCAGGTGCTGTCCATTTCTTCTGATCATCCTTGAGATGGTTCTACGCCTTCATTTGAGTCCAGCTGTGTTTGATTATATTGATTGGACTTGATTAGGAAAGCCACACACCTGTCTATATAAGACCTTACAGCTCACAGTGCATGTCAGAGCAAATGAGAATCATGAGGTCAAAGCAACTTACTGAAGAGCTCAAAGACAGAATTGTGGCAAGGCACAGATCTGGCCAAGGTTACAAAAAAAAAGGGCCTTAATTCTAAGCAGTATGTGTGGAGAAAACCAGGCACTACTCATCACCTGTCCAATACAGTCCCAACAGTGAAGCATGGTGGTGGCAGCATCATGCTGTGGGGGTGTTTTTCAGCTGCAGAGACAGGACAACTGGTTGCAATCGAGGGAAAGATGAATGCGGCCAAGAGCAGGGATATCCTGGACGAAAACCTTCTCCAGAGTGCTCAGGACCTCAGACTGGGCTGAAGGTTTACCTTCCAACAAGACAATGACCCTAAGCACACAGCTAAAATAATGAAGGAGTGGCTTCACAACAACTCTGTGACTGTTCTTGAAAGGCCCAGCCATAAACCTGACTTAAACCCAATTGAGAATCTCTGGAGAGACCTAAAAATGGCTGTCCACCAACGTTTACCATCCAACCTGACAGAACTGGAGAGGATCTGCAAGGACGAATGGCAGAGTATCCCCAAATCCAGGTGTGAAAAATGTGTAAATTTTAAAACTTATAATAAATCTGAAAATATTTCAACAATTCTATGTTTTTCGGTCAATATGGGGTGCTGTGTGTACATTAATGAGGAAAAAATTGAACTTAAATGATTTTAGCAAATGGCTGCAATATAACAAAGACTGAAAAATTTAAGGGGGTCTGAATACTTTCTGTCCCCACTGTATATTGCAGAGATTGTAACAAACTTTGTTGCAGATTTCTACCTTTTGTTATTATGAAGAATTACAAACAAACAAACTAGCTTTTTGTTTGTTTGCTTGTTTGTGTCCAAAGTGAATCTGCATGGGAGTGGATATATCAATCCAGTGAATTATCAATCAGCGGCTGCACCTGCAGGGTTCTCATGAGGAAAGTGGCAAGGTCTGCATCCCCTTAGACATAATTTCCCTTTGGGAGTATCTAACCAAAAATTACATTTCTGTTCCAGAGGATGCCAAACATCTGATTTGTATCTTGTGTAGACTTCCTGAAAAATCAGTGAGCCAAACACACAAGCAACAAATGGCATTTCTGGGGAGCATTCTGTTCACCAAATGTGTACAGAACACCTCCAGGAAGCCATTTTGTATTGCATTTTACAAAAAAAAAATTACAGAGCTGCAGATTGGAAAGGAAAAATAATCTTTTAAAACATTCAAGTACAATGTAACTTGTATAGCAATTGTATATGCTATATTTTTTGTATTCTTTTTCCACAGAAAAGTGGAGTTCCCCTTTAACAACATACATTTAATCATTTGAAAGCAAAATTAAAATTTGGGAGCTCTAAGTTTTTTCAAATGTTTTTCAATAAAAATATACACTACATTTTTTAATCCCCAATTTTCAGCTACATATTACGGATGAGATTACATAAGGTTTATAAATAGCAAATATATCCTACTTCAAAACGGTGTTGTTTACTATTCCAGTGAGCTTGTTTTCCACCTTTTCAGTTCTAGAATGGTTGCAGTAGCATGCAGATTTGTATGATCCAGAAACACTAACCTGTGAGAGCACCTTATTGGGTGACATACAGCAAGCATTGCATGCTTTATCAATTAATGGGCATGACTTTACATAATAGTTATGTATAGATGTGAATATATAAGTCTTATTTTGTTTTAATAAACACTTCACTTTTTATTATCCCCTGAAGAATTTGCAAACTTTTTTTAAAAAAGTTATGTTTTTGTTTTCCATTTTTAATTATATTCATAATATAATAACTGTATCCAGCATATATTCTGGGGGGGTAGGGACATAGTGTACTAATTTGGTGGCAAAATTCACCCCTTTACGTAGTAAATTAAGCTTGGCTTCTGTAAATTTGTAAAATAAAGCTTAAAGGTTAAATATCTTTATGGTGGAGTAACCATGTCCCAGGCTTTTTCTCATTTGGGACTTCTCTCTTCTCCTCTTTCCTCACCTAGTTCTTATTCTCTTTTCTTCCTGTTTATGCCCACTTAGGGATGAGTCACCTCTAAACAAAACTATGGGCGTTCTTTAGGCCTAGCTCCTTGATAGCATATTCTACTAGTACTTATGTCATTTTGTAAACTGCAATCAATCTTGCAATGTACCTGAGAACTGGCAGGGGGACTGGCCCTGTTCGGCTTGGGGGGAGGGGGCATATAGATGCATCATCTCTAACCAGAGCCAATGAATGGGTATAGTTGCACACCCTGGTATGTCCATCTTTGTCCAATCTGCTTCTCCAAAAATTTGATATTCACTATCATGGTGATCTTTATCAGCAGGTAGGATATTCAGACTGATTTCAGTGTGTATTCTTCCTACTATGGGCCTTTCCAGATGTACATTATAGTGAGGATAATCTTGGTCGGCAACGTGTTCAGTACAACCCTTATGGATGGTCCTAAACTGAAGTCCATTGTGCATACCTTCTGAATTGTAAAAGTATCATGATAGGTTGTGTACCTATATATGCAACCTTGTTTGTCTTTTATGTAGTATTTGTATTTTATTAATTATTCAGATAGTATTTGTAAATTGATAAATGTTTTCCCCAATAGTGGGTCAGTCCAGATAATGATAATGCCATCTGTTCCCTTTTTCCCATCTTTTCTTTCTTGCAGCCCTGTGCCCCATTATTTTATTCCCACCTGCTGGTGTATGGGGTATGATAGATAGGAAAGGTTCTTAGTCTGAATTATACTGGCCTCTTTTACGTTGCATCGGCTCCCTCCATATCAGACTTCAGAAAACCCCCAATGGCTTATACATGTACATTCCAATACTCTAACACTTCCACTCCACAGTGCTAGGCATGTGTTCCAGCTCACTTCTGCAATTTGTGGTATGGATTTTGATTGAAGTAACTGGACACCGGATTTGTGATTTAAACAATAGACATGACAGGGGTAACTTGGTACATGAAATGTACCACTACTATATTTGCAGTCGAACTATCGCACATGTGGGGATTTACGATCAAACATTACATGTGCATTGGCCCATTGGTCTGTTGTATCAGTGGTCTGCCACTTTCAAAATGGTTACATTCTTTAGTGTGGCCTCTCCCCAATATTGGAGGGCAGGAGGAACCTACTGCTGTAGTTGGAATTTATACATCAAGATTCCGACCTTCAAGTCCTTCTTGTCCAGGACTGTTTGTTTAATCTGATCTTGCATGACTTTAGTGATGATGTAGTGTTTCTTTTTGTTTTCCTGTTTCTCCCATGTTCTAAAAGTGCAGTGTGTAAGATCAGTCAGGGCTTAGCTAAAATAGTACTGAAGTGCAAATTCTTACAATAGTGACTGGTTCACTTTAAAACAAACATAAAAAAGCTATAATGAAGGTATAGTGTTAAAATGAAGTATGTATTGCTGCTACTTTATATTCTAGAGCCAACATCTAAGATATATTAATTAATCCAGGACCTGAATTTAGAAACTCTGCATTGTACCTATGACAAAAAGGGGTAAACTTTAAGTGATGAAACAAGATAAAGATAAAGTAATTTACACCATGAATAAACACATTTCTTTTTCTCCAACCTAAATAGACACTCATTAGACAGCAGTTATTTTCATTAGTGCTCTGGGACACATTAAACTGCCATTAAGAATGGACACATCTTTTTCTACAATGGACCAAGTTATATTAATAGCACTTTACATACCTTGATATATGGGAGTTATTTGTGCAATCATTGAGTTTAATTCTGAATTAATGAGCTGATGCACTCTCATTAGACAATCACATCTGGTAAAATATGAATTATATATTTCCTAAAAAAGTATGTGGCTTTGAGTGCTTTGGGGAAACTAAGCACCCCTTCTTCATAACTAAGATGCCGCCTAACAATAGGGATTTAAAACAATGACAAATTGCTATTATTATTGGTTAATTCTTTCTTAGGAAGGACAGCAGATAATAAATAATGCTGTATTGTCACAAACACTAATGTGAGCGCATTTTCCAAGTTTCCTAGTTTGGGCATGTGCAATAATGACAACACACATACATTTGTAAAAGCTGAAGTCAATGTCTGAATTGATTTTTATGTGAAATGTGAGTTAAAACATGCTGCTTTTTTCATTCTTTCTCTACATTTATTTTTTCCATGAATAAACCTTTCTGTATAATAGATAAAATGTATTCAGTATCTTATTAATAATTATTTTTTGCTGTGAGCCTGGTCCTAGTAGGTAAAGTTTTTTAGGCAGGCACTCACTTTAGTCCACTGGGTGGGCGTGTGCGGGTGTGTGCTCTTGCACCCATGCAGTGTTTTAGTAAATCAACCCCAAAGGATGGAAGTAAAATTTAAAATTTTCTGATTGTTGAGCTGGCTATAGACAGATCGAAAAGCTGTAATTTCAAAATCTGTGTCCCAACACATTCATATTTTCGAATACTGTGTGTATAACTAAAATGTCTACAGTAACAAGTAGACAAACCTGGTCAAGATGTTGGTAGCCAAAATCTAACACAAATCTCTGCTAGTAATCAGCAAAGTCATTAATACAGTGCTTTATTTCCTACATATAGTAGATCAGTGGAATTATTAAATAAATGTGCTGCCATGTTAAGCCAGCCATAACTGAGAAAGGATTTCATTCTTCTTTTAGCCAAGTTACCATGTCTGTCATGTAGAGATATTAAATGAGTTTTGAAAAGATTGAGGATGTGTTAAATCCCTGTCAGGTTTTAATTGCTGTCTGTCAAAGCTAGGATATTAACCACTTGCCTACTGGGCACTTAAACCCCCCTCCTGCCCAGACCAATTTTCAGCTTTATGTGCTCTCACACTTTGAATCACAATTACTCAGTCATGTAATACTGTACCCAAATGAATTTTTTGTCCTTTTTTTCATACAAATAGAGCTTTCTTTTGGTGGTATTTGATCACCTCTGGGTTTTTTATTTTTTGCGCTATAAATAAAAAAAGACCAAAAATTTTGAAAAAAAACGCATTTTTCTTAGTTTCAGTGATAACATTTTGCAAATTATTAATTTTTCTTCATAAATTTTGGCCACAATTTATACTGCTACATATCTTTGGTAAAAATAACCAAAATTAGTGGATATTATTTGGTCTTTGTGAAAGTTAGAGAGTCTACAAGCTATGGTGCAAATCATAAAAAATTGATCACACCTGATGTACTGACGGCCTATCTCACTTCTTGCGACCCGAACAAGCCAGGAAAGCACAAATACCCCCCAAATGACCCCTTTTTTGAAAGTAGACATTCCAAGGTATTTAGTAAGATGCATGGTGAGCTTTTTGATGTTGTCATTTTTTCCCACAATTCTTTGCAAAATGAAGATTTATTTTTTTCCCCACAAAATTGTCATTGTAATAGGTTATTTCTCTCAAATGGCATGTATATACCACAAATAACGCCCCAAAATACATTCTGCTACTCCTCCTGAGTATTACGATACCACATGTGTGGGACTTTTTCACAGCCTGGCCACATACAGAGACCCAACATGCAGGGAGCACCATCAGGTGTTCTAGGAGCATAAATTACACATCTAACGTGTTCACTACCTATTACACTTTTGAAGGCCCTGGAGCACCAGGACAATGACACGTGACACTGATGACAGATGGAACTGATACGTGGCACTGATGACACTGACGTGGCACTGATGACAGATGGCACTGATGACACTGACGTGGCATTGATGACAGATGGCACTAATATGTGGCACTGATGACACGTGACACTGATGACAGATGGCACTAATATGTGGCACTAATGACATGTGACACTGATGACAGATGGCACTAATATGTGCCACTAATGACACATGGCAGTGATGACAGATGGCACTGATGACAGATGGCACTAATACGTGGCACTGATGACACATGGCACTAATGACAGATGGCACTAATATGTGGCACAGATGACAGATGGCACTAATACGTGGCACTCATGACAGATGGCACCAATACGTGGCACTGATGACAGATGCCACTGATACGTGGCACTAATGACAGATGGCACTAATATGTGGCACTGATGATGGATGGCACTTGGGACAGATGGCACTGGGGAGGGATGGCAGTGGGGAGGGATGGCACTGGGGACGGATGGCACTGGGGACAGATGGCACTGGGGAGGGATGGCACTGGGGATGGATGGCACTGGGGAGGGATGGCACTGGGGATGGATGGCACTGGGGAGGGATGGCACTAGCGACAGAGGACAGTGGGGACAGATGACAGTGGGGAGGGATGACAGATGACACTGATGACTTTTTTTTCTGTTTTTTTTTTACACTCACCACTGCAGCGGTTCGCTCTCCCTCCTCACACGCTGTCTCTGTGTGAGGAGGGAGAGCCGGCGATGAGAGATGATCTCATATGTTAACATATGAGATCATCTCTCATTGGCACCGCCGATCGCACTGTAAACGGCCGCTGTCATTGGCCGTTTACGGCGATCTGTGACTGGCTGTGTCCGAGGGACACGGCCAGCACAGAACTTCCCCGATGCGTGCCCGCGGGAGCGTGCATTGCGGAAGTAAACAGCGTCCGCGCTGCAGCCGTCTTTTGGCTATAGCGCGGGAGCGAAGTGGTTAAAAATCCCTATTTTGTCACACAATATAGAAATCAATGATTCAAAACAGCTGTTTGCCTGGAAAAGGAGTCATCCGAAAAAATATTTTCATTCATGACACAAGGGGAGTTTTTGTGTTTTATTCAGGTTGGTTGACTAACTAAATATATATCTTTTCAAGTGACAACACTGACAAAATGACACTTTGCTACAATGCTAATAAAAATAGCTTGATGATCTGAGTCATTTAAGTGTGACAAATATGCAAAAAAATAAATAAAAAATCAGAGAGGGTGCAAATACTTTTTCACAGCATTGTGTGTATGTATATATATATATATATATATATATATATATATATATATATATAAATATATATATACAGGGCTTTTTTTCAGCAGGAACTAGGGGGAACTCAGTTCCACTACCTCTGGCTCAGGTCTTCTGCTCCCTGCTCACCTCTATCACTTGGTAAAACTGAAGTCCAACTTCTGCGTTTATAACTGATAGCTTATCTCAGGTGCCCAGGGTTCAGTGCAGTCATGGGCAGAAGAGGGTGCGTGATAGGTTGCACCCTCTGTGGTCTCCATTTTTCCCTGGTGACCAGTTGTTTATGCTCCTACTGCATGATCTCCCTTGCAAGCGACTGTACCCTGTTTCCCCGAAAATAAGACCTAGCATGATTGTCGGCGATGGCTGCAATATAAGCCCTACCCCCCAAATTAGCCCTAGTTAAAGTCCTTGTAGGTCTTCTTTTCAGGGTAGGGCTTATTTTCAGGGAAACCGGGTAGGACTTATTTGGGGGGTAGGGCTTATATTGCAGTCATCACCGACAATCATGCTAGGTCTTATTTTCAGGGAAACAGGGTAGTATAGTTTACTATGCTGGCAGGTTCTACAGCTGGATAGGTGTTTCAGCTTAATATTGCAACAAAGGTAAGACATATGACAGATGGTGGAGCTTTTTAAGGAGGGGGGAGAAAATGAGGGCAGTGGAGGGAGGGGGTTGTATGCAGAAGGAAGAGCTACTGTTTGATGCCATTTGGCAGATATGTGTGTGTGGTGGGCATGGTTGAGTTCCTGCACCTATCCTCTGAGAAAAAAAGCCCTGTATATATATATATATATATATATATATATATACAGTATCTCACAAAAGTGAGTACACTCCTCACATTTTTGTAAATATTTTATTATATCTTTTCATATGACAACACTGAAGAAATGACACTTTGCTACAATGTAAAGTAGTGAGTGTACAGCTTGCATAACAGTGTAAATTTGCTGTCCCATCAAAATAACTCAACATACAGCCATTAATGTCTAAACCGCTGGCAACAAAAGTGAGTAAACCCCTAAGTGAAAATATGCAAATTGGGACCAAATAGCCATTTTCCCTCTACGGTGAAATTTGACTCATTAGTGTTACAAGGTCTCAGGTGTGAATGGGGAGCAGGTGTGTTAAATTTGGTGTTATCTCTCTCACTCTCTCATACTGGTCACTGGTAGTTCAACATGGCACCTCATAACAAAGAGCTCTCTGAGGATCTGAAAAAAAGAATTGTTGCTTCACATGAAGATGGCCTAGGCTATAAAAAGATTGCCAAGACCCTGAAACTGAGCTGCAGCACAGTGGCCAAGACCATACAGTGGTTTAACAAGACAGATTCCCACCAGAACAGGCCTCGCCATGGTCAACCAAAGAAGTTGAGTGCACGTGCTCAGCATCATATGCAGAGGTTGTCTTTGGGAAACAGACGTATGAGTGCTGCCAGCATTGCTGCAGAGGTTGAAGGGGTGGGGGGGTCAGCCTGTCAGTGTTCAGACCATACACTGCACACTACATCAAATTGCATGGCTGTCACCCCATAAGGAAGCCTCTTCTAAAGATGATGCACAAGAACTAAGGACATGGATTACTGGAACCATGTCCTGTGGTCTGATGAGACCAAGATAAACTTATTTGGTTCAGATGGTGTCAAGCGTGCGTGGCGGCAACCAGGTGAGGAGTACAAAGACAAATGTGTCTTGCCTACAGTCAAGCATGGTGGTGGGAGTGTCATGGTCTGGGGCTGCATGAGTGCTGCCGGCACTGGGGAGCTACAGTTCATTGAGGAAACCATGAATGCCAACGAGTACTGTGACATACTGAAGCAGAGCATGATCCCCTCCCTTCAGAGACTGGGCCGCAGGGCAGTATTCCATTAATCCGTATTTTGCTAAAGAAGCTGAGGGTAAAGGGGATGGACTGGCCAAGCATGTCTCCAGACCCAAACCCAATTGAACATCTGTGAGGCATCCTCAAGCGGAAGGTGGAGAAGCACAAGGTCTCTAACATCCATCAGCTCCGTGATGTCGTCATGGAGGAGTGGAAGAGGACTCCAGTGGCAACCTGTGAAGCTCTGGTGAACTCCATGCCCAAGAGGGTTAAGGCAGTGCTGGAAAATAATGGTGGTCAGACAAAATATTGACACTTTGGGCCCAATTTGGACATTTTCACTTAGGGGTGTACTCACTTTTGTTGCCAGCGCTTTAGACATTAATGGCTGTGTGTCGAGTTATTTTGAGGGGACAGCAAATTTACACTGTTATACAAGCTGTACACTCACTACTTTACATTGTAGCAAAGTGTCATTTCTTCAGTGTTGTCACATGAGTGTGTACTCACTTTTGTGAGATACTGTATATATATATATATATATATATATATATATATATATATATATATATATATATATATATATATATATATGTAAGAAGGCCAGTATGGTGGCCTGAATTTATGGGAGGAGCCCGGGGGGTATTTAACCAGCCCGCTCACCTGTGGTGCTTGTCGGTTTCCTGTGCGCGATATACGTCACTAGGCCGACTATTCGTATACCAGCGTCCGCACTTCTTATCGTGCAAGTTCCCGCACTCGCAATTTCTCTGCTCGAGAGTTTTGAAGCCGCGTTTACCGAGTCGTACGTTCGTACCACGCGTCTGGCTTGGCTGTCGCAGGTAGGGTCCCGTCGGACTTTTGTTTTACGCATTATAGATAGCATGTCACTAAACCGTGATATCAAACTTACGAATCACTCGCAAATTTCACGAACGTACCGCAATGTATATCACTCGTACTATCGTTATGTTACCATTTCGCGTTATCTGAGAAACCACCGCGACGCAGGCGTCGCTTCATTTCAGGCATGTCTAAGTCGTTAAACATGTGTCAGTAGACAGCTATAGCGATTCGCAAATCTTATCGAATCACGTCAGTTCGATACCAATCATTTCTCATTTCTGAACCTTTCTAAATACATTTCTAACATTTCAAACCATTTCGAATCATTTCTCATTTCAGTCACATACCGCGCTCCGATTCGAATCCAGTCGCACCTAAAGATGCACCGATTCGCTCCGGTGTGCCCCAGTAGTTACGGCCTCATTTCAGTACATGCTCCAGAGTCACGTCATTTTTAGTCGCTTTCGACTCATCGATTCGTACCTCTGTCATGGTTATCATTTCATTGCCACGTACCACGCTCCGATACGAATTCAGTCGCATGGAAATGCACCGATTCGTCTCGGCGTGCCCCAGGTATTTGCCACATTTCAGTACATGCTCCAGAGTCCGATTCGCAGTCAGTCACTATAGCGGCACGACCGATTCGCGCCTCTGTCATGGCAACAAAATGTTACACCTGCACTTACCGCGCTCCGCTTCGAATCCAGTCGCATCTTCCATGCACCGATTCGTTACGGCGTGCCCCAGGGCTCGGCCTCATTTCTGAAACATGCTCCAGAGTCTGGATCATAGCTAGTCGCAGATATCGGGCCACCGGTCCGCATCTCTGCCATGGGAATCGCTACCATTTCACTCCCACAGGGCATCACCGTTTCGAAACCAGTCGCATCCGAGATGCATGGATTCGTCACGGAATGCCTCAGTTCTTTCGGCCGTATCCATACCTATACCAGAGCTCGGTTCGTTGCCAGTCGCAAAATGCGGCACAACCAATTCGAGCCTCGGTTTAGGTAAAACATTTCTCTCATTTCGTTTCATACTGCGCTCCGATTCGAATCCAGATGCATCAAACATGCACCGATTCGTCCCGGTGTGCACCAATGTTTTTCAGTTGCCTCATTTCAGTACATGCTCCAGAGCCCGGTTCACGGTCGGCTCAGTCACGGCACGACCGAGCCGGACCTCTGTCATGACAAGGAAGTTCACTCATTTCATAATCAATGCAAACATTTCAAATCATTTCATTGTCACAAGATTGCAAGCACCATACAAGTCATTGCTTCTAGTTAGTCAGCAAAACCTTCACGAATTGTCACCTTTCATTTTCCTCCAGGTCAGTCAAAGTTCAGTAGGTCCACCCTGCACCAGGTTGGACGATATCCCCCCAGGTAAAAAAAAAAAAAAAAAGGGAAAAATGGGAGAAAACAAGTCGGGTAAGTATGACTCAGGGAATCAAACCAAAACTTGAAATTCATGTCACCCTCAATAGGTTACAGTCAACCAAAAAATACGAGCTCAAAGACAGGATATCCTCACCAGATCAACCATGTCTCAGGCCGGCAGCGAAGACTTCACGGCCCCTCTGTCACCTTCCCCGGTCTCAGAGAGTGGCAGCGTGCAGTCCCTCAGGGGATGGACCATCCCCAAACTGACGGCAGAGCTAAGACGCAGAGGCGTGCCCTTCCCCGCCACAGCGAGGAAAGGCGAGTTGCTCAAGCTCCTCTTCCCCACACCAGCAGCAGGACCCAGTACCCAACAGGCATCCCTTCAGTCGATATCTTCAGCCATCTCACAACTGCACGCGATGGTGTCTTCCTTGTCTACCTCGGTCACAGACGTACAAACCAGGGTGGCACTACTGGAGGCTCGACCGGCCGCGGCTACCCCCGACCCAACCGCAACCCAAACCTTAACACCCCTTCCTGCAGGTACCACAGGCTGGAGCCCCATTGTCTACCCCTCCCATTTGGTTCCAACCAGCATCAGGAAGGACATTTTGGACGGCAGGGACGTCAACCTGGCCTCTCTCCTTATTTCTGTGCACGATCTGGCAGAAAATAAGGCCTACAACTGGGGTGACATATCGGTAGTCCTTAAAGCCAAAGACCCTAGACTGAACCGGAAGTTATCTGTCCCAGAGTTCACCTTGGCCTTTGGCATGATGAGAGACGTCCTATGCTCAGCCGCCCCCAGCAGAAGGGAAGAGCTGGACTTGTACCTCCATACGGTAGTAGACCTGGGATACAAGTATGGAGGATTTTCCTTTTACGACTACCACCGTTCCTTTTCCGCAAAGGCGGCAGCCAGACTCACACAGTTCCAAACGACAACAAATTGGAGTCTCATGGACACAGAGCTGTTCTGCCGCCATTTTGCCGGCTTACGCTCACCCCTGTGTGCGATTTGCCAGTCCTCCACCCACACTGCCACCTGGTGCACCAATGCGACAATCAGACGGCCCTTCGAATTTCCCTCTACCTCCGGTGCACTTCAGGGTCAGTCGGTCCCTGAACAAACGCCTCAGGTGGAAAAATTTGGACGCCCAGTCCGAACCGTGGGAGGGGCAGCCATCTGCAATAATTACAATTACAGGTCCTGCAACTTCAGTCAGTGCCGCCTACTCCACATCTGCACCTTATGCCAAAGAGCGCACCCAAGGAACTTGTGCGAAGTCAAACAACAGAAGAGGGCATGACTAAGCCGGATCAATGTCATATGGCTAGGACTCTACCTCACCTCACACCCTACCCCCTCCCTGGCCACCTACCTTATCCAGGGGTTCACAGTAGGGTTTCACACCGGCCTCATTTCACTACCCCACAGTACTTATGAATGTGGGAATCTTCGTTCAGCGGCCATTGATGAACAAGCCATAGATCGGCTCTTACAAGCAGAAGTAGACCGAGAGTACGTCATAGGCCCCTTCACTCAGCCCCCTTTCAGCACTTGGAGAGTCAGCCCTATTGGGCTTGTCAAGGGCAAATTCACAAATAAATTACGTTTGGTGTACGACCTGTCTGCGCCTCATTCTTCCCACATCCCCAGTCTCAATTCCCTGATCCCCTCCGAAGAATTCTCCCTAAAATATTCCTCCGTGGACATGGCAATCCAAGCAGTCATCAAAGCAGGTACAGGTGCCTGGCTTTCCAAAGCCGACATCTCGGATGCCTTCAAGCTCCTGCCTATACACCCATCCCTTTGGTGCTGGCACGGCATCAAGTGGAAGGAGGCATATTATTTTGCCACAAAACTAACATTTGGTTCGAAGAGTAGCCCTTGGCTCTTCGACACATTCGCTCAATCCCTCACTTGGATACTGCTACACAAGGCTCAGTGCCAAGAAGTCATCCATTACCTGGATGACTTCCTACTAATAGAACCTCCCAGCAAGCCCCCAGGAGACCTCGACAAACTCAGAGTGGTATTCGGGAATCTCAATGTTCCCATCGCCGAGCACAAAGTCGACGGCCCAGCATACAACATCACCTTTCTCTGAGTCAACTTAGACACCTGCACTATGCAAGCCAGTCTCCCCCTCGACAAACTAACCCGCATCAGGGCGGTCCTTCACAAATTCACCCACACCAAAGGGTGTACCAAAAAGCAGTTGCAATCTCTCCTGGGAATGCTTAATTTCGCCATGCGAATTATTCCACAAGGCCGCACCTTCGTGTCACGTCTGCTGAGATTCCTGTCAGAAACACAAGACCCCGATCAGATCCTGAATCTAGACTCCGCAGCAATAGCGGACCTATCTATGTGGGAGGAATTCCTGTCCGCCTGGAATGGCATATCCCTATTTATACCCATGGTGTCGGCCCTTTCACCTCAGGTGGTGACAGACGCTGCAGCTTCCACAGGTTTCGCGGCAATTTTTGGCCACCAATGGTTTTCAGGACCCTGGCCTCAACAGATACTGTTGATACCCGGCTTTACCCAAACATCTTCCCTCTTCGAACTCTATCCCATAGTGGCAGCTGCACAACTCTGGGGTCACCATTGGACAGGGCAAACCGTGGTATTCACCACTGACAATCAGGCCACGGCAGACATCATCAACAAAGGCAGGTCCAAGTCCCTAGCAGTCATGTCCTTCCTGCGCAGATTGGTACAACTGTCCTTACAGCATCAGTTTAACATTCACTGTGCATTTATTCCAGGCAGATACAATTTAGCTGCTGACGCACTGTCACGTTTTAACTACACCTCCTTTTTTAAACAGGTTCCCGGAGCCGATCCAGTGTCGGCCCCTATCCCCATCTGGTCACAGCTGACCCTGGACTAGCTCAACATTTACAAGGAGCAACGCAGCTCATCAATCACTCACTCTCTCATAACACACTCAAAGCCTACCAGACAGCTTGGAGGGCGTTCAATAAATTCCTCACATCCTGCTGTAAAGGACCAACAGATGTCAAACAGGTACTGGCCTTCACTTCATACTGCCATACTCAGCTGGCCTTATCTTACAATACCATTCGGCTATATCTAGCCGGCATACAACATTTCTTGACTCTTGAAGACCCCACAAAATCTTCACTGTTCTCATCACACGCTATACGAGCCATCCTTAGTGGCATTCAGAAACAACAACCAGTGATCAGCATCAAGCGCTTACCCATTACGGGGCCCATCTTCAGGGAGATGTCGACTATTCTGGCTACTTCTCCATTCGGTCTGCTCCCCAGCACGGTCCTACAAGCAGCCATATATTTGGCTTACTATGGGTTCTTGCGACCTGGCGAGTTCACCTGTAACAACCCCACAGACCAAGTACTATGCAGACGGCACTTGCTTCGCTACCAAGACCATTTTATCCTTCACCTCGAGGTTTCTAAAACCCAGCAAACAGGCTCTGGAGTAGACATTCACCTCTACAAAACTAATAACAGCTGGTGTCCAGTCACCGTACTTAACCGTCTCCTGTCACTCCTGCCTGAACAACTGGACACCTGTCCTCTTCTACCATTCCCAGTTAAACCTTTAAGTGCCTGTCAGTTTGTGAAACACATAAGGATACTTCTCCGCAATCTTCACCTTAACCCCAGTCAGTATTCCGGACACTCCTTTCGTATCGGAGCAGCCTCCGCAGCATCCCGCCATGGGGTCCCAGACCACGTCATCAAAAGATTAGGCAGGTGGAAATCAGCCTGCTTCGCCCGGTATATCCCCAATCCTCAAGTAGAGATGGCACAGGCATTTTCAAAATTGGCTCAATGAATAACTGAAAACCAATAAATATTATACCCCTACCTGAATGTTTTTGCCCCCTTATTTTGGCATACCGGCCATTAGACCAAGGCACACTTTCAGGTCCATTTCATATGTTAAGTCCACACTTCCAGGTCTATTTCTGATGGTAAGTCTTATGTTAACTATAAATGTTATCTATGTCCATATCGGACATAGGGCTCCAACCATAAATATATATATATATGTATGTATATATATATATATATATATATATATATATATATATATATATATATATATATATATATATATATGTATATATGTATGTATATATGTATATATATGTATATATGTATATATATATATATATATATATATATATATATATATATATATATGTATATATATATATATATATATATATATATATATATATATATATATATATATATATATATATATATATATATATATATATATATATATATATATATATATATATATATATGTATGTATATGTATATATATATATATATATATGTATATATACATACATATATATATATATATATATATATATATATATATATATATATATATATATATATACATACACACAATGCTGTGAAAAAGTATTTGCCCCCCTCTGATTTTTTTATTTTTATTTTTGCATATTTGTCACACCTAAATGACTCTGATCATCAAACTAATTTTATTATTACACAAAGATAAATACAAAATGCAGTTTTCAAATGATGGTTTCATTTATTAAGGCAAAAAAGCTGTCCAAACCTGCCTGGCTTCATGTGAAAAAGTAACTGCCCCCTAAACCTAATAACTGGTTGTGCCACCCTTGGCAGCAACAACTGCAATCAAGCATTTGCTATAACTGGCAATGAGTCTTTCACATGGAGCAATTTTGGCCCACTCTTCTTTGCAGAATTGTTTTAATTCAGCCACATTGGAGTGTTTTCCTGCATGGACGGCCTGTGTAAGGTTATGATACAGCATCTCAATTGGATTTAAGTCCGGGCTTTGACTAGGCCACTCCAAAACCAAAATTTTGCTTTGTTTGAACCATTTGGAGGTGGACTTGCTGTTGTGTTTCAGATCATTGTCCTGCTGCATAATGCAAGTGCATTTGAGCTTGAGGTCACAAACTGATGGAGGGACATTCTCTTTTAGGATTTTCTGGTAGAGCTGAGAATTCATGTTTCCATCATTTATCAATTAAGTCGTCCAGGTACAGAAGCTGCAAAGCAGCCCCAGACCACCATGCTACCACCACCATGTCTGACTGTTGGTATGATGTTCTTGTTATGAAATGCTGTTTTAGTTAAAAATAGTGCAGTGCTAAAAATAAAAAAATATATATTTCTTAAAGCTCATATAGGTAATGTCTGACAATTGTGTGATATATGGACAGTCCCAGTTCATATAGTTTAAAAGCCAAGGGTGACGTAGAAAAAGGCACCAACACGCAATGACCTTTCTGCTAACTCAGAGGTCTACAGAGTAAGGTGAGCGTCTCTGTACTAACCGTGGTGGAAGCACAGATAAGGATGCACAGTAACTTCGTAGTTACTTCGTAGTTGTATTCGAGCACCCTGATCACTACTGAGAACTTATTCTTGCGTGTTGGGGCCTTTTTCTATGTCACCCTTGGCTTTTAAACTATATGAACTGGGACTGTCCATATAGCACAGAACTGTGAGAATTACTAAAATAACAAAGGAGTGGCTTCACAACAACTCAGTGACTGTTCTTGAATGGCCCAGCCAGAGCCCTGACTTAAACCCAATTGAGCATCTCTGGAGAGACCTAATCTGCTTAGTTTTAGTTTTATGCCAGATGTAACAGGACGCACAACTTCCATAAAGTAAATTTGTTGTCTCATCAGTCCACAGAATATTTGCCTAAGGCTGGGTTCACACCTGTGCGAATTGGATGAGGACTCCACACCACACCCAATTCGCAGAACATTTTAAAATCTATTAGTTTCAATCAGTTTAGTTCACATATGTGCGTTGCATTTGCACTAGGCATTGCCCCAAAAAAGTGTGCGTTTTCTAGGCAGTGTTTTGCGAATTGCAGGCACATATTCTTCTTTGGAAACGCATCTGATTCGCAGATGCATTCCATTGTGAACAAGCATTTTCTCCCCCTCCTCACTACACCTCCCCCCTCTCCCTGCTCAGCTGATCCGCAGATACAACAGAGAGGCACCGCTGAACAGCTGCTTTTTCTCTTCGCAGAGGAAACAGAGCTGGAATTCGCACCGCACATGTGTGAACCCAGCCTAAAAGTCTTGGGGATAATTGAGATGTTTTTTGGTAAATGTGAGATGAGCCTTTGTGTTCTTTTTCATCAGCAGTGGCTTTGGCCTTGGAACTCTCCAATGGATGCCATTTTTACTCATTCTCTTTCTTATTGTTGAATCATGAACACTGATCTTACCTGAGGCAAGTGAGGCCTGCAGTTCTTTAGATGTTGTTCAAGGTTCTTTTATGACCTCCTGGATGAGTCGTCATCATGCTCTTGGAGTAATTTTTGTAGGCCGGCCATTCCTGGGAAGGTTCACCACTGTTACAAGTTATCTCTATTTGTGGATAATGGAGTTCCAAAGCCTTAGAAATGGCTTTGAAACCCTTCCTAGACAGATACATGTACATTATTTTGTTTTTAATCAGTTCTTGAATTTTTTTAGATTGTGGCATGATGTGTGGCTTTTTGTGATCTGTTAGCATGCTTCACTTTGTCAGACTGCTTCTTTTTATATAATTTCTTGGTTCAACATGTCTGGCAGTATTTAGGCCTGGGTGTGGCAAGTGAAATTTTTTTAGCAAAGGAAAGACACAATTGAGGGAGGGGAAAAAGAGTGCTGCTCACCCCTGATATGAAAGCAAAAATAGGAAAAGGATTTCCCCAGGTGGGGTTTTTTGGCAGCGGGGTTTAAGATATTAGACCAATGTTGTATAAAAAAGATGATGTTTTATTGTACAAAAAATAAATTAACACAAGGGTTAAAAAATGAGCTCTGATAAAGAGTGTTTACAAGTCTAGTGAAATCAGACACACATTATACAGACATATTTTCATAACAACATCATGTGAATATTGTCAATATCGAAAAATGGAACTGACGCGTTTCAACCTATATATTCAAGGTCTTCTTCAGAGGTCAGTCTGTTGAAAATATACAATAGGGATATACATATAAGGGCTTAGTTACATATACCAAAAGAAATATATTATATTCCATATAGCATAGTTACCCAATGATGCGTGTCCTACGAACGATAATCTTCCTATAAGAGAGTCCCCTTAAAATCAAAATGCTTGCTCACTTTCCCCAAAAGGTCCTGTAGCACCTCCACCAGCACAGCCACCGGAGCCGGGGCAGAAACCAATGATGTGGCTTATGAGAGGTCACACTAGGAATCGCCCCCCACCCGGACCGCACAGTCGGTCGGGGAGAAGGCAACACCTGCAGCAGAAGCCCAAAGAGAACACGTTTAGAAATCATACTCGTGGTATATATCAATATATATACCATGAGTATATATATCATATATACCCAAAAATTGTGTTCAATCACAGTTCATTCATGATTCAGCATGGGGGGGGGGGGAATTACTTTTGACAGCACTGTGTATCTATGTATTCTTGGCAAAGTACATTGGCGTATGCCACAGAGCTTAGTGAATGAACTGAACCTCTGTTGACTCCCATCAACCAATCATTTGAAAGCATTTTTTTTCTCCCTATACATGATTCAGTATTCTTTGTGATGTGAAACTTTACCACATTCAGTAAACAGTCCATTTGCCTAAAGTAAATCAACCCCAATGTGCTTTTTTTTTATTGGGATTAGTTGGGAAGGGTTTTGTATGTGTGGTATAGGATTTTGCATATATTTACTAATTATCCATAAATATTGGATGGTACCTTATACCCAAAATTATTTTATTCTGATTTTTTGTAAGTTTATTTTTTTATGTATAGCATGGTGTCCCAATATGCTTTTATCAATTGTTGAAATCTAAAATATAAATAAATAGAAGCTAAATCTTTCAGTAAGAACAATTGTTGCTTGCTGGATTGTCTGCCTGAAGATAATATTAAATTAATGTGCTAGACAGAAACAGTTCCTTCACAGCATTTTTCATCATATACCTTTGGACCCAAAGGATGCCTCAAAAGACTAAAGATTTAAGAAATAATGTAAATAAATCCAAATTGTAAACTTAATTTTAATCTGCTGCTTAGCATTATTTGTGCCTCAAAACAAGGGTATAATGTAGAACCATATATTTGCACACATTTGTTTTTTATTTTATTGGATAGAGGTGGAAAACTAATGCTTTGATTTCATGATTAGAAAATAAAAAACAAAATAGGGTTTTAAATTTGCATGGAAACACAAAGAATTCAACATGCAAAAGTAGCAATTACTATTGCATCCACAAACCCAAGTTTATAAATAGCCTGCAGTTGAACTGATGATTTATATTATTTGTACGGATGTCTCATTATGCCCTTAGACAGAGATGTGTACATTTATTTTAGAAGCTCTAATGATGCTTAGAAAAACTACAACCCATAATCCATATAAAATATTTAAATGTGTGATTGGATTGAGGTGTTACATTTTTAAATATTTGTAACATGGACTGCATAAGATAGTAAAACACACTGAATACGCAATCCGATAATAATAACACTGTAATCCTCAGGAACTGACTTATTACACCAGGCACTGCCACCACAATGGCAAAATCTATAATAAATCATAATGTCAACATGTGTGTCCTAGGGGTGACCTTCCGTCTTAAAGATAAAGTGAGATGGATCCTTCATTTCAGCCTCAAGCTGGCTGGATTGCCCTTTGTAATTGACAAGTTCTATATGAGAGAAAATCAATCCAACAGTAGTATCAACATTTTTATCCCTGGAGGATGCTTCTTCAAGAGATGGATAGGCCTTCTTCAGGCATGGATTCTTCAACAACTTTAGTTATATATTTTATGACTGACTCATGGAGGAGTGTAATCTGGGGGATGTAAAGCCACTCATCTTTTGTTTGAGGTCAAAGGTGATATCTGCTTATTGGGCCTACAATGTAAAAAATATGTCAAATGAAACTCAGTGCTGATCTTTAGTAAATGAGTACATCTTTAAAAAATTGCCAAAATGCATATTAAGTATTAATACTGTAACTTGATCCAACAGCTGTTTGTACATAACAGTGACCTTTTCAATCACGTATAATAACTGTACAGTTGTATTGAAGTGAAAGTATAACATAAATACATTTCTTTATTTGCAGTTAAACAGCATAACTATACAGGAATCAAAAAGCCCTCTAAGTGAATCAGTGCATAGCACAGTAAATATAAATGGGAAAAACAGCGATAAACCAAGTGAAAATAAAATGCTCAAAATGCAAAAAAAGATTGCTACAAAAACAATGTGAAAATGACCTTTTGAAAAAAAAAACTCAAACCAGCACTAATTTTGCTCTAACAAATATTGACAATGCTGTATCAAACCTATACAGTTCATATTAAGAAATAATAAAATACAAATATTATATATTTATATTATACATTTTTGCTTTTTTGGCTTTTGAAGTGAAAGTAGTTTTAGACCTCTCTTTCTCCCAAACTGATTTACATGCTTTATACCTACATCCTACAGCATAAAATACGGGATAATAAAATGGGGGATTTGGCATTTATTATTGACTATAATATACAGTATAGAGAGTTTGAACAGGTGATCAAAAAGTATTGACCAAATCGTCTAAGAGATAATCTTGTTACAAAAATGATTACCTACAAAACTGAGATTTATCTATAGGAGCACACCTACTGTAATCTGTGCTCCAAATCAGTACACTATGTTCCTAACCCCTCAAAAAAGACCATTACATTTTTAGATAGGACATTCATTTTTTAAGTGCAAGAGGTGTAAATCAGTTTTGGATAAAGAGAGGTCTACAACTACTTTCACCTCAAAAGCCATGGGAAAAGTGTATAATATAAAAACATTTATTACTTTTGATACTACCCATGTAACATATCTTTTGTAATGTCCTTGTGGCATTTATTACGTGGGTAGAACCACAATGAAGTTGGCAGTGAGGTTGGGAGAGCATATAAACGATATTAGAAATGGTCAGAAAAACATAGCATATGTAATCACTTTAGAATTTATCACAGTGAAGATCCATGTGGGTTGCTTTTCTGCGTTATAGACAAAATTGAGGATTCTTGGAGAGCATTTAATAATAAAAGAAAAGTATCACAAAATGAGACCCACTGGATACATAAATTCAAAACTTTGCAGCCAGCAGGTCTTTACAATACATCCAGTATACTTACATTTCTTTTTTTTTATTTTGCTTTTATTGCACTTTAGTCCTATTTTGCTAGATAATGTGTTATATGGTCCAATTTTATGTACTTTTTTCCTCAGTATAAAAATACCTGGTCTGACTTTTCAAAAGTATATGGATCTCAACTGAGTTTCCAAACAAAAACAATAGCATATATGATATGTCTCTCGAATGTTCTACTATGCTGAAAACGTATGTTCTATTTGTATGTATTATTTAATTAGTATGTATTGTTTGTATGTTGTCTTATGTATTTCTTTATCGTACATCACGGGACACAGAGCACCATAGTAATGACTATCTGGGTTATATGCTACCTTTAGGTGATTGGACACTGGCAACCAATAACAAGAAGCTTCCTCCCATATAACCCCTCCCATACAGGAAGTACCTTTAGTTTTTTGCCAGTGTCTTGAAGGTGATGGTCATGGCTGTGGAAGCTCTTCAAATTTTCTTCAATAATGTCCCAGTGAGGATGTTATATCGGCTCCATTCGGATGGCATTAAAAGCTAAAGTGGATGGTACCCGAGCCTTGGTTCAAGAACAAGGTTTTGCTTGTAATGTGTGCTTTTTAGGCGCTGGACCCTTGTTACATGGTATCCCTGGTCTTTATTTGCCCAAGGGAACCAAAAGGGTGCTTTACAGGTCCAGGGGTGTGGACCCTGTACAATGGGGGACCCAGTCCCTGAAGGTCCTCAGAGGCGCTACCCACCGTGATGGGGGAAGATTGGGCCTGTATCGGGTCCTGCAGCGAGGACTGGTGAGTACTCCCTCTGGGAGGCCTATCAATTTTCTGTTGTTTCCAGTATGAATGCCTTATGTAAGCCCTGTGTCTCATTGCAGGTGGTTCTGTTACAGAGCAAGCTGACAGATGCAGCTTATGTTTGTATCTCCCGCACATGGCGGCGGGTGCCGCGCACGCGCACACAGGGCATGCGCCTAGGTCAAGAGCGCACATCGCGTGCATGCACGAGGGTGCCGTGTGGGCGCAGCGTGCCTGTGTGTGTGTGTGTCGTACAGGGTGCGCATGTGCGGTAGAAGCGCGGCCGTGCATGCATCACTGGGCGGCGCACGTAATAAAGGGAGGTACGCTCTGACATGTCATTGCTGCTAGTCAGTTAATCTCTGCAGGGCCTCGTATGCAGTAGGACACAGAGGTCTGGGGTTTTTGAAATTGGACATTTGCAACAAGTTGAAGGCTAGTAAAGCTGTGGTGGCGGCTGTGCGCTGGGCCCAGCTAGATAACTCAGAGGGAGTGCCTTTTTTTCCTCAAACTTGCAAGCGATGTCTTCCAGGAAACAAGGTGTGGGGAGCAGGGCAAGTCCTGGGGTTAAAAGTACTCCTTCAAAAACAGGAGATCAACCTCAGGTTGCTGCAGCATCAGTCTCCCCTGAAAGACCTGCGGCATTTGGCCTGGCTGAGCCATTACAGTTGTCAGGCATAGTGGCCACTACCAATATCCCTGCTTCAGCCTATATTACTTAAGATGATTTAGCATCAGCCCTTGCTGGCCTTGAAGGCAAAATAGCAGGTATGATTGCTACAGTAACACAGGGAGTGAAGAAATGTCATAGATCTCCTTCCCCTGAGCCTGGTCCCAGTGATGAAACACTTGAGCACCAAGACCCAGTTGGCATGGGTCTCTGTGATTTGGATCCAGAATGGGCAGAGGATTTGGAGGAAGAGGCCTTTAAAGACAAAGAGGAAGGGGAGGCTGAACAGTCCTCAGCTGAGGATTCAGGTTCTGAAGAACCAATTTCAGCTTCCCAATCCCAAAAGTTATTTATCCAATCCTTGACCAAGATGGTGAGAGCTGGATTTAAATTACCTCCGGTACAGGGACCAGGACCCTCCTATTCTACATTAGGGTCCTTATGTCCTCAACCAGGTCCCCAGGCGTTTCCTTTGCATCCTTTATTGGAACAGGTAATTTACGCTGACTGGGACCACCCGGACAGGACATACTTGCCTCCTAAAAGGTTTTCTTTTTTATATCCTATGGAGGAAAAATTCAGGAAGAAGTGGGATACACCTTTGGTTGATACTGCCATTTCTTCAGTGAATAAAAGTCTGACCTGCCTAGTGGATAATGCCCAGGAGTTTAAGGATCCGGCAGATAAAAAGCTGGAATCCTTACTAAAGGCTTCTTTTTCAGTAGCTGGGTCAGCAGTACAACCGGCAGTGGCAGCTATCGGTATTTGTCAGGCATTGAAGAACCGTTTTAAGAAATTGGTCAGGAACCTGCCTGTTCCAGAGGAAGTTTCTGACAAACTATCAGAACCTTCTCGTGCTTTATGTTTTGCGGTAGATGCATTAAAAGACTCAATTCAGCAGATGTCTCATTTTGCGCCACTCTCAATCCATATGTGCAGGGTACTGTGGTTAAAGAATTGGTCGGCCGAGACGCCATGCAAAAGGCTACTAGCTGCTTTTCCTTTTCACGGTGAGCGTCTTTTTGGGGAAGATTTGGATAAAAAATCTCAGGCGGGAAAAGCTCCTTGCTTCCTGTTAAATCAGACCCAGGGAAAAAGAGGAGCCTATTCTTGGCTTTAGAACAACTGGAACAGCAGAAAGTAATCATCAGGGTTCCGCAAAAGGAAAGATTCAAGGGGTTCTACCCGAACCTATTTACAGTGCCAAAGCCAAACGGAGAGGTAAGGCCCATCTTGCACCTCAAATCCCTCAATTCCTTTTTAAACGTCCTTAAACACGAGTGTTTTTTCTCCACATTGACAACATTGCCAGCGGCTTCCTGGGCTGCCACTCCGTCCTCCCGCAGAGACAGGCTGTGTACCGTCCTGGCCTCCCCGCCAGACTGCGTTGTGTTTGGAGGCATCCCCGGGGAATCACTGACTGTTCCCTTCCCCCTCTTCTATCAGGAATCACATCTGTCTGTTCTATATACCGCTCCTAAATGTAAGTTGATACTTTGTTTTTATATTGGTGAATAAATTATTTTACTTAGTGGCGCTCCTCTCTCTCTTTTTTACCTTAACATATCTGGGTCTGATCTTGGACACAACTCAAGAAAAGGTATTTCTACCTCCCTTAAGAGTCAGTTCTATAACGGAGCTGGTTCAGAAGGTCAAGGGGACAGAGGGTCCTTCGATCCGTCTATGCATGAGGCTTTTGGGCAGGATGGTGTCATCTTTCAGCGCGGTTCCCTATGCGCAGTTTCACTCCAGGATGTTCCAATGAGCTATCCTGGAAGCTTGGGACAGGTTGATTCAATCCTTGGATCAACCCATGTATCTATCCCTACAGGTAAAAAGGGAACTCTCTTGGTGGTCAAAGACCAGCAACTTGAACGACGGGAAATCTTTTCCACCAGTAACCTGGAAAGTAGTAACTACGCACGCCAGTCGTCTGGGCTGGGGAGCAGTCCTGGAGGAGGCTTCCATTCAGGGATTGTGGTCTTAGGTAGAGAGTGCCTTACCCATCAATCTGCTAGAAATTTGGGCAGCTCGCTTAGCTCTCCTATTTTGAACATCCAGACTGCAGGGGTTCCCTGTTCGAATCCAATCCAACAACTCCACGGTGGTGGCATACATCAACCACCAAGGGGGCACCCGGACCCTGGCAGCCCAAAGGGAAGTAGATCACCTATTAACTTGGGCAGAGAGACATGTACCGTTTCTGTCAGCAGTGTTCATTCCAGGGGTGGACAATTGGCAAGCAGACTATCTAAGTCGCCAGCAATTACTTCCAGGAGAGTGGTCTCTTCATCCCAAAGTTTTCCTTCATTTGTCAGCATTGGGGGTGCCAGATGTGGATCTTCTGGCATCCAGATTCAATGCCAAGGTATACAGGTTTGTGTCCAGGACCAGGGATCGACGTGCCATCGGAACGGATGCATTGGTAGTTCCCTGGGACAGGTATTCCCTGATTTATGCGTTCCCTCCGATCCAGTTGCTACCGCACTTGTTGCGCAGGATACAGAGGGAGCAGAATACAGTGATCCTGGTGGCCCCGAAGTGGCCCAGGAGGTCCTGGTATTCAGAGATGGTGAGGATGGCGGTGGAGGACCCGCTGTGTCTCCCTGACCGTCCAGATCTGTTATCTCAAGGCCCCATATACCATCCTTCTTTACGGTCGCTGAATTTCATGGCATGGCTGTTGAGACCAGGGTACTAAGGGACCATGGTATCAGGGGTTTAGTCTTATCCACTCTGATTAATGCTAGAAAGCCAGTTTCTAGAAGTATCTACTATAAGGTATGGAAATCGTATATTTCCTGGTGCGAAAAAAAGGAATGGCATAATCACAGGTATGCGATTGGGAGGATCCTCGCCTTTCTTCAATCAGGAATTGATTTAGGCTTATCTTTAGGAACCATTAAAGGACAAATTTCGGCCTTATCGTTTTTTTTCCAGAGGCCAATTGCATCCCATTCTTTGGTGCGAACCTTTGTCAAGGGGGTACTGCACTTAAAACCGCCGGTTAAGCCTCCCTTAAGCCCATGGTGCTATCAGCTGTGCAGGTTCAGCTTTTTTAACTGATTAGGCACATTCCTTTAATCCTGTTGACCAGGAAAATGTTTTTTCTGGTAGCCATAACTTCGGCTAGAAGGGTGTCTGAATTGGCTGCCCTTTCATGTAAAGAACCGTTTCTATTTTTACATCAGGACAAGGTGGTGATGCACCCCGTCCAGATTTTTTACCTAAGGTGGTTTCCAGGTTTCATTTAAATCAGGATATCATTTTACCCTCCTTTTTTCCAAATCCTAGGGCTAAAGAGGAAAAGTCACTTCACTCACTGGATGTGGTGAAAGCGGTCAAGGTTTACTTAAACATGTCAGCTCTTTTTCGGAAGACTGACTCCCTTTTTGTCCTGCTAAATGGTCCTAAAAGGGGACAGGCAGCAACTAGTTCAACTATTTCTAGGTGGATTCGCCAGCTCATTATCCAGGCTTATGAGCTAAAACGCAGGGTTCCACCTCAATATTTCAAAGCTCACTCTACTAGAGCAGTTAGTACATCATGGGCAGTGCGCCAGCAGGTGTCTATGGCTCAGGTTTGCAAAGCGGCCGCTTGGTCTTCAGTTCATACGTTCACCAGGTTTTACCAGCTGGACGTTAGATCTCAAAGGAAGACTGCTTTTGGCCACAGCGTGCTGCAGGCGGCTTTATGAGTCCTGGGCCAGAAGGGGATCTAGGAATACTGTGTTCCCTCCCCTCAAATGCATTGCTTTAGGACATCCCAGATAGTCATTACTATGGTGCTCTGTGTACCCTGATGTACAATAAAGAAAAATGGATTTTTAAAACAGCTTACCTGTAAAATCCTTTTCTTGGAGTACATCACGGGACACAGAGGTCCCTCCCCTCTTTTCTGGGATCTTCATTGCTTGCTACAAAAACTAAAGGTACTTCCTGTATGGGAGAGGTTATATGGGAGGAACCTTCTTGCTATTGGTTGCCAGTGTCCAATCACCTAAAGCTAGTATATAACCCAGATAGTCATTACTATGGTGCTCTGAGTCCCGTGATGTACTCCAAGAAAAGGATTTTACAGGTAAGCTGTTTTAAAAATCCATTTTTTCAGCTGGTGTAATGCAATACTGGAAATAAACAATATAATTATCTGCTGTTAAAAATAACTTCTATTTATACATGGTTAAGATAAATCTGATTAAATATACTATTATGGTTCGTCAGATATTAGTGTCAGATATCACATAACTAACTGAGGCTGGGATGTGGGGGGGGGGGGAATTGTGGTAAAAATAGGCAATTTTTCCACATTTATTCTGTCTCCCAACCATTAACCTACTGCAGCCACTAGGTTCTGTTCACATTTCAATACCCACAATAATTTGCTGTGCTGTAACTTAAACTAGGCATGTCACATTTGGCAAGTGGTGCTGCTAGCCTGGCTTATCTTTTGAAATCAGTGGGAGTGCACAACTTCTGCATGCCAAGGACTTGGCACACAGTTGCAGCACAGTATTTTAATGTAAATTCTCCCCTTAATACCTGAAAAGGAAAACATTCAGAGGACAATTGTATTGGCAGCAAATTGCTTTTTAAAGGGGCAGTCAAGCCTGATGTTCGTGTGAAAGAGGCAGTGGTGCTCAAAATTTTTGGGGGGGAGCAAACAAACTGAAAAATTCTGAAATAAAAATCAATTGCAGCCTCACTGTGCCCATCAAATACAGCCACTGTGCCATCAAACACAGCCACTGTGCCCATCAAACACAGCCACTGTGCCCATCAAACACAGCCACTGTGCCCATCAAATGCAGTAACTGTGCCATCAAACGCAGCCACTGTGCCATCAAACGCAGCCACTGTTCCCATCAAAGGCAGCCACTGTGCCCTTTTAAAAATTGCCACTGTGCCCCATCAAACATCAAATGGTGGCACTGTACCCATCAAATGGTGGGACTGTGCCCATCAAATGCTGCCACTGTGCCCCATCAAATACTGCCACTGTGACCCCACCGCCCGCTCGCCGTCTGCCTGGCACTTTTCCTGTTTCAGTGGTGGGTCAATAATTGGGAAAAAGGGTTTAGGGAATTTACATGAAATTATGGCCTGGTAAGGCCACCTATTTCCATCTTTTGGGACTTTAGATGAAACAATGGCCCGGTAAGGTCATATGTTTCCATCCCTGTACTAATGAAAGTGGGGAGAACAACGAGGGTAGGACTACATGAAGTGCATGATTGCAATGAAGTAGATTTTGGTGAACAATTGGGAAGATTTAATTGGTTCATAAAAGGTATAACATACATATGATAATAGTCAGTTACAAATAATAAGAGACATTAACATTGTACATAATAGCAATAATGATATATGATAATATGAACACAAGAGTATTCCACAGTACACCAAATTAGAATTAGTATAAAACCATAATCCATAGGGTATTGCCTGCTAGACAAGTGGCTTCAAAATCCTGTTAGGAAAAAAGTAGTAGACGCTTGGGTACAATTAACCACTTGCCGACCGCCTCACGTAGATATACTGCAGCAGAATGGCACGAGCCCCCCTTTCGGTGCCCGAGGCAGTCAGCTTCTGTCCGGGATCGATCAGAGGTGAGGGGGAGGCCATCCATTTGTGGCCCCCCTCGCGATCGCTCCCAGCCAATGAAATCCTTCCTCTGCTGCTGTGTAGTAAACAACGGTAGAGGAAGTGATGTCATCTCTCCTCGGCTCGGTATTTTCCATTCCGGCGCCGAGGAGAGAAGACATCAATGTGAGTGCACAACACACACACACAGTAGAACACACCAGGCATACTTTTCACCCCCCATCACCCCCGATCACCCCCTGAAAACCCCCCAATCACCCCCCTCTGTCACAGTGACACCAAGCAGTTTTTTTTTTTCTGATTACTGCATTGGTGTCAGTTTGTGACAGTTAGTGTGGTAGGGCAGTTAGTGTTAGCCCTCTTTAGGTCTAGGTTACCCCCCTAACCCCCCTAATAAAGTTTTAACTCCTTGATCACCCCCTGTCGCCAGTGTCACTAAGCGATCATTTTTCTGATCGCTGTATTAGTGTCACTGGTGATGCTAGTTAGGGAGGTAAATATATAGGTTAGTCGTCAGCGTTTTATAGCGTCAGGGACCCCTATATACTACCTAATAAAGGTTTTAACCCCTTGATTGCCCCTAGTTAACCCTTTCACCAGTGATCATCGTATAACTGTTACGGGTGACGCTGGTTAGTTAGTTTATTTTTTATAGTGTCAGGGCATCCGCTGTTTATTACCTAAAAAAGGTTTAGCCCCCTGATCGCCCGGTGGTGATATAAGTTAGGTTTTAGGGTCAGATAGGGTCTGCGTTGCCCCAGGCAGCGTCAGGTTAGTGCCAGTACCGCTAACACCCATGCACGCACCATACACCTCCCTTAGTGGTATAGTATCTGAACGGATCAATATCTGATCCGATCAGATCTATACTAGCGTCCTCAGCAGTTTAGGGTTCCCGAAAATGCAGTGTTAGTAGTATCAGTCCAGATACCTGCTAGCACCTGTGTTTTGCCCCCCGGCCCAGCCCAGCCCAGCCCACCCAAGCACAGTATCGATCGATCACTGTCACTTACAAAACACTAAGCGCATAACTGCAGCGTTCGCAGAGTCAGGCCTGATCCCTGCGATCGCTAATAGTTTTTTGGTAGCGTTTTGGTGAACTGGCAAGCACCAGCCCCAGGCAGTGTCAGGTTAGTGCCAGTAGCACTAACACCCACGCACGCACTGTACTCTTCCCTTAGTGGTATAGTATCTGAACGGATCAATATCTGATCCGATCAGATCTATACTAGCGTCCCCAGCAGTTTAGGTTTCCCAAAAATGCAGTATTAGCGGGATCAGCCCAGATAGCTTCTAGCACCTGCTTTTTGCCCCTCCGCCCAGCCCAGCCCAGCTTACCCAAGTGCAGTATCGATCAATCACTGTCACTTACAAAACACTAAAAGCATAACTGCAGCATTCGCAGAGTCAGGCCTGATCCCTGCGGTCGCTAACAGTTTTTTTGGTAGCGTTTTGGTGAACTGGCAAGCACCAGCGGCATAGTACACCCCGGTCATAGTCAAACCAGCACTGCAGTAACACTTGGTGATGTGGCGAGCCCCATAAGTGCAGTTCAAGCAGGTGAGGTGGCAAGCACAAGTAGTGTCCCGCTGCCACCAAGAAGAAGACAAACACAGGCCCGTCGTGCCCATAATGCCCTTCCTGCTGCATTCGCCAATCCTAATTGGGAACCCACCACTTCTGCAGCACCCGTACATCCCCCATTCACATCTCCAACCAAATGCTAGCCTCCATTAGAGAAGTGTTCATAATCCCTTTGAAAGATCTGTGGAAACACCGATACCATTTGTTCAAGTCCCACTCATTCGCCAGGTCCTGTTCCCAAAGACGGGCATAAAGCGGTTTGTTTAGGGAACTGGCTAGGGAATTGTAGATAATGGAGATGCCCCCCACCTCTGATCCTTTATGTTGGAGCACCACATCTCGTATGCTGTTAGTGAAGGGTGACCTGATACCTCCGACCATTTGGGTCGCAGGAAGTGAATAATTTGGTATAGTCTGTATTTTTCGGTTCCAGGCATTTCCAATTTACTCACACAATATCCGAGAGAAAGGGGCCCTGAGGAATTTAGGAAGTGTCCAATCCTGTATAGGCCTTTGTCTATCCACCATTTGAAAGCAAGTATGTTTTGGCCTGAAGGAAATTCTGGGTTGTGGAATAAGTGGGCAAGTGGACGAATGGGGAAAGTTAACGCAGAGTGTTTTTTCGGTCTATCCCAAAGGGACAGTGAGTGAGATAGGGTCGGGGCTAGTATCGCTGGTTTGAGGTGAGTGTGAGTCCAGAGTAAATAGTCAGTCGTGTGATGTGGTGTCGCAAGTCTTTCCATCAATAGCCAGTCAGGTTTAGGACCTCTAGAGTAGGCTACTGAGATCTGAGCTATTTTCGCCGATTGGTAATACCACCAAATATTTGGTAGAGCTAGCCCCCCCTGGGTTTTGAGTCTAAAAAGTGTTTCTTTGGAGCATCGTCTGCCTTTGGAACCCCATATGAATTTTAGGTAGAGGATTGGAACCGAGTTAGTTGTGCTTTTGTAATCGGGATTGGAAGGGATCTGAAAAGATACAGGAGGCGGGGAAGGAGGGTCATTTTAATGGAATTAACCCTGCCCAGCCAGGATAGATGATATTTAGCCCAAGCGGACATATCCGCTTCAAGTTTTTTGAACAAAGGGGGGTAGTTGTTGGTAAATAATAGTCAAATCTAGGGGTAAGGTTGATACCTAAATAAGGGATCGATTTCGAGCACAATGAGAAAGGGAAATACGTCTGCAGACGTTTAAGGAGGTTTGGCGAGACGGATACATTCAGAGCAGCGGATTTGGAGACATTGACACGGAGACCTGAGGCTTCTCCAAACTGCTCAAGGAGCTTGATAATGTTGGGAGTGGAAATGAGGGGGGATGTAACAAAAAGGAGTAGGTCTGCAAAAAGAGCGCATTTATGCTCTTGTGGGCCGCAGGAGACTCCTTTAATGTCAGGGTGGTTACGGATTGCGATTGCTAGGGATTCAATGGTGTAATGGAAATTTGTAAGTTCTGTATAAAATTGTATTGTATTTTGTATGTATTGCACTCTGCCCTCACTGTGCACATGGCACTAATAATGTTTTCAGTAAATGTTTACATTCTTTCGAGTCCTGATTAGAATTAGCCTGCCTATGTAACGCCCCTTGTTACCATAAATGTACAATTGTAATATTAATGTGATACCTACGTAATCATGTGCATAAAAACCTTCAATTGCGTCATAATAAAGCAGAACAGTAATTTGGAAAGATGCTGAGCGTATCTTTTGTGTCTGTTCCCTACTGCAGTAGTTATTATTAATTTGGAACCACTAATCAATATGAGGATAGGAGTTGCCTATCATCAATTTAACCGAGTCAGCATGGCGAGCTTTGCCTTAGGAGGGGATTCCAGGTGACCCTGAGTATCCGAAACGAGGAGCTTGAGACGATCAGGGAATTTCTGATAATCAGCCGGCTGAGGTAAGCCTTTTGCTTACTGTAAAAATGTAGTAGGGGGTGTAAAAACCTTCTCTTCTCAGACACGTGTTATGTCAACAGTGTCTTAGGCGTTTTGTTCAAATGTTCAGTAGCCAGACTGTCTTAAAACAAAGTGTGAGTTTATTTGGTCACACTTGGCAACAACTTGAAAATATATACAAAGTTAAATTCTTCTTACAGCTTGATGTAGTAAAACAAAAGATAATAGGAACAAAAACTTGTATCAAAAAGGTTCAAGAGATGTTTTCAGCTCCGTTGGTGCTTTTCTATGTCAGAGAGATGTCTGCTCTAGCAGCTGTTTGTGAGGTAGGCTGTATTTAGGCCTAATGTAAACAAAATGTCTTCTGTAGAGTAAGGATGCGTGTGTCCTTCTTTGTATATGTGAAAAAGTAGTGAAGTCCTTCTGTGTGTGAGTAAAGGACATGTGTTGTGTGTGTGTGGTGTGCCGTGTGTGTGTCGTGTGTCCTGAAGTGAAGTGTCACTCTGTTTTTATACTATTTCAAATCTACTAGTCAGCAGACTATAGCCATAGCCATATACGGCTAGAACTAAAAATGAAATGATCATATTCGTGATTATTCTAAATATTCTCTTTGCCAACAGCTGACACGTCTCTTAAGCTTCTTTGATTGTCAGTAACACACAACAGATTCTTATAAAAAACTCAAGGTGAATGACCTTTCCAAATGGCCGAATTCTTGTAATGGATATACTTTAAGCTACAGAAATGCAATTCTGTACCAAACCTTACAAATGCAATATTAAACTATAATTGGATACATATAAACATATATTACTTCACACAAACTCAATCTAGCTAACTAATTAAATAACTATATCAAATAACTAACTATATTATAGATAATATATGTTTTTACTTTTAAAAAGATCTTTACAATAAAGTCTATGACAAATACTCTGAGTATATTCATATCTGTGAAACCACTGACCTACTGACCTTTAGTCATTAACCCTGTACATGGTGAACAACTGGCACAAAAATGACAAGCACACAACCTAGCTATTTCAAGATTCGTCTTATGCTGAGCTGAGTGAGCTTTTTCAATGACAAAGCATAAAAGGGAACACAGACTGCATACTTACAGATCTTGATTATAAAGCCAAATTAATATAATTATTCTACACTTACATTTGAGTTATCAGACTTCCTTGATCGGTAAGGCATTTTCGGGACAAAGGGTACCTATTTTACTCCCCTTAATCGAACTGTATTGATTGGTGGTTATATGTTATGTTGTCCCTGTCTATTGTCCATTGGAGTGTTATAGTTAAGAAAGGGAAGAATAGTGCTGTTCACAGGTATATGTAGTAAATCTGCTAGATAAAGTAGTTTAGAGGCAAGAGGGTATAGGCACATGTAGAGAAGAGGGAAGACTGGCCAGTCATTATGGGCATTGAATTAAGTAAGGGAATGAAGGGTAAGAGACCCTCAAAAATGCCCAGCGCAAGAGGAGCGCTATATATGAACCGAAGGTGTGGTTCCGCCTATACTGAGCCCCTAGATTAATGGTTAGAGTGGACATGGATCCACAATGGGTAACTGGGTTACCAAAGGCCACAGGGACTAAGAATCATGCAGAGTAAACAGCTATAGAAACAGCTATCTATGTGAGCAGGATGGATCAAGGGTGACATTAGAACTAGACAGAAAGGGACATTTTCATGTTAAGTTGTGGGATGAATTTGGGATCAGGCACTACAACTAGTAAAAGTCAGAAACAGAGAAATGAGAGGTAAAACAGAATACTTTATATGTTGTCAGAGAGGGAAGATGGGATGAGCACTGTGGCTCCCCATCTGATCATAGAATCATAGAAGCTAGATATAAAAGTTATTTAAACAAAATAAAGAAAGTAGAATTTAGACAGGAAAATATTAATGAGAGTTAAAAGAAAGTGAGAGAGATATTGGTGTATGTGTGTGCGAATGCTGGGACCTTTAGTTCTATTGCTTGTGTGTGTCATGTACGCAGATGTGACCCCCTCCTTTGCGCTCTCATGAAAGAAATGTGGCTGGGATGAGAGGTTAGTGATAAGCTGGAAGGACACCATTGCCAATTTCTGTTTTTTAGACAAAACATTTATAACAAAATGTGCCGGGTTAACGAATCTAATGGTAAACAATGTGATCACAATTATTTTGAATCTGTTTTCCAAACATGGTAAAATGAAGGTTACATTTAACCGTGTATTACACAAATTGAATATCCTTTGATAGTGGAAACAGTGCATTTAAAAAGGGGAAATTAAGTAAAATTAAGTAATAATGAGTATTAATTTCTAATATGAGTTTAACAATTATATAGATATAATGAAACTGGTTTAGACAACCTTTGGTTGGAAATGAAATCCAGGTTATTGGGGAAATTTGTAAAAATGGGATTAGTTTAGATTAAGATAACAATTTTGTAATTTTACATTTATACAATAAGCCCTTATTGAGAGAAAAAAAGATTAAGATGAGGTTGTTATTTTGAATAAAGCTGCCATAATATTTAACAAAGCCAAGATGGATGGAATACATAAGAAGTTCTTCTACAAAAATGAAATTTTAAGGTTTTTGATAACAACTTGATGTGTGGTCCATGATGTGAGAGTTATAATAGATAGAATGTAAATATAACAGACCCATCACATCAAGTCCACACATCCTGTTAGGATAGATGCCACCTGCAGCCAGTTGTTTTATAGTTTTTGATGCTTTCTGGTCCATCATACAGATTGTTGATCCTTTTGTTTTATTTATTTTTATTTTTGAAATCCAAAGCAGAATGTGTGGATTGTGAAATGATGTGCCCCTTTTTCTTGTAAGTACAGTGGTATAAGCAGAAGAATAGTTTTGGATTTATGGGCATCTCTGCATGACCGCAGGGTATTGTTATCATTTATTATAATATTGCCAGGAAAAAGTTGTCTTTTGAAACATGAAACTGGAGTTCTTACACAAATAGTGTGATAGAAAACAAGCCATTGTAATATATTTATGCAAGCTGGACCCAGTAATGAAGGGTTCACCCCGATATATCAGAGCTGCAGCTTTTATGCAAAGGTGCTATTAGACAAAGTTAGATATTGTTTTGGTCAAACATTTAATTTTTAATGGTCCGACATTCTGTGCAGCAAATATACAGCTAACTAAATGTTTGTCTAATGAAAGGTTTAAAATATGAGTTTGTTTATGTACAAATCTAACAATGAAAAATGCGTACGTTTATTCAAAAGAAAGGAAAAGACACATGTGTTAAATTGATGGTGTAGGAATCAGCTGCTGTGAGCCCAGTGCAGGACACACTCCCTGAAGACCCAGATATAAAATTTTTTGTAGATTTGAGTATGCAGTTTATCACCCAGAAGGATACTCTGTATTCAAAGTCATTGGATCCTTTTTCCCCAGCTCAAGAAGCAGAGCTCCATGTTTTAGCAAAGCCTGTGAGCTATAAAAAGAGTGTATATTTATATAGATAGTCGAGATATAGAGAGCTTTTGGTTCCATTTAAAGGGCCAGAAGTTTGTTTTTACTTCGGCAGGTAAACCAACCAAGCATGCCAAGTTAATTTGATTGGCTGTTTTCAGCCTTCCAGCTTCTTGCTGAGGTAGCCATATTAACTTTAACACATGGAAGCAGACCAGGCAACTAAGGATGCTGCATTTACAGCCCCGGACACTTGATGGGTCTGTGCAACTCACAGATTCCACCCTAGTTCTCGCCCAGTATAGCTGGGATTAATAATTCAACTTTAAGGACCCCAGAACGAGAAGAACAAGTGGTCCACAGGGGGCAACTTCTTATGAAACAGGACTTTGGAAAAAGGTGATCATTTATGTCTGCCAGCCACTCTTTTCCCTCCAGCTTGACACATGGACCTTGTCATCAGTCACAAGAAGTTATGGCTGCCTTAGTAAATGAGCATGGGATAGAGCCAGGGTTCTCCACAGTTGTTTTTATAACATACCACTTCTTGTTTTACCTGTTACCAAAGGCATTACCAAAAGCTGAACATCCCTTCCAGAGATCACAAAAAAGATATATCCAGATGCCCAAGTTAGGATCTTACGAGCATGCATTTTGTCTGTATGGACATGTTTTTTGGATGTCCAGTGGCAAATGTTACTGCAAAGGCCACAGTAAAAAGTGTTATCAGAAGTAGTTTGTAAGTACAGAGTGCCAGAAAGTACAGAGAGTAACAGAGGAAATCATTTTTTATAGGAGAGTCCTTAATAGAAGTTTCTGAGGTTTTATTTTTACACCCCCTACTGTCTACAATGTAGCGGACAAAGTAAAGTAAGAAACTAGAAAACTTTTGCCTGAATGTTTTCTTAAATTTTATCAGGCCTCTAAGGGGGATATTGGACTCTCTCCCTATGAGATTTGGTTTGGGAGTGTGTTACTCACTTGCTTATATTTTGTCTCAGCAGCTGAAGTCCTCCATTTGGATCTCACGGAGAATGCTGATGATCTTTTAAGGTTTTTTACAAACTCATTTATGTGTTTTCTCCCTAATTCCAGATCCTAAAAGTTTGGAAGGATCTAAAACTAAAGCCAGGTGACTTTTGGATTGTTAAGAGACATTTATATATAAGGAAATGTTTGGAGACTCAATACAGCATCTATTTCATGTACAGTTTTTGCAAAACTTGAAGGAAAAGTCACCTGGATCCACACCAGACACTGCAAAAATGACTTAATTAAAGAAATCTCTGTGTTTGATTTGTTTCCCTCTTGTCATCACAGTCTAGGGTACTTTTTGATTCAATTACTTTAATTGTAAGGGATATATATATTTGAAAAATAGTTTAGCCATGTTGAAGTCATATTTGTCTTTTGTATGTCTTCTTATATGTAGAATTGTCTGTGTTTACATATGCTGATAAGTCAGCATGTCCACAATTCAGCTAGAAGGCCATTCTGGCCACAGGAGTGTACAGCCAGTACTCTGTAAATATGTCTTATCAATCATTTGTTTTTCACAATGAAAAGTCATTTTGTAATGAAAAAGTTGCTCAGCTATTATTTTCTCCACAATGGAGTTTTTGCCTCTTTGGCCAGGACTACCTCCACCTAAGCGTGTGGAGCTTCCAGGTTAAAGGTGATAGCAGGTATGGTTAGTGATCAAAATATTGATCAAAAGAGGGGAGACTGTAATAGAAATTTGTAAGTTCTGTATATAATTGTATTGTATTTTGTATGTATTGCACTCTGCCCTCACTGTGCACACGGCACTAATAATGTTTTCAGTAAATGTTTACATTCTTTCGAGTCCTGATTAGAATTAGCCTGCCTATGTAACGCCCCTTGTTACCATAAATGTACAATTGTAATATGAATGTGATACCTACGTAATCATGTGCATAAAAACCTTCAATTGCGTCATAATAAAGCAGAACAGTAATTTGGAAAGATGCTGAGCGTATCTTTTGTGTCTGTTCCCTACTGCAGTAGTTATTATTAATTTAGAACCACTAATCAATATGAGGATAGGAGTTGCCTATCATCAATTTAACCGAGTCAATGGCAATTGCAAAGATCAGGGGTGATAATGGGCACCCCTGTCTGGTGCCTTTTTATATCCTAAGTGTGCGGGGTACCTCCCTTGCATTCGTATTTGGGCACTAGGGTTTGAGTAAAGGGAGTGTAGAGTGCCTAGGAAGTTGGGGCCTGTGACGGGAGGGCCCGTGGAACTCAGAATACATCTTATGCCTAAGTCACCCTGTGCCAGGAGTGAGAAAATATATCTTGGACTACTTAAAATGGGACAGTAATATTTGTCCACAATATCTCCCAGGATGTATGTAGAGACTATTATTGGTTTTGTTGATTCTGAACGCAACCTGTTAATTGAATGAGCTGATCACATTGTCCTCTATACAATGTAGGAGACGGGACGACTCCTATTGGAGCTGCTGCTATTTGTCCTGTGATAATTAACTCAGTCTGGGCAATAGGTCATGTCTCAGTCACCTAGGCTGTATAAAGGATTAGTTAATTAGCTCATGTCAATTATGTTAATTAGGTTACAGTTGTATTGTTAGAGGAGGTTCCAACAGCATATAAAGTCTTGTAATTTTGATTCTAAATAAAAACAGTTCTGATGTACTCCAAGACTGGTGTTGTCTAGTTCTTGGGGTTCCTATAGCCAGATCCATTGGACTCGTGTTCCAGAACTTAGGAAGCGGTATATGACAGAAGCACTCAAGCGGAGTGTGGGACGTTCCGTGACATTGGTGGCAAGCAGTGGGAAAGCTTCCTGCAGTGTGGGAAATCTAAACCTCCACCTGGATCCAAGATCAGGATAGCAGACTTCAGTCACCCCAGCGGAGATATGGACCTGGCATCAGAGTTCCCGGGGCTGCTGCGGATCATCCTTTCAACATACACCAGGACTGTGTCTGAGGATGAATACCTGGAGCTTAGGCAGCAAATTCGGGTGGAGCTCTGGATTGCAGCCCTCCATCTCGCTGGTATAAAACAGGGCAAGTGCTTTCCAACCCAAGAGCAACGGGCCAGTGACCAACGGGCATTGCGGATGGCATTCCTGGGAGAGCAGCCCCAGGAGCAATGGGTGACTGAGTTGGACAGGTTGGTCCAGCAGGAGATAGAGCTGGACAATCGTTATCGGGCTCTGCAATGGCACGCAGAGGAGGGATATTTAGGGGAGACAACAGAATGCTCTCCGGAGGGATATGACTTTGGCGGCCCTGGATTGCTGTCGGAGAGCCTTACAGATCTTTTTATGTTTGGCGATGAAGGGGAACCTGACCTTGAGGACCTGAGAGAATATAGAGAGTCTATGCTCGGTCTTGCAGGGGTCTCAGAGCTCAAACCTGATCTGGACCATTTGCTAAGGAAGGAACAGCATCTGGAAAGGGCATACAGGAAACTGCTAGAGCACGTTCAGCAGCATGCCAGAGAATCGGCAGTGGAAAATCCAGAGATTGCCGTCCCCAAACCTGAAGTGCTGACAACAGGGCAGAGCTCTGCTAACCTCTGCCCAGAAATGATAGCATCTTCTGGGTTCCATGGACAGGAGATGGTGAACCTCTATCCCCAGACATCAGTTGCAGAGACATGGGATTTGATAGACTTTTCTGCTGAGGAAGAACAACCTGATGAGCCTCCAGCAGAAGAGCTGCTATCAGGGCCAAAGTTCACTGTGTTCTGCCCAGCACCAACAGTGGCTTCGGCCTTCTTGAGAGAAGAGGTAGTCGGCCTTTCTCCCACAACACTGACAGGGATATTTTCTGCCAGCAGCATCTATGGAGTTAAAACAAACTTCTCCAGCTGAAGATCTGGTAACTGAACAGAGGGTCCAAGACCTCTGTCCCATACTTTTACCAATTTCAGAGACTGGGGATTTAATAGACGTTTCTGTAGAGGAGGAACCACCTGGCAAACCCGCAGCAGAAGTGCTGGCAACCGGACAGAGGGTCCAAGACCTCTGCCCCACACCTGCAGCAATTGTGGAGGCTCAGGGTGAGAAGATGGCAATCACTTCCCAGCAGCAGATACAGGGGGAGAAGGGAGAGGAGGTGTGTGTTGTCCCTCCCCAACAGTTGGCCAGGGTGGAGGAAGCGGCCTTCCCTCCCCAGCAAAGATCAGTGCACCTGGGAGACAGTACCAGAGACATGTTGTCCAAGCAACCAGATGAGGGAATGGAAAAGGAAGCAGCTGGCTCACCTCCCCAATGGCAGCTACACAGTTTGGGAGTGGAGGAAGCCAGCCTCCTGCCCCAATGGTTAGCCGGAGCGGAGGATGCGGAGTCCCCAGCAGAAGGGCTGGCAACAGGGCCGAGGACTGCTGGACTCTGCCCTCAACTAACAGAGGATGGATTTCCTGTGAAGGTGGATGGGACTTCAGTCTCCACCTGTATACCCCAGGGATGCTGGGCAGTCGGCCCAGATCCCCAATAGCATGACAGAGTGAGCCCAGTCACCCTGTCTTCTCTCCAGCGGCAGAAAGGATTCCAGGGAGAAGGGCCAGTCTAGGCCTCTCCCCAGCGGCAGATATGTTCTCTGAGAGAGGCAGAGGTTGGCTGGGTGAGTAATACTCTGTTTGGAATAATTTATTTGGGGTACTGTGTGGGTACAGGCATTAGAGGAATGGAGCTACTCACTAACTTCGGAGTCAACCCGTCTGGGGTCTCCTCCTATGTTAGTCTTCTGCCGAAAGGGGAGAGATGTGATGGGAGGGCCCGTGGAACTCAGAATACATCTTATGTCTAAGTCACCCTGTGCCATCCTGGCACAGGGTGAGTGAGAAAATATATCTTGGACTACTTAAAATGGGACAGTAATATTTGTCCACAATATCTCCCAGGATGTATGTAGAGACTATTATTGGTTTTGTTGATTCTGAACGCAACCTGTTAATTGAATGAGCTGATCACATTGTCCTCTATACAATGTAGGAGACGGGACGACTCCTATTGGAGCTGCTGCTATTTGTCCTGTGATAATTAACTCAGTCTGGGCAATAGGTCATGTCTCAGTCACCTAGGCTGTATAAAGGATTAGTTAATTAGCTCATGTCAATTATGTTAATTAGGTTACAGTTGTATTGTTAGAGGAGGTTCCAACAGCATATAAAGTCTTGTAATTTTGATTCTAAATAAAAACAGTTCTGATGTACTCCAAGACTGGTGTTGTCTAGTTCTTGGGGTTCCTATAGCCAGATCCATTGGACTCGTGTTCCAGAACTTAGGAAGCGGTATATGACAGAAGCACTCAAGCGGAGTGTGGGACGTTCCGTGACATTGGTGGCAAGCAGTGGGAAAGCTTCCTGCAGTGTGGGAAATCTAAACCTCCACCTGGATCCAAGATCAGGATAGCAGACTTCAGTCACCCCAGCGGAGATATGGACCTGGCATCAGAGTTCCCGGGGCTGCTGCGGATCATCCTTTCAACATACACCAGGACTGTGTCTGAGGATGAATACCTGGAGCTTAGGCAGCAAATTCGGGTGGAGCTCTGGATTGCAGCCCTCCATCTCGCTGGTATAAAACAGGGCAAGTGCTTTCCAACCCAAGAGCAACGGGCCAGTGACCAACGGGCATTGCGGATGGCATTCCTGGGAGAGCAGCCCCAGGAGCAATGGGTGACTGAGTTGGACAGGTTGGTCCAGCAGGAGATAGAGCTGGACAATCGTTATCGGGCTCTGCAATGGCACGCAGAGGAGGGATATTTAGGGGAGACAACAGAATGCTCTCCGGAGGGATATGACTTTGGCGGCCCTGGATTGCTGTGGGAGAGCCTTACAGATCTTTTTATGTTTGGCGATGAAGGGGAACCTGACCTTGAGGACCTGAGAGAATATAGAGAGTCTATGCTCGGTCTTGCAGGGGTCTCAGAGCTCAAACCTGATCTGGACCATTTGCTAAGGAAGGAACAGCATCTGGAAAGGGCATACAGGAAACTGCTAGAGCACGTTCAGCAGCATGCCAGAGAATCGGCAGTGGAAAATCCAGAGATTGCCGTCCCCAAACCTGAAGTGCTGACAACAGGGCAGAGCTCTGCTAACCTCTGCCCAGAAATGATAGCATCTTCTGGGTTCCATGGACAGGAGATGGTGAACCTCTATCCCCAGACATCAGTTGCAGAGACATGGGATTTGATAGACTTTTCTGCTGAGGAAGAACAACCTGATGAGCCTCCAGCAGAAGAGCTGCTATCAGGGCCAAAGTTCACTGTGTTCTGCCCAGCACCAACAGTGGCTTCGGCCTTCTTGAGAGAAGAGGTAGTCGGCCTTTCTCCCACAACACTGACAGGGATATTTTCTGCCAGCAGCATCTATGGAGTTAAAACAAACTTCTCCAGCTGAAGATCTGGTAACTGAACAGAGGGTCCAAGACCTCTGTCCCATACTTTTACCAATTTCAGAGACTGGGGATTTAATAGACGTTTCTGTAGAGGAGGAACCACCTGGCAAACCCGCAGCAGAAGTGCTGGCAACCGGACAGAGGGTCCAAGACCTCTGCCCCACACCTGCAGCAATTGTGGAGGCTCAGGGTGAGAAGATGGCAATCACTTCCCAGCAGCAGATACAGGGGGAGAAGGGAGAGGAGGTGTGTGTTGTCCCTCCCCAACAGTTGGCCAGGGTGGAGGAAGCGGCCTTCCCTCCCCAGCAAAGATCAGTGCACCTGGGAGACAGTACCAGAGACATGTTGTCCAAGCAACCAGATGAGGGAATGGAAAAGGAAGCAGCTGGCTCACCTCCCCAATGGCAGCTACACAGTTTGGGAGTGGAGGAAGCCAGCCTCCTGCCCCAATGGTTAGCCGGAGCGGAGGATGCGGAGTCCCCAGCAGAAGGGCTGGCAACAGGGCCGAGGACTGCTGGACTCTGCCCTCAACTAACAGAGGATGGATTTCCTGTGAAGGTGGATGGGACTTCAGTCTCCACCTGTATACCCCAGGGATGCTGGGCAGTCGGCCCAGATCCCCAATAGCATGACAGAGTGAGCCCAGTCACCCTGTCTTCTCTCCAGCGGCAGAAAGGATTCCAGGGAGAAGGGCCAGTCTAGGCCTCTCCCCAGCGGCAGATATGTTCTCTGAGAGAGGCAGAGGTTGGCTGGGTGAGTAATACTCTGTTTGGAATAATTTATTTGGGGTACTGTGTGGGTACAGGCATTAGAGGAATGGAGCTACTCACTAACTTCGGAGTCAACCCGTCTGGGGTCTCCTCCTATGTTAGTCTTCTGCCGAAAGGGGAGAGATGTGATGGGAGGGCCCGTGGAACTCAGAATACATCTTATGTCTAAGTCACCCTGTGCCATCCTGGCACAGGGTGAGTGAGAAAATATATCTTGAACTACTTAAAATGGGACAGTAATATTTGTCCACAATATCTCCCAGGATGTATGTAGAGACTATTATTGGTTTTGTTGATTCTGAACGCAACCTGTTAATTGAATGAGCTGATCACATTGTCCTCTATACAATGTAGGAGACGGGACGACTCCTATTGGAGCTGCTGCTATTTGTCCTGTGATAATTAACTCAGTCTGGGCAATAGGTCATGTCTCAGTCACCTAGGCTGTATAAAGGATTAGTTAATTAGCTCATGTCAATTTTGTTAATTAGGTTACAGTTGTATTGTTAGAGGAGGTTCCAACAGCATATAAAGTCTTGTAATTTTGATTCTAAATAAAAACAGTTCTGATGTACTCCAAGACTGGTGTTGTCTAGTTCTTGGGGTTCCTATAGCCAGATCCATTGGACTCGTGTTCCAGAACTTAGGAAGCGGTATATGACGGAAGCACTCAAGCGGAGTGTGGGACGTTCCGTGACAGGGCCCATCCCCCATTTTCCCAGGACCCTAAATTTATATGGCCAAGTAACCGTGTCAAATGCTTTCTGTAGATCAATGGAAAGGAGAAAACCCTCCTGAGGGGTTCCCCCGTCCCACTGTGAGCCTAGTAGGGAAATTATATCTATAGCCCGTCTAACCTGGTCTGGACCCTGTCTCCCCAGGATAAACTCTGCTTGATCTTTGTGAACATATAGAGATATGAATGATGATAAGCGATTTGCTAGTATTTTCGTTAACAATTTAAGATCGTTGTTAATTTGGGGAGATTGGGCGATAATTATCAGGTACCGAGGGGTCTTTACCCAGTTTGGGAATGACTGAGATGTATGCTAGATTCAAGGATTTATCCAGGGGAGGACCAGATTGTAGGGAGTTAAGAAATTTGGCCAGGTACAGGGAAAGGATGTCTGTAAATTTCTTATAATAGCCTACCGAGAAGCCATCTGGGCCAGGGGCAGAGCCTTGTTTGAGATTCTTTATGGTCTCTTTGATCTCTATGAGGGTAATGGGTTGGTCCAGCAGCTCAGTATGATCCGTTGATAGTTTAGTCAATGAAACCAAGTCGAGGAACTCCGTGAGGTTGGAGGAAGGGAAATGTGCTTTGTCTGAATGAAAACATGATCTATCCTGGCATAGGTGTGGTGGGGGGCCATGTAATGTGTGTAATCCTTGGAGTAAGGGTCCAATTCCCTCCAAATGTCTACCAGACCAAAGTCATAAAGGAGCTTAGAAAATGTTATACTTTGTTTGGAGGGCCTTCTGGAGCGTGGTGGGCCTGATCCAGACTTGTCCAGGGTTAGATCAAACGCCACATTCGAGTCTCCCCCTAGCACAATGATACCTTCCAGCTGGGGAGACAGGGATTGCATCATTGAGATAAAAAAATTGTCTTGATCCTTGTTTGGGGTGTAGTACGAGACAAATGAATATAACGTTCCATCCAAGGTCCCCTTAACCAGAATGTATCTACCCATGGGGTCCCTAATCGTATGAGGCATAGTGAAATTTAAGTGTTTGGAAAAGCAGACAGCGACTCCTTTTGTTTTATTCTCTGCATTGGAGAGATAGAATTGGGGAAAGTGTTGATGGATAAATGATGGGTTGTATGATATGGGGAAGTGGGTCTCTTGGAGCAGGAGGACCTCCGATTTATGGGATTGGTATAGTTTAAATAGTTTTCTATGTTTGACAGGGGAGTTAAGGCCTTGCACATTGTGTGATATTATATGGAGATGTGGTGGTGATGTGTTAGTTATGGACATGGATCAGAGGGGGGGGTGTCTGCCTGAGGAGAGTGGGACTTACCTTATGTGTAGCTAGGGCAGACCATCGACTCGGGTAGGTGCAAATCTCTGGAGGACCTTTGAGGAAGAAGAAATGAAGAAGTGGAGACTGAAGAGAGCATAGGGGGCCTTTCTAGGTAAAAGCATGAGAGAAGCTTCATGTTAATAGGAAGCAACAATTGGAAAACAGTATTCCCAACCCCAGATGGTGTATGAGATCCCGATCCCAACACCATCATACTGTTACCCAAAACGAATCTTGAGTGAGCCACCTCTGGGATTCGGAAGGGCTAGTAGTCTCTAAGTGGAAAGAGGAGGAGTAAACCCCCTTTCCAGTCAGAGACAGGAAGAGCAGCAGGACAGAGACAGGCCGTCTCCAGCAACCAAAACTAAACAATGTGAGATGGCCGAGCCCCAGAAAATGTGTAGGAAGTCCGGGTGGAGAGGTCCCCCCTGACCACCAAGCTGGCCGGAGCCCCACACTAGGGGGCCAAACCGGAACGGCTCCGAGGACAGGGGGGAGCATCTCACCCCATGGCCAACAGAACCACGGGCCCAAGAAAAAGCCCAGGGTACCAAGGACATCCTTAGGCCATGTCCCCGGGCCCTGGGATGGAAAAATCACATTTAGGTGTATCATAGTCTTAAACATACTATAGGAAAATATAACAGGTAATTCTGCGCTGCCCTAAAAAAGAGAAGTAAGAAGCTAACATGGCCAGTAGGATATGTGTATATAATACTGCCCCCAGACGATGTCCAAGGAGACGAAAACCATCGGGTAGGACCCCACTGCCCCCATTTTACCTTACAGCGCTGTTTTTAACGATTTACATGTGAGTGTATTTCCTAATTTCTCAATAAATTTGGTACATAATTTTACAGATTTACACTATGTGGCCCTTCCTTTTTCCTTTTCACCTTTTATAACTACCACCCGCTTTTGGCATCACCCCGAGGGACACACTGGTCCACGGCTCATCCTAGGACCTTCATTTTCCACCTCTTCTGGATCTCCAACAGCCGTTCACCACCTAAGCCTGTTTGACCCAACCAAGCGTATGTTTCTTTGGGTCCAATTGATCTGGTAAGCCTCCCTATTGCCAGTGGTGGTGTTCCCTTTACTCCAGATGTCACGTGCACATTGATATGTTTCACATATGAAGTCACACATCTACAGTACTTATGGACTATTATTTTTCATATTTTTTATGAGTTATATATTCATGGAAGACTCTTGTCTATTTTATTTTTAGAGGTTTACCAGTTTATGGACTCTACTGTCTTTATGCTAGACATTCTATGGTCATTTATATTAGCGCTACACTTATTTTGTTTCTCTTAAACATACTATGTTCATAACAAGCGAACACAAGCAGACCAACAGAAAAACAAACTTCATATCAATTGAAAACCGTGGGAGAACAGTAAAAGAGGAAGAAAAAAAAAGGGAAAAACCATGAAGAAACCAGCAGGTCCTTGGACTAGAGCTGTGAGACACAAAAATAAAAAGGGGAAATGATCAGGTAGGAAAATGTTTTGCAGTTCCCAACCATAGGGTCGAGGAAAAGAATGCTATGGCTAGCATAGCAACCGGGTGAAGGCGTTGAAGTGTTCATCGGAGGATCCGGCAGGATCAAAGAGGGTCAAAGTGGGCCTGCATGGTACCTGGGTCTTCGGCCTCGGTTATGGGGGCCTTGAGTCCTTGGATTTTTTATTCAAGCACTGCTGTCATGCAGGGGCAATGGGGCTGGAAAGTGGGGGCCTCTTGGATGACGAGTTAGGGATCCTGGCTGTCGTCGTTAATTCGGGGTCATGAGAGATGAGGCCCAGCTGGAGTAGGAGCTTTTCACCTTCCAAAAGCGAAGAAAAACCGTATGGCTTGTTGTGGTAAGAAAAGGTTAGGCAAAAAGGGAAGAACCATCTGTAGGTGATCGATTTCTGGGTTAATGCAAGCAGGAGCAGTTTCAGAGCTCTCCTTTTTTGTATTGTAAAGGGGGATAAGTCTGCAAAAACTTGTATGGAGTGGTCTTGGAACATCAGTGACCCTTCTGCGTGGGACCGCTGCATCACTTCCTCTTTGACTTTGTAGAAATGCGGCTTGACTATAATGTCCCGCGGGAGGCCATCTTGGCGGAGGGGGTTCCAAGGCTCTGTGAGCGCGGTCCATTTTGAGGCAATGAGCCAGGATGTCGGGAATAAGCTCCTTCATGAACATTTTAACAATATGATCGGTGTCCTTAAAAGATTCCGGAATTCTCCTGAGGTGGAAATTGTATCTCCGTGAATGATTCTCAAGATCATCGATTTTGGAGAATGCAGTTTCAAGCTGTTCTTGGAGATCTTGGATATGGGCAGTATTTTGGTTTACTCTGGTAATTGTTTGGTCTGTCTTGTGCTCAATCGCCTCAATTCTAGTGCCCAAATGTTGAAGGTCATTCTAGATTGCAGTGGTAATTTGATTGGCTGTTTGAGAGAGACCCCTGGATAACATGGTGGCAAATATTAAAATATTAAGATCATGGAGGAGAAGTCCTGAGGAGAGGAGGGTATGCCTTGTGAGTAGGCCTCACCTCCCCCTGGGCTGGCTGGGAGGTCTGTCATGGGGGAGAGCAGCATCTTCCAGGGTCCTGCTAATTAGGGACTCTGTGGAGGTGGGTGACAAGCAGCCATGGGATAAGTTACTCACTGTGTGACCTGCCGGCCCTGCTGGGCAGACATCCTGGTCTGCTATGGAGTCCTCCGTCTCCTGTGTGACTCCTCGTGCTGCGGCATCCGGCGCCATCTTGGATGGGGCCACGGGTCCCGGTCCAGTGTCCAGAACTCGGGTCAGATCTCTCCTGGCAGTGCCACTTGCCATCCTGGTGCTCCTGAACGTTTCCCCTATCCACGGGTCCTATTTGGAGCCGGGGATTGGCACTGTGAAAGGTGCTGGAGGCTTTATGCGGCCAGAGCAGTGCGGAGCTGGCAGATTAGGCTTCCATCCGCCGAGCTGCCGCGCATGCGCTCGAGTTGTGTATGTTTTATTGTTTTAAACATGCCTGTTTAACCCAAAAAAGGCTATTTGTACTGTCAAACCTAAAAATGTTATACAACAAATATGTTGGTTTATTCAAAAACCCTTTTCTAATCACATGTGAATGTGCTTTGAGTAAAATGTTTTATACTCAACAATGTGTGGCTTCTTCTTTCTATGCTCAATACCAGTTTTTGGAGTAAGTTGGTGTTTACAGTGACAATGAGGGTTATTTACTAAAGGCAAATCCACTTTTCACTACAAGTGCACTTTCAGTGCAGTTTCAGTGCAGTTTCAAGTGCACTTGTAGTGCAAAGTGGATTTGCCTTTAGTAAATAACCCCCACATTGCTCTAAAATTTGCCACAATCAGGCCATTTTCGGGACCCAAAACAATTAATAATTCATGGTGCTGAAAATGATGTGTTTTTTTTTTTAGCATTAATGCATTACATACATTAAAACAAAAACAAGGTGTGTGTGTAGCAGACCCACAACATAATTGTTAGCTGAAGAAGAGATTGTCACCTCATGTATCAAATAAATTACATTTGCACTATTGAAGAAAATGGCCAAAAAGAAAAGCCCATTGGAGAACCTAGGAGACAGCTAAAAGAAACACAAGCAGTAAATCAAATGAAATATTAGTTCAGTATATAAAAAAAATATTTTAAACATGTTTCTCAAACATTTGCTGGCATATCAATGGCCCCCCTACCCGCAAAGTATTCCAGATATTTTTGATGGACTTCGCAGGTGCTTTGGCGGGGCAAGCCAGGACGGTAAGCTTCAAGCTCCGTCAGGGTTGACTGATCTGGCAGTCCTGTCTCAGGCCCAACTGAGGCCACATAGTTCGAAGCATTTCTCCTTAGAAAGTTGTGCATAATGCAGCATGCAAATACCATATGGTTTATTTTGTATTCCGCCATGCGAATTGTCATCAGGAATAGGTGGAACCGGCTGGCCATTATGCCAAAAGCATTCTCCACCACTCTTCTGGCTCTGGCCATCCAGTAGTTAAAAACACTCTGATCCGGGGTGAGGGTCCTCATGAGGAATGGCTGCATCAGGTGTGCACCAGGCCCAAATGCTTCATCAGCGACAAAGACGAACGGTAGACCAGCCACGTTTTCTTCTGCAGGTGGCAATCTCAAGCCACCACTCTGGAGCCGTCAGTAGAACTTGGTCTGGGAGATGACTCCACCATCCGACATCTGGCCATTCTTCCCCACATCCACATAGAGAAACTCATATGTCGCCGACACCACCACCAACATCACTATACTATTAAACCCTTTATAGTTGTAATAGTATGACCCCGAGTTGGGGGGGTGGCACGATGTGGACGTGTTTCCCATCAATTGCCCCTCCGCAGTTGGGAAAGTCCCATCGCTGGGCAAAGTGGGATGCCACAGTCTGCCATTCCTGTGGCATTGTAGGAAACTGTGGAGTCAAACAAGAAAAAAAATAGTACTTTTGCACATAATATTGCAAGCAGATTAGACACAAACATTCTTGGACAACATCAATATAACATTTATTTTAAGGAGTATTTAAAGACAAAAAACAGGATTTTTATTACAGCTTACCTGTAAAATCCTTTTCTTGGAGTACATCATGGGACACAGAGCCTTAAGTAATTACTTTATGGGTTATAGGCCACCTTCAGGTGTTGAAACTGGTACACCCAATCAAAGGAAGTTTACTCCCTATATAACCCCTTCTCCTTCTAGGAGCACATCAGTTTTTGTAGCAAAGAAATACAGGTGATACTCAAAAAATTAGAATATCGTGCAAAAGTTCATCTATTTCACTAATGCAACTTAAAAGGTGAAACTAATATATGAGATAGACTCATTACATGCAAAGCAAGATAGTTCAAGCCGTGATTTGTCATAATTGTGATGATAATGGCTTACAGCTCATGAAAACCCAAAATCCACAATCTCAGAAAATTTTAATATTACATGCAATCAATAAAACAAGGATTGTATGTAGAACAATATCAGACCTCTGAAAAGTATAAGCATGCATATGTACTCAGTACTTGGTTTGGGCCCCTTTTGCGGCAATTACTGCCTCAATGAGGTGTGGCATGGAAGCTATCAGCCTGTGGCACTGCTGAGGTGTTATGGAAGACCAGGATGCTTCAATAACGGCCTTCAGCTCTTCTGCATTGTTCAGTCTCATGTCTCTCATCTTTCACTTGGCAATGTCCCATAGATTATTTATGGGGTTGAGGTCAGGCGAGTTTGCTGGCCAATCAAGCACAGTAATCCCACGGTCATTGAACCAGGTTTTGGTGTTTTTGGCAGTGTGGACATGTGCCAAGTCCAGCTAGAAAATGAAGTCAGCGTCCCCATAGAGCTTGTCTGCCAAAGGAAGCATGAAGTGTTCCAAAATCTCCTGGTAGACGGCTGCATTGACCCTGGACTTAATGAAGCACAGTGGACCAACACCAGCAGATGACATGGCTCCCCAAAACAACACAGACTGTGGAAACTTCACACTGGACTTCAAGCATCTTGCAGTGCGTGCCTCTCCATTCTCCCTCCATACCCTGGGTCCTTGGTTTCCAAATGAGATGCAAAATTTGCTATCATCAGAAAAGAGGACTTTGGACCACTGAGCAACAGACCAGGTCTGTTTTTCTTTAGCTCAGGTAATACGCTTCTGACAATTGTTGTTCAGGAGTAGCTTGACAAGAGGAATACGACATTTGAAGCCCATGTCCAGGATCCGTCTGTGTATGGTGGCTCTTGATGCACTGACTCCAGCCTCAGTCCACTCCTTGTGATAGTCCCCAACACTTTTGAATGGCCTTTTCCTGACAATTCTCTCCAGGCTGTGGTCATCCCTGCTGCTTGTGCACCTTTTTCTTCCATACTTTTCCCTTTCACATAACTTTTTATTAATGTGCTTTGATACAGCACTTTGGGAACATCCAACTTCTTTTGCAATTAACTTTTGAGGCTTTCCCTCCTCATGCAGGGTGTCAATTATGGTTTTCTGCACAATTATCGGGCCAGCATTCTTTCCCATGATTGTGATTCTTACTGAACCAGACTGAGAGACCATTTAAAGGCTCAGGAACCCTTTGCAGGTGTTATGGTTTAATTTGCTGATTAGAGTGGGACACTTTGAACCTAGAACATTGCACCTTTTCACAATATTCTAAATTTCTGAGAATGTGGATTTGAGGTTTTCATGAGCTGTAAGCCATAATCATCACAATTATGACAAACCACGGCTTGAACTATCTTGCTTTGCATGTAATGAGTCTATCATATATTAGTTTCAGCTTTTAAGTTGCATTAGTGAAATAGATGAACTTTTGCACGATATTCTAATTTTTTGAGTATCACCTGTATCATCCCAGTATCATCCCAGTATCATCCCAAAAAAGAGGGGAGGGACCTCTGTGTCCCATGATGTACTCCAAGAAAAGGATTTTACAGGTAAGCTGTAATTAAAATCCTATTTTCTTTATCATACATCACAGAGTCTTAAGTAATTACTTAATGGGATGTCCCATAGCAATGCCACTTGAGGGGTGGGAGAAACAACCCGCAGGGTACACCCAGACTTTAGGGATCTATACTGCCGCTTGCAGTACACTGCGCCCGAAGGCGATATCCTCATACCTCCTTACATCCACCTGATAAAATTTTGTGAATGTATGCACTGAAGACCAAGTTGCAGCCTTACAGATCTGAGCCATGGAGGCCTGATGATGCCCAAGAAGCACTAACCGACCTGGTAGAGTGCGCCTTAACTTGAAACAGGGGAATCTTGCCCTTTACATCATAAGTTTGAATTATCACTTGCCTAATCCACTTAGCGACAGTGGATTTCGACGCTGCCTGTCCCTTCTTAGGACCCTCTGGCAGAATAAATAAGACATCAGTCTTACGACACTGAGCAGTTTTCATTAAATCGATTTTCACTGCTCTCACCACATCAAGACAATGTAGTGACTTTTCTTCCCTGGAACATGGTTTTGGAAAAAACAATGGCAGGACAATATTTTGGTTCAGGTGAAAACCTGAAATCACTTTTGGCAAAAAGCCTGGGCGAGGTCTTAACACCAATCTGTCCTCATGAAAAATCAAATATGGCTCTTTACAAGAAAGAACAGCCAATTCTGAAACCCTTCTTGCTGAGCATATAGCAACCTAAAATACCAATTTCCTTGTCAGAAAGACTAGGGGAATCTGTTGTATCGGTTCAAATGGCTGTTTTTGTAACACAGACAAAACTAAGTTCATATCCCAAGGGTTCAAGGGAGGTTTGACGGGCGGATTAAGCCTTGTCACCCCTTGTATAAAGCCCCGGACTAAAGAATGAGTAGAAAGTGGTCTTTGAAATAAGACCGATAAAGCTGAGACTTGGCCTTTAATAGTACTTAAGGCCAATTTCATTCCTACCCCTAATTGTAGAAAGGCAAGAATTCTGCCTATGATATATCTCCAAGGGTGCCAACCCTTGGATGCCCACCAGGAAACGTAAGCCCTCCAGACTCTATAATATATATTTGTGGAAGCTGGCTTCCTTGCATTAATCAGGGTAGAGATAACTGATCCGGAAAGCCCATGTTTCTTTAGAATGTGGGTTTCAATAGCCAAGCCGTTAAATTTAGAGACCATAAAGAAGAATGGAATATCGGTCCCTGAGAGAGCAGATCTGGGCGTAGTGGGAGGGACCATGGGCCCTTCACTGCCATCTTTACGATTTCTGCGTGCCATGAGCGTCTGGGCCATGCTGGTGCCACCAGAATTACCGGCTTTCTTTCCAGCTTGATCCTGCAAAGAAGTCGAGGCAGCAACTGAATAGGGGGGAATGCATAGATCAGTGAGAACCGATCCCATGGAGTTACCAACGCATACTTTCCGCATGCGAATGGATTCCTTGTTCTGGCTACAAAGTTGACCAACTTAATGTTGGTCCTAAACCTGGATGCTAGAAGATCCACGTCCGGAGCCCCCCATCTTTGGCAAACAGCCTGAAATATGTTGGGGTGAAGAGACCATTCCCCTGGGAATAACTTCTGGCAACTTAAGTAGTCCGCCTGCCAATTCTCTACTCGAATGAAGACTGCCGAAAGGCATGGGACATTCCTTTCTGCCTAAGTTAGAATATGGTTCACCTCTCTCTCTTTTGTTCCCCCCTTGGTGATTGATATAGGCCACAGCTGTGGCATTGTTGGATTGAATCCTGACAGGACAATCCCGTAACCTGAAAGTCCAGGCCTTTAGAGCCAGACATATTGATTGGCAATATTCTTTCGGTTCTTGACCACTGTCCTTGGACAGTTGTCTTTTCTAGTACTGCTCCCCAGCCTGAAAGGCTGGCATTCGTCGTTACCACTTTCCAGATGACTAGTCTAAAGGATCTTCCTTTCAGCAGATTCTGGGTTAGTAAATACCAAGTGAGGCTTTGGGACACTCTTGGGGGCAGCTGCATTGGTAAGTCTAAAGCTTGAATTGTTTTCTTCCAAGAAGACAGGATACTGTTTTTCAACAGTCTTGAATGGAACTGGGAATAGGGAACTGCTTTGAATGAAGCCACCATGGTTCCTAGCAACCTCATGCAAAGGCAAATGGAGGGATTACCATTTGACCTGACCCTCTGCACCAGTTCTCTTATGGAGCTGATTTTTGCCTGAGGCAAGAACACCCTTTCCTGGGCTGTGTCTATGGTTAGACCCAAGTACTCCAGCTTTTTTAGCGGTATTAACCAATTTAGCCCCTGACCATTTGACAGCTCAATGACCGGGGGACTTTTTACAATTTGACACTGCGCTGCTTTAACTAGTAATTGTGCGGTCATGCAATGTTGTACCCAAACAAAATTTGTGTCCTTTTTTTCCCACAAATAGATATTTCTTTTGATGGTATTTGATTGCCTCTGCGATTTTTAGTTTTTGCGATATAAATGGAAAAAGACCGAAAATTTTGAAAAAAAATGATATTTTCTACTTTTTGTTATACGAAAAATCCAAATAAACTCAATTTTAGTCATACATTTAGGCCAAAATGTATTCAGCCACATGTCTTTGGTAAAAAAAAGTCAATAAGGGTATATTTATTGGTTTGCGCAAAAGTTATAGCGTCTACAAACTAGGGTATATTTTCTTGAATTTACGCAGCTTTTAGTTTATGACTGCCTCTCTCATTTCTTGAGGTGCTAAAATGGCAGGGCAGTACAAAATGACCCCATTTTTGGAAAGTAGACACCCTAAGGAAATTGCTAAGAGGCATGTTGAGCCCATTGAATATTTAATTTTTTATCCCAAGTGGTTGAATAATGACAAAAAAAAAAATGTTTACAAAAAGTTGTCACTAAATGATATATTGCATACACATGCCATGGTTATATGTGGAATTGCACCCAAAATACATTTTGCTGCTTCTCCTGAGTACGGGAATACCACATGTGTGGGGCTTTTTGGAAGCCTAGCCTTGTACGGGGCCCCGAAAACCAAGCACCGCCTTCAGGATTTCCAAGGGCGTAAATTTTTTATTTCACTCCTCACTACTTATCACAGTTTCAAAGGCCATAAAATGCCAAGATAGCACAACCCCCCCCCCCCCAAATGACCCCATTTTGGAAAGTAGACACCCCATGCTATTTGCTGAGAGGCATGGTGAGTATTTTGCAGCTCTCATTTGTTTTTGAAAATGAAGAAAGAAAAAAAAAATGTTTTTTTTTTTCAAATTTCAAAACTTTGTGACAAAAAGTGAGGTCTGCAAAATACTCACCTTACCTCTCATCAAATAGCTTGGGGTGTCTACTTTACAAAATGGGGTCATTTGGGGGGTTTTGTGCCATCTGGGCATTCAATGGCCTCCAAAACTGTGATAGGCAGTGAGGAGTGAAATCAAAAATTTACACACTTAGAAAGCCTGAAGGTGGTGCTTGGTTTTCGGGGTCCTGCACGCATCTAGGCTCCCAAAAAGTCTCACACATTTGCTATCCCCGTACTCAGGAGAAGCAACAGAATGTATTTTGGGGTGTAATTTCACATATGCCCATGGCATGTTTGAGCAATATATCATTTAGTGACAACTTTGTGCAAAAAAAAAAAAAAACATGTCTTTTTCCTGCAACTTGTGTCAAAATATAAAATATTCCATGGACTCGACATGCCTCTCAGAAAATAGCTTGGGGTGTCTACTTTCCAAAATGGGGACATTTGGGGGGTTTTGAACTGTCCTGGCATTTTATGCACAACATTTAGAAGCTTATGTCACACATCATCCACTCTTCTAACCACTTGAAGACAAAGCTCTTTCTGACACTTTTTGTTTACATGAAAAATTTTTTTTTTTTTTGCAAGAAAATTACTTTGAACCCCCAAAAATTATATATTATTTTAAAGCAAAGGCCCTACAGATTAAAATGGTGGGTGTTTCTTTTTTTTTTCACAGTATTTGCGCAGCGATTTTTAAAACGCATGTTTTTTGGGAAAAAAACATACTTTTTTTTTATTTTAATGCGCTAATACACACTATATTGCCCAAATGTTTGATGAAATAAAAAAGATGATCTTAGGCCTAGTACATGGATACCAAACACGAAATGCTTTAAAATTGCGCACAAACGTGCAGCGGCGACAAACTACATACATTTTTAAAAGCCTTTAAAAGCCTTTACAGGTTTCCAATTTAGATTTACAGAGGAGGTCTATGGCTAAAATGACTGCCCTTGATCTGACCTTTGTGGTGATACCTCACATGCATGGCGCAATTGCTGTTTACATTTGATGCCAGACCAACGCTTTCGTTCGCCTTTGCACGAGAGAAGGGGGGGACAGGGGTGCTTTTTTTTTTTTTTTTAATTATTTATTTTGCTTTTTTATTTTATTTTTAAACTGTTCCTTTCATTTTTTTTATCATTTTTATTGTTATCTCAGGGAATGTAAATATCCCCTATGATAGCAATAGGTAGTGACAGGTGCTCTTTTTAAAAAAAAAATGGGGTCTATTAGACCCTAGATCTCTCCTCTGCCCTCAAAGCATCTGACCACACTAATGCCCCTTACACACCGTCGGATTTTTCGATGGAGAATGTCCGATCCGGGCATGTTGTCGGACATTCTGACCGTGTGTGGGCTCCATCGGACATTTTCCATCGGATTTTCCGACACACAAAGTTTGAGAGCAGGCTATAAAATTTTCCGACAACAAAATCCAATCACGTCAATTCAAACTGTGTGTGGCCAGTTCCGACGCACAAAGTGCCACGCATGCTCAGAAGAAATTCCGAGACGGAACAGCTCGGTCTGGTAAAATTAGCGTTCGCAATGGATACAGCACTTTCGTCACGTTGCAATGTAAAAAATGGTTTAATGCAGCACACTCTCTTCTTCTTTATAATGTGAGAAGAATGAAGTAGTTTTGCTGCTCATATTCACACAGACTTCTCACAAACTTCTTTCTTTATTACCGTATTTATCGGCGTATAACACGCACCCCAAGTTTAGGAGAGAATTTTAAGGAAAAAAACTTTTAGGAGTAAAGTTTAAGGAAGAAAAACTTACATTAAAATGCCCATCAATGCAGCATTATCGGTGTCCATCTGCAGCCTTGTCAGTGTCAGTGCAGCCTTGCTCCAGTGTCTATTGCAGCCTTGTCAGTGCAGCCATGTCAGTGCAGCCTTGCCCCAGTTCAGCCTTGCCCCAGTGCAGCTTTGCCCCAGTGCAGCCTTGCCCCAGTGCAGCCTTGTGTGATCGCCACGATCCCTGCCGACATGCACAGCTGTGTGTAAATTCAAATAAGGCGCCGAGACTGCAGGGACTCGGCGGAGCCGAGATACACATACCCGAGAGTCCTCGGCTTTTCTCGGCGCCACTTACAGTCCCGGCGTCTCGCCCAGTCCCGCCCTATGATGGACATCACACAGGTCCAATGGCGGGACTGGGCGGGACTGTAAGCGGCGCCGAGAAAAGCCGAGTACTCTTGGGTATGTGTATCTCGGCTCCGCCGAGTCCCTGCAGTCTCGGCGCCATATTTGAATTTGCACACGGCTGTGTATGTCGGCGGCGATCGAGGCAATCGCCGCGATTGCTCCGATCACACAAAATTGGCGGGGATCGGCCTATAACATGTACCCACGATTTTCCCCTGATTATCAGGGGAAAAAAGTGTGTGTTATATGCCAATAAATACAGTATTTTTCGGGATTCCCTTAATATATATTGATTTGTCACATCTGACCATTTTTTTTTGGTTTGTTTTTAATTGTAAAAAAAAAATTTTCAAGGCTGTTTTTTTTTTTTTTACTTTTTTTTGCTTTTTATTCCAGAATATTTTTGTGTGTGTTTTGTGTGTCAAGTTACCACAACACCATTATTATCTTGTATTATTTAATCTCAAGCAGATTGTTTGGTGTTGGTGTCTCTTGTTAATTTCACATTGTATTTTTGAAATGTACCTGCCTCCTCACCAACAAATTGTCCTTTTTGAAGGAAAACACACATAGGCGAGTATAATTAAACCAAAAATTCCTTTATTAAGGGTTTACAACCAAACAAAGAGGGAGGCAACACTGGAGAAACAGCAGAAATTGGCGAAGCCTTTGGCCCCCAGGGCACACATCAATTATTTTACTACAAAATTGGTGGCCTGAGGAGTCCATATGTAAGGAAGTGCAATCTGGTCCAGAAGTCCCAGAGATCCAGAAAGCAGCAGATGACATCTGTGTCCCCAGGCTGTGGTCATACAAGAGACTGCATCTTTTGTCAGACCAGACTGAACCCAGATCATCACTCTCTGGTCTTCCTTCCACGCTTCCTTCCATGCTGTGGCTGTGGTGGTGGAGTTGTGGCAGGAGGAGGATGGTCCAACTCAATCACATCGGTCTTGGGTGTGATATCGCCACTCATCCCCTTAGTTAGGACTTTATAAATAAGTTTCTCACACAGGGGGCGTTGGCCCTCCTGCATGCCCTTCAGTTTAGTGGCCTCCTCCTGGCTGCCACTAACCCCCGCCTCCTCCTGGCTGCCACATTCCACAGCCTCCTCCTGTGTGCCACATTCCACAGCCTCGTCCTGGCTGAGGTCTTAAAGTGTATAAAAAAGGGACATAGTTTGAGTTATTTCTTCATCAATCACACACAATTTTCATCTCATGACTGTTGCAAATTGAATGTTAACAAATATAACAGACTATCATTTTGAGCCCAGCATTTTTCATTCTTGTCCAAATTTTTTGTGCCCACTACTGTCTATTGATATGTAAAACACTTTCTTAAATCAGCAATTAGTGATCAATAATAACATCTAGTAAAGATCATTTATTTATTGACCAGAAATCTGTAGAAGAATTCTATACCTGGCTCCATCTGGGCTCCTCCACTTCTTCCTGGCTGGAAGCCCCAGATTGGACATCGGAAGCCTCAGCTGGGGTGGAAGGAAGAGTGGAAGGAAGGGTTGAGAGGGATTCCCTAACTCCAGTCTGGTCTGACAGAAATCGCAGTCTCTCATAGTACCACAGTCTGGGGACATAAATGTCATCTGCTGCAGCTCCGGATCTCTGGGAATCCGTGACCTTCTTGCGCTCCCTAAGATAAGTGCTCCTCAGGCCACCAATTTTGGCTTTTAAATAGGGGATGGTTGCTGTGGGGACCACACCTTCACCAACTCCAGCAGTTTCTCCAGCGCTGTCTGCCTCTTTTGTTTATGATTATAATGTGGATGTTTCACCTGCCACAGACAGGGCAGCTCCCTGTACTTGTCAATGAACAGGTGGAGGACATTGTAGTCATTGAAGCCATCCATTTTATCTGCAAAACACAAGATAAACCCTAATGTCAGGCAAAACTCTCCTAATCTTGTTACAATATAGGCCTCAATCTAGAAGCAGTATAGGCCCAAGTTTAGATCTTACCTTCGTTATCACGGTCGGCGCCTCCGATACTCCTTCCTCGGCTCACAGATCGTACGTACTACGCACGCGTGTTAAGCCTTATACAAGCTGCGCATTCGTGTAACTCCGCCCGCCCCTGACGTTCTTTCTAGTCTATTCCCCACCCCTTTTCGTTCGGCGCAGTGGGAGAAGAGCACATGGCGGAGACACAGCAGGTGCATGCTAATTATAGCAATGAGGAGGAGGGGGAGGAAAGCCCGGAGCCAGAAATGTCTGGATCCAGAAGGAGACGATTTAAGGCCTCAAATATGTCCTTTGGGGAGATGTTGGAGATGGTCGACATCCTGAAGAAGGCCGACTATGATGGAAAGTATGGACCTTACCCCAACCCCAATGTCAGAAAGGCCAAAATAATGGCCAAAGTGGTCAAGAGTCTGCACCGGAATTTCGGGGTAAGACGATCGAAAGATCAGCTCAGGAAGCGGTGGTCAGACCTAAAATGAAGAGAACACGAGCAGAACAGAAAGATCCGGAGAGTGCTGCAAAAAAGTAAGTAGTTGTGCTGTGTTCCTATTCTTTTTGTGTTTATTACGTTCGTGCTGCTCCATGTGCTTTTCTTAACTGTTATCCAGTTTAAAATGTCAACTTTCATGTTCATGGGCACATTATTCGTTCGTATCAAACATTTTTCTTTCGGCATATAAAACACCATTGTTTTGGCCATATGCATTTGACCACATTTTTTAGGGCCTACTTATATGAAAATAATTTGGTTGTGTAGATGGGTTTGTTACTAGAATGAAATGCAAACTAGATTCTGTGTAAGGAGAGGACACTCAGCAGCAGTTTTCACAGCTGGACTCTGGAGCACTGGTGTGGGACACAAGAACACCCTTTTTATTAGGGGGCCCACACAGGTGCTCCAGTGTATACTATAGGGGTGTCTCCATCTGTGAAGCTTTGACAAAACAGGTAAAGTATTGAAGCTTGACAAAGGACACTAAAAATTCTACATCTTGGAACTCTGCCCAAACAGACAATTGTACCCCACTTCCAAGCAAATTTTCATATTTGTAGTTCTGCCATCAAATATCTGTGTGCTAAGTATACCATTTTTTTTAACATAGGGGAGAAAAGACTCGGAGGACACCCATCATCCGAGGTAACCAGAGACCCCCCACCTCTGGAAGAAGGGGAAATCCCCCAAAGACAAGAAGAACAGGATGAGGAAGACGTGGTGGAAATAGTCACCACAACAGGTGAGTGTCTGCGACCACAGGCTCAGGTAAGAGATGGATGCTGGCATATTTATAATACATGTTTTTTTTGGTTTCTATCTTTTTAGGTGATCGTGATGTTGTGGATCCAGGGCATTTCACCTCGGAAAGGGCACAAATCCTGATTGGGGAGATGATGGGGTGTAATAGGGACTTGGAAAACATCAAGAAAAACATCAATGATGTTATTCAAAAAAATAAGAACATCATTAATGTTTTGGGGAGAGTTTAAAACGCCTCCAAATCCCTTTCTTTTATGGTGTGCTACAATTTTTACATTTTTTGTCTAATTGGAGAAAAGCCAAATTTTGAGGATGCACACAGTGTGTCAACATGTGCTATCTGCCATCACGTGAGATCAATGGATGCGTTTTGGGGGTGCAACCCCTTCCTCAATAATAAAGTAGCTGTGAGGAAGGGGTGGCTCCCCCAAAACACGTCCCTTGATCCCCCATGATGGCAGCTAGCACATGTTGACATTCAGGTATTTGTGTGCATCTTCAAAATTTGGCTTTTCCGGGGGTGACTTCACCCCATCTGAACGCAATATCAAACACAGTTCCTAAATACTCATGTCTGATATTGCCTTCAAGTTCTACCAAATGTGAACTTTGTAAGTTCAAGATTTGTGTCTTTCTTGTGGGTTTTAAACACGCCTGTTTTATCTTAAATGGACATTTCTACTTTTTCTAATGTGACCCCAAAAATTGTTATACAACAAACATGTTGGTTTGTTTTAAAAACCTTTTCTAAATGCACATGTGATTGTGCAGGTATTAAAAAGATTGTTAATCAAGAATGTGTGGATTATTGTCTCAACGCTAGAACACTTTTGTTGTGCTCTAATTGGTGTTTTCAGTGACAATGGGTGTTATTTCCTAAGGGCAAATCCACTTTGCACTCCAAGTGCAGTTTCAAGTGCACTTGTAGTGCAAAATAACACCCAACAGTGCTTTGTATAAGGTTACACAATCACCCCATTTTCAGGACTCACCACATTTCTGTCAGGGTCAGCTACAACAAACACAAGCAGTAAATGTCACCAAAGATTTGCTTTTTTTTATTTGATAAAGGTTTCACAAATTGTCTGGCATATTGATAGCCCCCCTACCTGCAAAGAATTCAAGGTATCTTAGCCGGACATCACGGGCACTCAGGGAAGTCAAGCCAGGACGGCCACTTTCAAGCGCCATCAGGGTTGGTTCATTTTGAATTCCAGCCTCAGGCCCAACTGAGCTAGCATAGTTGGCAGAATGTTGCTGTAAAAAGTTGTGTAGAACACAGCACGCCAGGATAAGATGATTCAGTTTATACACCGCCATATGTATGGGTGTAAGAAATAGGCGGAACCGGCTGGCCATGATTCCAAACGTGTTCTCCACCACTCTTCTGGCTCTGGCCAGCCCGTAATTAAAAACCCTCTGGTCCGGGGTGAGGGTCCTCATTGGGAATGGCCGCATAAGATGGTCCCCCAGCGCAAAGGCTTCATCCGCAATAAAGACGAATGGGAGTCCTTCCACATTGTCTTCTGGAGGTGGCAAGTCCAAGCTGCCATTCTGGAGATGCCTGTAGAACTCCGTCTGGGCGATGACTCCACCATCGGACATCCGGCCATTCTTCCCCACGTTCACGTACAGGAACTCATAAGTAGCCTACACCACCGCCAACATCACAATACTATTGAACCCCTTATAATTATAATAGTACGACCCCGAGTTGGGTGGTGGGATGATGTGGACATGTTTCCCATCAATTGCCCCTCTGCAGTTAGGAAAGTCCCACCGCTGGGCAAAGTTGGAGGCCACAGTCTGCCATTCCTGTGGCGTTGAAGGAAACTGTTGAGGAAAACCAAAAAAAATGTGCCTTTTTGCACATAAACATGGAAATCAGATTAGACACAAACATTCTTGGCCAACATCAAGATAACATTTATTTATGGGATTTTTTAAAGACCAAAGTATAAGGTACACCTATCATATCCCCCCCTCTCATGGGCCATTTCTAACATTATAGGGGGGGGGCTCTTGGACAGGTAACCCTCTCCACTTCATTGAGAGATGAATGCATAAATAATGTGTATTACTTTGAACAGCCCCTCCTTAGTTACACTATTGGCAGCCCACTGGACAGGCAAGAAGTGTCATAATACAAAGATATAAATACACACTGTACACATTTGAGCACATTTGGACATTCTGCTATTACCTATCAAGATAATAATAGGATAAAAAAAACTTTAAACAGTACCATTTGAAAGTATACAGGCAGGGCCTTGCACTACATGCTTTGGGGAATTCATCCATAAATCTGACCACAAAAGAGATGGGTATAGTGTGTATGATCTTACCTTAATATACTCCTTCTGCAGGACCTGTATGATGGCAGAACAGGTCTCTGGGATAATGATCCCCAGAGCCTGGGGGGAGATGCCTGTTGAGAACTTCAAGTCCTGCAGGCTTCTCCCCGTCGCCAAGTACCGCAGGGTGACGACGAGCCTCTGCTCCGGAGTGATGGCTTGCCTCATGCAGGTATCCTGGCTGCTAATATAAGGGGTCAGTGAAGCCAACAAACAGTGAAATACGGGGTCCGTCATCCGGAGAAAGTTACTGAAATCATTAGGATTGTTCTCACGGATCTCACGGTGCAAAGGCATATGACAGAACTGATCACGCTGAAGCAACCAATTCTTGGTCCATGAACTCCTCCCCACCCTGTTCATGGACAGGACTTGTGTCAAGGTCAGGACCCCAACACCAAGCCTCCACACAGCATGAACTCTACGAGGAGTACGCAACATGGCCAGAAAACGGTCGGCTGCTCAGAACGAAGTAACAGAACGCACTGAAGAACAGCAAGGCCTGTGAAGAGCGACCTGAAAAACAGTAACGAACGAATAAGAACACAATGACAAAGTCACGCGTAGCTTGCTTGCACGCACTGAAGAGCAGATACAAACCCACAAGCACAAACTGAACAGCAGAAAACGATCTGAAAACCACGAGTCTGAAAAAGCGCGAATCGTCTCTCACCAAACTTTTACTAACACGAGATTAGCAAAAGGAGCCCGAAGGGTGCCGCGCTTGGTTCTGAACTGGCCTTTTCTAGTCTCGTCGTAAGTGGTGTACGTCACCGCGTTCTTGGTGATCGGAATTTCTGACAACTTTGTGCAACCGCGTGTACGCAAAATAAGTTTGAGCCAACATCCGTCGGAAAAAATCCTAGGATTTTGTCGTCGGATGTCCGATCAATGTCCGACCATGTGTACGGGGCATAAGATCGGTGTGATAAAATGCTTTCCCAATTTCCCAATGGCGCTGTTTACATCCAGGGAAATCTAAGTCATGAAATGCTCATAGCTTCTGGTTTCTTAGGCCATGGAGATGCTTGGAGCCATTCTGGTCTCTGATCAGATCTATGGTCAGCTGGCGGAACCACCAGCTGCAATCTCAGGTTCCCTGTTGGGACAAGAGAGCCCGAGAAAACCATGGAAGACGGAGGGGGGATGACTTATAAAAGCAGTCTAGAGGCTAATTAGCCACTAGGATTGCTTTTACATGAAAGCCAACTGCTGGCTGAAAAGAATGATACCAAGATGATACCTAAACCCACAGGCATCATTCTGGTATAACCATTCAAAGTCCAGCAACATACCAATACGTTGCTGGTCCTTGTTGGGCATATATTGTAATCTTTTTTTCATGCAGCCTATGGGCTGAACGAAAAAAAGAGATTAATCGGTGGGTATGCCCACCATTAGAATACCTCCCTTCATCCACCCACTTCTAATGATGGGCATACATGCATCATTTTGTTTTTAACTGTGGTGGTGAAATCACCTCCTACAGCGCTGGAGTCACGGCTTTATGTATCGTGGGAGCAAACGCTGTTGCTGTCAAGATAAATAAATCCGCGCTGCAACTGAATGACGTACCTGCTAAGCAAATGATGGTTAACAGTAAAACAAAGTAACATTACAGTATAACAGTAAGATATTCCATACCTGCAAAGCAAATACAAAAAAAACATAGTAAAAAATAAAACATTTTTTAATGCAATCTGTGCCTAAAATATATATATATATGCTGAAGCATGGGGGCATCCGCCCCAAAAGTTAGGAGCAGATCGCTCCTCCACCCCTGCTGCCCCCATGCTTCGGCATATATGCTCTTTTTTTAACTGTGGTGGTGAAATCACGTCCTACAGCGCTGGAGTTACAGTTTTATGTATCGTGGGAGTAAACGCTGTTGCTGTCAAGATAAATAAGTCTACGCTACAGCTGAATGGCCTACCTGCTAAGAAAATGATGGTTAACAATAAAACAAACATTACGGTATAACATACCATACCTGCAAAGCAAATGCAATAAAACATAGTAAAAATAAAACAGAGAGAACAATAGATATAGAACAATAGTGAGCGAACAGTAAAGCAGACAGAAGAGAGCGAACATAAGAGAGAGAACAATAGAGAGAGAGAAGAAAAATACAAGCACAACTATTTTTGGCTTTTTTATTTTTTTTTTTGTGTTTTGTTTGTGTTTTTTTTTTCACTTTTTTCACTTTTATAAAAACTGTAAAAAAACCTATAAACTGAACGTTGCAGATTAGCGTCTCTCAAAATGTGATGACCATCACATCTTTTGAGACCCCGAGACCCTGTGTACATGTGCCTATGACTGTGTGGTGCTGTACCCTACACTACTGCTCAACTAGTGTGTGATAGCGTTCGAAACAGTCACCAATGCAAAGACCAGGTTGGTCAGGACAGGAGGGACAATAAAAGCGGGTGTCATGCATAAATCCGTGCTTTCTACAGGCACGACTTTGGGGGTTTCTTTGGGTAGGGGTACCAGAGAGGACATGCGGAAAATGCCTCTCATGCAGTTCGTCCGGAAGCTCTGTATAGCACATGGGCGTTCAGCAAAGCCAACTGAAATAAGTATACAGACACTTTTTTATACCAGTGTCTGGCCTTACGGGCAATTAGGTACGTTGCCAACAACTGGTCTTTGAGGTCCACCCCTCCCATATTGAGGTTATATTCATGAACACAGAGGTGTTTCTCCACAACATCAGTCGCCGTAGAAATTTGGACTGTCATGTCTGCGCGAAGGGAGGAAAGAACATAAACATTCTTATCCCTCCACTTCACAGCAAGCAAATTATTACATCTCAAGCAGGCTCTCTCCCCCAGCCTAAGGCGGGAATCTACAAGCCACTGGGGAAAGCCCCGGCGATTAGATCGCATGGTGCCACAATTTGATGATCAAACAAGTGACTAAAAAGTGGCATGCTTGTGTAATAATTGTCCACATACAAGTCATACCTCTTTCCAAATAAGGGTGACACCAAGTCCCACACAATCTTACCAGCGCTCCCTATGTACTCAGGGCAGTTCTCCGGCTCTACGGAACTATATCTTCCCTCGTAAACCATAAAACTACATGTATAGCCTGTGGCCCTGTCACAGAGCTTATACATCTTGACCCCGTATCTGGCACGCTTGCTGGGAAGATACCGTTTGAATGACAAGCGGCCAGAAAACGTAATCAGGGACTCATCAATGCAGACAACTTGATGGGGAGTAAACAAGGCTGCAACATGTTGGTTGAAGTGGTTTACGAGGGGCCAAATTTTGTAGAGTCGATCAAATTCAGGGTCACCCCAAGGACGACAGAGTTCATTGTTGTTGAAATGCATGAACCGCAAGATCTGCTCGTATCGTGTCCTGGAGGCAGAGAACACGGGTGTATGGTGAATTGGGTCAGTGGACCAATTTGACCGCAACTCACTCTTTTTAGTTACGCCCATGAGGAGGGATAGGCCCAGAAAGGTCTTAAATTTAGAGGCCATATTTGGTCTCCAATCTCTGGCAAGGGTCAGCTGGGGATTAGCAGTGATGAATTGACCAGCATACAAATTGATTTGGTCCACAATAGATCTATAGAGATTTTCGGTGAAAAAACAGCAAATAAAAATCAAGTGACGTAAAATCAACTGTTTCCACCTGAATTCTTGGTTGGCCAGTGAATGGAGGAAGTACGGGTGCTGCAGAAGTGGTGGGTTCCCAATTGGGATTGGCGAATGCAGCAGGAAGGGCACTATGGGCTCAACGGGCCTGTCTTTGTCTTATTCTTGGTGGCAGCGGGACACTACTCGTGCTTGCCACCTCGTCCAGCTTGAACTGCACTTCTGGGACTCACCACGTCACCAAGTGTTACTGCAGTGCTGGATGTACGACCAGGCTGTACTTGGCCGCTGGTGCTTGCCAGTTCACCAGAAGGAATAGTGGTGCTAGTACTGGCTCTCTGCTCCATATGAGGGACCTGCGGTTCTTGCACCTCAACGACAGCAGAAGAAGATCGGAGTCTGGTATGCCTGACCTTGGCAGGGACCACAACTCCGTTGTCAGAGCTATCTGTCAGGGTGCCGCTGCTGTCTACAGGTTCGTATTCTGAGCCTGAATCTGACAAATGAGTGACTTCCTCTTCCCTATCTGTCATCCTCAGAAACATGTAGGCCTCTTCACTACTGTACTTTGATTTGCCATTTTGAGCTCTAAATTTACTGGTACAGTAGTGAGACTCACAGGTAAAAAAGCTCCTGACTGTTAGCGACTGATTCAAACGCAATAAAAAAACTGTTAGCATTCACAGGGATCAGGCCTGACTCTGCAAACGCTGCAGTTAAGTGTGTTGTGTTTTGTAAGTGACCGTGATCGATTGATACTGCACTTGGGTGGGCTGGGCTGGGCGGAGGGGCTAAACGCAGGTGCTAGCAGGTATCTGGGCTGATCCCGCTAACACTGCGTTTTTGGCAACCCTAAACTGCTGGGGACGCTAGTATAGATCTGATCAGAACAGATATCGATCCGTTCAGACACTATACTACTAAGGGAGGCGTATGGTGCGTGTGTGGGTGTTAGTGGTACTGGCACTAATCTGACACTGCCTGGGGTGACGCAGACCCTATCTGACGCTAAAACCTAACTTTGATCACCCCCCGGGTGATTAGGGGGTTAAACCTTTTTTGGGTAAAATATGGCAGGTGCCCTGATGCTATAAAAAAAATCTAGCTAAACTGCGTCACCAGTGACACTTATACTGTGATCACAGGTGGCACGGGGTAATCAAGGGGTTAAACCTTTATTGGGGGGTTAGGGGGGTCCCTAAACCTATCTGGGCGTAATACTAATTATCCTAACACTGATTTTTGTCACTAATGACACTAGTACAGCGATAAAAAAAAATCTTATTGCTGTACTGGGTGACACAGTGACAGGTGGTGAAGGGGTTAATTGGGGGAGTGATCAGGGGGTGAATTGTGTGCCTATTTGACCTTGTGTCAGTGTAGTGTTGGTGCACTTACTTGTATGTAGGGATGAGCTTCGAGTTCGAGTCGAACTCATGTTCGACTCGAACATTGGCTGTTCGCAAGTTCACCGAACAGCGAACAATTTGGGGTGTTCGCGGCAAATTCGAATGCAGCGGAACACCCTTTAAAAGTCTATGGGAGAAATCAAAAGTGCTAATTTTAAAGGCTAATATGCAAGTTATTGTCATAAAAAGTGTTTGGGGACCTGGGTCCTGCCCCAGGGGACATGGATCAATGCAAAAAAAAGTTTTAAAAACGGCCGTTTTTTCAGGAGCAGTGATTTTAATAATGCTTAAAGTCAATCAATAAAAGTGTAATATCCCTTTAAATTTCGTACCTGGGGGGTGTCTATAGTGTGCCTGTAAAGGGGCGCATGTTTCCTGTGTTTAGAACAGTCTGACAGCAAAATGACATTTTGAAGGAAAAAACTCATTTAAAACTACCCGCGGCTATTGCATTGCCGACAATACACATAGAAGTTCATTGATAAAAACGGCATGGGAATTCCCCAAAGGGGAACCCCGAACCAAAATTTAAAAAAAAAAATGACGTGGGAGTCCCCCTAAATTCCATACCAGGCCCTTCAGGTCTGGTATGGATATTAAGGGGAACCCCGGCCAAAATTTAAAAAAAAAAATGACGTGGGGTTCCCCCTAAATTCCATACCAGACCCTTCAGGTCTGGTATGGATTTTAAGGGGAACCCCGCGCCAAAAAAAAAAAAAAAAAACGGCGTGGGGTCCCCCCAAAAATCCATACCAGACCCTTATCCGAGCACGCAACCTGGCAGGCCGCAGGAAAAGAGGGGGGGACGAGAGTGCGGCCCCCCCTCCCTCCTGAACCGTACCAGGCCACATGCCCTCAACATTGGGAGGGTGCTTTGGGGTAGCCCCCCAAAACACCTTGTCCCCATGTTGATGAGGACAAGGGCCTCATCCCCACAACCCTGGCCGGTGGTTGTGGGGGTCTGCGGGCGGGGGGCTTATCGGAATCTGGAAGCCCCCTTTAACAAGGTGACCCCCAGATCCCGGCCCCCCCCCTGTGTGAAATGGTAAGGGGGTACATAAGTACCCCTACCATTTCACGAAAAAAGTGTCAAAAATGTTAAAAATGACAAGAGACAGTTTTTGACAATTCCTTTATTTAAATGCTTCTTCTTTCTTCTATCTTCCTTCATCTTCTGGTTCTTCTGGTTCTTCTGGCTCTTCTGGTTCTTCCTCCGGCGTTCTCGTCCAGCATCTCCTCCGCGGCGTCTTCTATCTTCTTCTCCTTGGGCCGCTCCGCACCCATGGCATGGGGGGAGGCTCCCGCTCTTCTCTTCTTCTTTTCTTCTCTTCTTCTCTTCTTCATTTTCTTCTCCGGGCCGCTCCGCAATCCATGCTGGCATGGAGGGAGGCTCCCGCTGTGTGACGGCACTCCTCGTCTGACAGTTCTTAAATAACGGGGGGGGGCGGGGCCACCCAGTGACCCCGCCCCCCTCTGACGCACGGTGACTTGACGGGACTTCCCTGTGACGTCACGGGGAATGCCACAGGGAAGTCCCGTCAAGTCACCGTGCGTCAGAGGGGGGCGGGGTCACCGGGTGGCCCCGCCCCCCCGTTATTTAAGAACTGTCAGACGAGGAGCGCCGTCACACAGCGGGAGCCTCCCTCCATGTCAGCATGGATTGCGGAGCGGCCCGGAGAAGAAAATGAAGAAGAGAAGAAGAGAAGAAAAGAAGAAGAGAAGAGCGGGAGCCTCCCCCCCATGCCATGGGTGCGGAGCGGCCCGAGGAGAAGAAGACAGAAGACGCCGCGGAGGAGATGCTGGACGAGAACGCCGGAGGAAGAACCAGAAGAGCCAGAAGAACCAGAAGAACCAGAAGATGAAGGAAGATAGAAGAAATAAGAAGCATTTAAATAAAGGAATTGTCAAAAACTGTCTCTTGTCATTTTTAACATTTTTGACACTTTCTTCGTGAAATGGTAGGGGTACTTATGTACCCCCTTACCATTTCACACAGGGGGGGGCCGGGATCTGGGGGTCACCTTGTTAAAGGGGGCTTCCAGATTCCGATAAGCCCCCCGCCCGCAGACCCCCACAACCACCGGCCAGGGTTGTGGGGATGAGGCCCTTGTCCTCATCAACATGGGGACAAGGTGTTTTGGGGGGCTACCCCAAAGCACCCTCCCAATGTTGAGGGCATGTGGCCTGGTACGGTTCAGGAGGGAGGGGGGGCCGCACTCTCGTCCCCCCCTCTTTTCCTGCGGCCTGCCAGGTTGTGTGCTCGGATAAGGGTCTGGTATGGAATTTAGGGGGAACCCCACGTCATTTTTTTTTTTAAATTTTGGCCGGGGTTCCCCTTAATATCCATACCAGACCTGAAGGGCCTGGTATGGAATTTAGGAGGACCCCCACGTAATTCTTTTTTTAATTTTGGTTCGGGGTTCCCCTTTGGGGAATTCCCATGCCGTTTTTATCAATGAACTTCTATGTGTATTGTCGGTAATGCAATAGCCGCGGGTAGTTTTAAATGAGTTTTTTCCTTCAAAATGTCATTTTGCTGTCAGACTGTTCTAAACACAGGAAACATGCGCCCCTTTACAGGCATACTATAGACACCCCCCAGGTACGAAATTTAAAGGGATATTACACTTTTATTGTTTGACTTTAAGCATTATTAAAATCACTGCTCCTGAAAAAACGGCCATTTTTAAAACTTTTTTTTGCATTGATCCATGTCCCCTGGGGCAGGACCCAGGTCCCCAAACACTTTTTATGACAATAACTTTCATATAAGCCTTTAAAATTAGCACTTTTGATTATTCATGTTCGTGTCCCATAGACTTTAACGGTGTTCGCATGTTCGAACGAACTTTTTTCCTGTTCGCATGTTCTGGTGCGAACCGAACAGGGGGGTGTTCGGCTCATCCCTACTTGTATGTCTTCTCTCCTCTTGGTCTGGAACGAAAAGACCGACACGAGGAGAGATGACATCACTTCCTCTGTCAGTGTTTACAGTTACACAGACAGGAGAAGGATATCATTCATTAGGACCGATCACCAGGTCCAGGCCAGCTTTCATTGGCCTGAGCCTGGGGATTGATTGGTTCCTGATCGAATCCGATCATTGCGGCCAGCGGGGGGTGCATGGGCGCGCCCCCCAACCGGCCGCGTGCCCGCCGTACGATGATGGTGATTCACCTGCCTGTGCCATTCCGCTGCAGTACAACTGCCGCGGACGGTTGGCAAGCGGTTAAGGAAGATTTCTCTAGGTTGAGAGTCCAACACAAACTTTTCAGAAAGTTGGTTGTAGTGCGTACTCTTTGCTCCAAATTAGCCTCAGATTGATCTATAAGCAATAGATCGTCTAGGTACATTATGACTAATATGCCTTGTGCCCTTAACCTGGCTAGAGGTGGGGCCAGCACTTTGGTGAACACCCGTGGTGCTGTGGCTAGCCCGAAGGGCAGGGCTACAAACTGGAAATGCTGCTGTTCTAACTTGAACTGCAGAAACTTTTGATGAGCTGGAAATATAGGGACATGCAGATATGAAACCCTGATGTCGATCGACACCAGAAGTTCTCCTCCTAGAAGGATAGAAACTACTGACCTGATTGTCTCCATGCAAAAGGAGTGGATCTTCAGGAAATGATTTAGCTTTTTTAGATCTAGAATGGGTCTGACATCTCCATTTGGTTTAGGTACCATGAAAAGATTTGAATGAAACCCCAGACCTTGCTCTTTTGTGGGGATCTGTCTGATCACCCCTTGAGATATTAATCGGTCTAGTGCCTGAAACAGAGAATGTCTTTTCTCTGGATCTTTGGGAACTATTTACCTCAGGAAACGAGACAGTGAAAAGTCCCGAAATTCCAACCTGTACCCCAGCGTTACTGTGGAGATTACCCATCTGTCCTGAATTTCCTTTTTCCAGACTTCTGAAAGCTATGCATAAGCGTAAGGTGGGATGCCTGGTGAATAGAATCTTTAATGGCATCTATTGCAAAACATAATGCCTTAGGTAGTTCAGCCAAATCCCTAGCTTGTTGTGCAGGAAGCTCTCTAAGGGCCTGTTTAAATTGGTCCTTTAGGGATTGGCAGACGCCTATCGCGGCGACTGCGGGCTGAATGACGGCGCCTGCTATGGAAAATGCAGATTTTAGCAGGGATTCCAACTTCTTATCTGTTGGATCCTTAAGCATCTGTGCATTGTCTACAGGACAAGTTAGGTTATTATTCACATTGGAAATGGCAGTGTCAATTGCTGGTACTTTACGTTTTTTGGAGAATTTCTCCTCCAGATACGAGATAAACACGAGATTAGCAGAAGGAGCCCAAAGGGTGGTGCACTGGCTATTGAACTTCCTATTTCTAGTCGTACATGTTGTATTTCAGCACGTTCTTGCTGAACGGAATTTCCGAAAACATTTGTGCGACCGTGTGTATGCAAGACAAGTTTTAGCCAACATACGTTGGAAATAAATCCACAGTTTGGCTGTCGGAAATTCCGATCGTCTATACGCGGCAAGACAGTTGTAACCATTTCCATTATATGATTTACCCCTATCTTTTGCCCTGGTGATAACTCTAAAACTTTGGACTTTCCCTTATCTTCTGTCTTGGTTACAATGGTCACGGGACAAATTGTGGAGACACAGACAGCATTAAAAACTTGTGTATCTTGAATTGAAACTTCAGTCCAAAATAATGTACATTCCAAACATAACTTGTGTATAAAAACCAGTGCATTTTTGGGGAACAAACTCTCGCCCGCCCCATATCAGGGCTGAAACATGACTTAAGTGATGAAAGACAAAAATTATTTATAAGAATGACAACAGATAACTGTTGTGAAAAAATCTATTATGATTATAAAATTATTCAAATGTGATTGAAAAGATCCATAGTCACAATATGCTGCACTAATGTTAAAATACACCAGTGATTGAGGTGAAGCTCTGCTGACTCCCATCATCTAATGTAGTTCAAGTAAAAGTTCTGTTTGTTGGTTTTTTAAATTTTCCTTGCATAGTGAAATTTCAATACTAAGCTCTGGAAAAAATGCACTTTCAAAGGAAAGAGCTTACTTGCCTTTAGCAAATCAACCCAGTAAAGCAGCCTTTCTTATTAAAGATAAAACCTTGAAATAATTGTCATGTCTCAGCGAATCAACTACAGAGACCAATTTATTGGGGGATCAGGGGGAAAATTACCCTTACATTGGTGGCCCATGGAAAGAATGCCCATCCCCCACCACCCTTACAAAGGTGGTCATATTGCCACCCTTGTAGATAGCTAAAAATATCATTAGTGTTATGCCACTATGTCTGCCAAGTATTACTGGACCCAAATCTATCCAGGCATCATCACTAGAGATCAGCCGAACACCCTCCTGTTCAGAACATGCGAACAGGCAAAACATTCGGCAGAACACACGAACACCGTTAAAGTCTATGGGACACGAACATGAATAATCAAGTGCTATATTTAAAGGCTTATATGCAAGTTATCGTCATAAAAAGTGTTTGGGGACCTGGGTCCTGCCCCAGGGGACATGCATCAATGCAATTTTTTTTTTTTTAAACTGCCTTTTTTTGGGAGCAGAGATTTTTTTTATGTTTAAAGTGAAACAATAAAAATGAAATATTCCTTTAAATATCATGCCTGGGGGGTGTCTATAGTATGCCTGCAAAGTGGCGCATTTTTCCCATGATTAGAACAGTACCAGAGCAAAATTACATTTCTAGGAAAAAGGAAAAATTGTCATTTAAAACTGTAATGAATTGTCAAGTCAAGCAATATAGATAAAAATCATTGAAAAAAAGAGCATGGGTCCCTCCCAGTCCATTACCAGGCCGTTTGGGTCAGGTATGAATATTAAGGGGAACCACGAACCAAAATTTAAAAAAAAAAATGCGTTGGGGTCCCCCTAAAATCCATACCAGGCTCTTCAGTTCTGATATGGAAATGAAGGGGAACCATGTGCCCCCAAAGCACTTTGACCCCATGTTGATGGGGACAAGGGCCTCATCCCCACAACCCTTGCCCGGTTGTTGTGGGGGTATGCGGGCGGGGGGCTTATCGGAATCTGGATGCCCCCTTTAACAAGGGGACCCCAGATCCCGGCCCCTCCCCGTGTGAATTGGTAATGGGGTACATCGTACCCCTACCATTTCACAAAAAAAGTGTCAAAAATGGTAAAAAAGACAAGAGACAGCTTGGGACAAGTCCTTTATTAAAAAAAATGTCCAGTGATCTCCATTCATCTTCTAACATGCTGCCCGATGGACCGAAAAAGAAAAAAAAAAAAAGCTGCAACCAATCCACCTACATGGAAAGCTCCAGCCGACTGATGCATCTTCTCTGTGACAGTTCTTATATAACTGAGGGTGGGGCCACCCTGTGACGTAAATGGGTGACCCTGCCCCCTTCTGACGCCACAGGGAAGCCACTGTTCTAGACACGGGAAAAAAGCGACACTTTGCAGGCATACTATAGACACCCCCCAGGCACGATATTTAATCACCTCATGCCCTCCGGCCGTCAAATGATGGCTAGGCGGCACAGCTCTCGTTCTGGGAGGCCATCATATGATGGCCTCCCAGAAAGACCGCTCTCGCGCGCCTGTGGGGGTGTGCATCGCTGCGATCGGTGGTGCGGTGTGTCAGTCAGACACACCACTACACCGATCTCGTTAAAGAGCCTCTGACGGAGGCTCTTTACCATGTGATCAGCCATGTCCAAGCACAGGTGATCATGATGTAAACAGGAAGAGCCGTTGATTGGCTTTTACTCACTCGCATCTGACAGACGCGAGTAGAGGAGAGCCGATTGGCTGCTCTCCTGACAGGGGGGTTCAGTGCTGATTGTTTATCAGTGAAGCCCCCATCAGATGCCCACCCAGGACCTCCAGGACCACCACGGAGTGGCACCTCCCTGGACCACCAGGTATACCACCCTAGACCACCAGGGAAATGCCAGTCTGTGCCCAGGCAGCTGCCAATCAGTGCCCATCCCCAATGCCTGTCAGTGCCAGTGATGCCTATCAATGCCATCTATCAGTGCTGCATATCAGTGTCCATCAGTGCCATGTATCAGTGCCCAGCAGTGCCACCTATCAGTGCCCATCCATGCCCAGCAGTACCGCCTATCAGTGTCACCCATAAGTACCCATCAGTGCAGCCTTTCAGTGCCCATCAGTGTCACCTATCAGTGCCCATCAATGCCCACCATTGTCACCCATGAGTGCCCATCAGTGACGCCTATCAATGCCCATCAGTGCTGCATATCAGTGCCACCCAGTGCCGCCTACCAGTGCTGCCTATCAGTGCCCATGGTCAGTGCCCGTCAGTCCCCATCAGTGCCACCTCATTGGTGCCACCTCATCGGTGCCACCTTATCAGTGATACCTTATCAGTGCCCATCATTGAAGGAGAAAATTTACTTATTTACAAAATTTTATCACAGAAACAAAAGAAAAACTGTTTTTTTTTCAAAATTTTAGGTCTTTTTTTATTTGTTTAGCAAAAAATAAAAAATGCAGAGGTGATCAAATACCACCAAAAGAAAGTTCTATTTGTGGGAACAAAATGATAAAAATTCTGTTTGGGTACAGTGTAGCACGACCACGCAATTGTCATTTAAATGGCAATAGCTCTGAAAGCTGAAAATTGGCTTGGGCAGGAAGCCTGCTTACATGGCGGCAGTGTGTAGTGTTGTTGGCATGGACAGAGAGATAGCAGGCAGGTTATTCAGTTAGTGGCAGTGTATTTGATATATATATATATATATATATATATATATATATATATATATATATATATGCTCTGCATTTAGCATAGACTATATATTCAGTGTTTACTCGATATTCAGTCAGTGCAGGCAGTGTATTAATATACATATACTACAGCCTAGATTGCTAGCACAGCTCAAGTGGAGACCGTTAAGTGCACCTCACCCCTTGAACATATACATACAGTATCTCACAAAAGTGAGTACACCCTTCACATTTTTGTAAATATTTTATTCTATCTTTTCATGTGACAGAAATTACGCTTTGCTACAATGTAAAGTGAGTACACCCTTCACATTTTTGTAAATATTTTATTCTATCTTTTCATGTGACAGAAATTACGCTTTGCTACAATGTAAAGTAGTGAGTGTACAGCTTGTATACCAGTGAAAATTTGCTGTCGCCTCAAAATAACACACAGCCATTAATGTCTAAACCGCTGGCAACAAAAGTGAGTACACCCCTAAGTGAAAATGGCCAAATTGGGCTCAAAGTGCCAATATTTTGTGTGGCCACCATTATTTTCCAGCACTGCCTTAACCCTCTTGGGCATGGAGTTTACCAGAGCTTCACAGTTTCCCACTGGAGTCCTCCTTCACTCCTTCATGACAACATCACAAAGCTGGTGGATGTTAAAGATCTTGCGCTGCTCCACCTTCCATTTGAGTATGCCCCACAGATGCTCAGGGGTTTAGGTCTGGAGACATGCTTGGCCAGTCCATCACCTTTACCCTCAGCTTCTTTAGCAAGGAAGTGGTTGTCTTGGAGGTGTGTTTGGGGTCGTTATTATGTTGGAATACTGCCCTGTGGCACAGTCTATAAAAGGGCAGGGATCATGCTCTGCTTCAGTATGTCACAGTACATGTTGGCATTCATGGTTCCCTCAATGAATGGTAGCTCCCCAGTGCTGGCAGCGCTCATGCAGCCCCAGACCATGACACTCCTACCACCATGCTTGACTGTAGACAAGACACACTTGTCGTTGTACTCCTCACTAGGGATGAGCTTTGAGTTTGAGTCAAACTCATGTTCGACTCGAACATTGGCTGTTCGCCGAGCAACGAACAATTTGGGGTGTTCGCTGCAAATTCGAAAGCCGTGGAACACCCTTTAAAAGTCTATGGGAGAAATCAAAAGTGCTAATTTTAAAGGCTTATATGCATGGGATTGTCATAAAAATTGTTTGGGGACATGGATCAATGCAAAAAAAAGTTTTTTCGGGAGCAGTGATTTTAATAATGCTTAAAGTGAAACAATAAAAGTGTAATATTCCTTTAAATTTCGTACCTGGGGGGTGTCTATATGCCTGTAAAGGGGCACATGTTTCCTGTGTTTTGAACAGTCTGACAGCAAAATAACATTTCAAAGGAAAAAAGTAATTTAAAACAACTTGCGGCTATTAATGAATTGCCGTCCGACAATACACATAAAAGTTCATTGATAAAAACGGCATGGGAATTCCCCACAGGGGAACCCTGAACCAAAATTTAAAAAAAAAAATGACGTGGGGGGTCCCCCTAAATTCCATACCAGGCCCTTCAGGTCTGGTATGGATATTAAGGGGAACCCTGGCCAAAATTAAAAAAAAAAATGGTGTGGGGTCCCCCTCAAAATTTATACCAGACCCTTCAGGTCTGGTATGGATTTTAAGGGGAACACCACGCCAAAATTTTTTTAAAAAATGGCGTGGGGTCCCCCCAAAAATCCATACCAGACCCTTATCTGAGCATGCAACCTGGCAGGCCGCAGGAAAAGAGGGGGGACGAGAGAGCACCCCCCTGAACCGTACCAGGCCACATGCCCTCAACATTGGGAGGGTGCTTTGGGGTAGCCCCCCAAAACACCTTGTCCCCATGTTGATGGGGACAAGGGCCTCATCCCCACAACCCTTGCCCAGTGGTTGTGGGGGTCTGTGGGTGGGGGGCTTATCGGAATCTGGAAGCCTTCTTTAATAAGGGGACCCCCAGATCTCGACCCTCCCCCCTGTGTGAAATGTTGTTCCCCTACCATTTCACAAAAAAATGTCAAACATGTTAAAAATGACAAGAGACAGTTTTTGACAATTCCTTTATTTAAATGCTTCTTCTTTCTTCTATCTTCTTTCTTCTATCTTCTATCTTCCTTCAGTTTCTTCCTCCATCTTCTTCTTCTTCTGGTTCTTCTGGTTCTTCTGGTTCTTCCTCTGGTGTTCTCATCCGGGATCTTCCTCCGTGGCGTCTCCTTCCCTTCTTCTCCTCGGGCCGCTCCGCATACATGATGGCATGATGGGAGGCTCCCGCTGTGTGACGCTTCTCCTCTTTTGACGGTTCTTCAATAATGGGGGGCGGGGCCACACGCACAGGGACTTGATGGGGACTTCCCTGTGGCATTCCCCGTGACGTCAGAGGGGGCGGGGGTCACTGGGTGGCCCTGCCGCCTGTTATTTAAGAACCGTCAGAAGAGGAGAAGCGCCACACAGCGGGAGCCTCCCATTATGTATGCGGAGCGGCCTGAGGAGAAGAAGGGAAGGAGATGCCGCGGAGGAAAATGCCGGACAAGAACACCGGAGGAAGAACCAGAAGAACCAGAAGAACCAGAAGAAGAAGAAGAAGATGGAGGAAGAAACCGAAGGAAGATAGAAGATAGGAGATAGATGAAAGAAGATAGAAGATAGAAGAAAGAAGAAGCATTTAAATAAAGGAATTGTCAAAAACTGTCTCTTGTCATTTTTAAAATTTTTGACAGTTTTTTGTGAAATGGTAGGGGTACCCCTTACCATTTCACACAGGGGGGAGGTCTGGGATCTGGGGGTCCCCTTGTTAAAGTGGGCTTCCAGATTCCGATATGCCCCCCGCCCGCAGACCCCCACAACCACCGGGCAAGGGTTGTGGGGATGAGGCCCTTGTCCCCATCAACATGGGGACAAGGTGTTTTGGGGGGCTACCCCAAAGCACCCTCCCAATGTTGAAGGCATGTGGCCTAGTACGGTTCAGGAGGGGGGGCGCTCTCTCACCCCCCCTTTTCCTGTGGCCTGCCAGGTTGTGTGCTCCGATAAGGGTCTGGTATGGATTTTTGGGGGGACCCCACGCCATTTTTTTTTATTTTGGCGCGGGGTTCCCCTTAAAATCCATACCAGACCTGAAGGGCCTGGTATGGAATTTAGGGAGACCCCCCCCGTCATTTTTTTTATTTTGGTTCGGTGGGTTCCCCTGTGGGGAATTCCCATGCCATTTTTATCAATGAACTTTTATGTGTATTGTCGGACCGGCAATTCATTGATAGCCGCGAGTAGTTTTAAATTACTTTTTTTCCTTTGAAATGTCATTTTGCTGTCAGACTGTTCTAAACACGGGAAACATGCACCCCTTTACAGGCATACTATAGACATCCCCCAGGTACGAAATTTAAAGGAATATTACACTTTTATTGTTTCACTTTAAGCATTATTAAAATCACTGCTCCCGAAAAAACGGCCATTTTTAAAACTTTTTTTGCATTGATCCATGTCCCCTGGGGCAGGACCCAGGTCCCCAAACACTTTTTATGACAATAACTTGCATATAAGCCTTTAAAATTAGCACTTTTGATTATTCATGTTCGTGTCTCATAGACTTTAATGGTGTTCGCGTGTTCGAACAAATTTTTTGCCTGTTCGCAAGTTCTGGTGCGAACCGAACAGGGGGGTGTTTGGCTCATCCCTACTCCTCACCTGGTTGCCGCCACACAAGTTTGAAACCATCTGAACCAAATAAGTTTATCTTGGTCTCATCAGACCACAGGACATGGTTTCAGTAATCCATGTCTTCAGTAAACTGTTTGCAGGCTTTCTTGTGTATCATCTTTAGAAGAGGCTTCCTTCTGGGACGACAGCCATGCAGACCAATTTGATGCAGTGTGCGGCATATGGTCTGAGCACTGACAGGCTGACCCCCCATCCCTTCAACCTCTGCAGCAATGCTGGTAGCACTCATACATCTATTTCCCAAAGACAACCTCTGGATATGATGCTCAGCACGTGCAATCAACTTCTTTGGTGGACCATGGTAATGGTGAGGCCTGTTTTGAGTGGAACCTGTCCTGTTAAACTGCTGTATGGTCTTGGCCACCGTACTGAAGCTCAGTTTCAGGGTCTTGGCAAACTTCTGTTGAGGTGAGGTGCACTTAATGGTCTCCACTTGAGCTGTGCTAGCAATCTAGTCCTTTCCAGGGACCAAAATGTAGAAACATGAAAAAGCATTCCTGCACAAGAAAAATTTATTTGCGAAGAAAAGGTTACATCAAAGACCAGGTACAGACGGTACCACATGGATAACGCCCTTCTTCACAACCACATACCTACAACTGGCAATACATATCACTCAATATATATAGTTCATTAGCATAAGACCATCTTTATGTAGAGCAACAATTCTTTTTTTTCAGATCCTCAGAGAGTTCTTTGCCTTGAAGTGGCATGAGGTGCCATGTTGAACTTCCAGAGACCAGTATGAGAGAGTAAGAGTGATAACACCAAATTTAACACACCTGCTCACCATTCACACCTGAGACCTTGTAACACTAACGAGTCATATGACATAGGGGAGGGAAAATGGCTAATTTGGCCTAATTTGGACATTTTCACTTTGGAGTGTACTCACCTTTGTTGCCAGCGGTTTAGACATCAATGGCTGTGTGTTGAGTTATTTGAGGGGACAGCAAATTTACACTGTTATACAAGCTGTACACTCACTATTTTACATTGTAGAAAAGTGTAATTCCTTCAGTGTTGTCACATGAAAAGATATAATAAAATGTTTACAAAAATGTGAAGGGTATACTCACTTTGTGAAATACTGTATATATATATGTTCAAGGGGTGAGGTGCACTTAACGGTCTCCACTTGAGCTGTGCTAGCAATCTAGTCCTTCCCAGGGACCAAAATGAAGAAACATGAAAAAGGATTGCTGCGCAAGAAAAATGTATTTGCTAAGAAAAGGTTACATCAAAGACCAGGTACAGACGGTAACGTTTTGGGCGCACATGGATAACGCCCTTCTTCACAACCACATACCTACAACTGACAATACATATCACTCAATATATATATAGTTCATTAGCATAAGCAATGAATCAAATCATTAAGATAAGCTGGAATCAATTAGTCTATATAAAATACTACATTCCTTAACATTAAGTGTTAATCAATTAAGTAGCTGGAGCGACTTTCGGTCACAGGTGCATTTGATTCCTCACTAGGCAAAGATATAGTTGATAGAATAATTCATCAATTCATCTACAGGATAAAAATACATGTGTATAATCAACATCATCGAAATAATCTATTATTAACGCTACAAAAAAAATATATACATATAAATAGAAACACCTTTAAGTGTATCAAAGAAACACACACATATATATATATATATATATATATATATATTATATATATATATATATATATATAGCCATTCAAAATTTAAAAAATAGTGAACACTGTCAGAGGAACAAATATAAATCAAAGTCAGTGTTTAACCCTCTGGGCTGCAATGTGTCTAAACGGTTTATCCAATGCACTTCCCTTTTTCTTAGTTCTAATTCTCTGTTCCCCCCTCGTCTATTAATGGGAACTCCGTCTATTACCATATATCTTAATTGTGACACTGTATGATTCTTTTCTGTAAAATGTCTAGACAGTAGTAACTTCTCCAGTTTAACTCGGATTGAATATTTGTGCCTTGCAATTTTGTCTTTCACCTTCTGTGTTATTTCTCCTACATAAATAAGTCCGCATGGACACTTGATAATGTATTATCAAGTGTCCATGCGGACTTATTTATGTAGGAGAAATAACACAGAAGGTGAAAGACAAAATTGCATAAGATGATTGACAAGTGAAATGATCTTTAATATTTATATTATATCCCTTGTGTGGGTGACAAAAGCTTTTGCCTTTGATCATGCTAGTGCACTGGATGCAAGAGAGACAAGGAAAAGAACCATGATTAGGTGGACCCAAAAATGTAATGCGAGGGGTGGGAGTAAAATACTGGTCCGATTTGACCAGTCTATCGTGTACAGTTCTTCCTCTACAATACGAGGATAATGGAGGGTGGTAAAATTCAGGGCCATTCAGATAATTCTTATTTAATATGGACCAGTGTTTCTTAATCACATTATTAATTGTATCCTGTAGATGAATTGATGAATTATTCTATGAACTACATCTTTGCCTAGTGAGGAATTAAATGCACCTGTGACCGAAAGTCGCTCCACCTACTTAATTGATTAACACTTAATGATAAGGAATGTAGTATTTTATATAGACTAATTGATTCCAGCTTATCTTAATGATTTGATTAATTGCTTATACTAATGAACTATATCTATTGAGTGATGTTGCCAGTTGTAGATATGTGTTTGTGAAGAAGGGCGTTATCCATGTGAGCCCAAAATGTTACCATCTGTACCTGGTCTTTGATTTTCTTCGCAAATAAATTTTTCTTGTGCAGCAATGCTCTTTCATGTTTCTACATTATGGTCCCTGGGAAGGACTAGATTGCTAGCACAGCTCAAATGGAGACCGTTAAGTGCACCTCACCCCTTGAACTTTTATATATTCCCTTGTGAGTGAGCACCGGTCTGAAATATTGGAATCACAGGAACGATGGCTACAGGTGGCTCGTTTTCCAACACAGCCGAAGATGCAGCTTGGATATATATGGGCACTACAGGAGAATTTTCTTGTGGACAGTTCATCGCTACAATTGACACCAAACTGGAGAAGGTTTTGCAGAAATCAATATCAATGGAACTTCATGAAGTGACACTGGCGGAATATTATACAGTGGGGCAAAAAAGTATTTAGTCAGCCACCAATTGTGCAATTTCTCCCACTTAAAAAGATGAGAGAAGCCTGTAATTGTCATCATAGGTATACCTCAACTATGAGAGACAAAATGTGGAAACAAATCCAGACAATCACATTGTCTGATTTTTTTTTTTTATAATCTTTATTTATCAAAACAATTTTACAATTTTTTACATATATAGCAAAACATATACACATCCAATCAATTAAAAGAACCCATTATTCAAACTCGGAATCCTCTTTCTGTCTCTATATAGGTCTTTACAAAATTACTTCATGGATGTGTATCCCATATACTAAACCAACCATACCATAACCCATCCCCCCATCATACACAACAAAAGAAAAAAGAAAAAAGAAAAAAGAAAAAAAAAAAAAAAAAAAAAGGGTCTATCTCTCCCTCCCTCCCAAAAGGTCCTGTCCTATTATGTTTCATTGGATTCCTCAGTCACTCTGAAGAGCTGTGAGGAGGCTCTAAACTCTCTCCATCTAGACCATGTACTTAATATCTGTTTACTTAACCCTTCTTCTAACACTTTTCTCTCTTCTAGAGCACGCATCTCCGCCATCTCCCACTCCCACTCTACCATGGAAGGCGCACTTGTGCTTTTCCAATTTCTTGCTATAATAGTTCGTGCTGCCGTCAAGAAGTATTTCAATAATCCTTTCTTTATATTTTTCAGTGATCCTGGGATCATAGATAATACAGCCACTTGTATATCCGGATATACATCGGTCCCAGTCATAACACTATAAATCTCAAAAATGTTTTGCCAAAATGGTTGGATTTTAGAGCAATAAAACCAGATATGTGACAATGTGCCCTGAGCTTTAAGACATCTCCAGCATTCTTCCCCGTGAACGGGATTTATCTTATGCATATCCACAGGGCATTTATACCATCTGGCTAAGATTTTATAATTCCTTTCTTGGTGTTTAGTAGATAATGAAAGTTTATGAGTTACCATAATAGCCTTTTCCCATTTTTTCCTTGGGATATCTATCCCAAGCTCTGCCTCCCACTTCCTAATATATGGTAACTCCTGAATTTTATTTTCTGAATTCAAATATTTGTAAATCTTAGATAAGACATGGAGAGGTCTATGTTCTTGTATGAAAACTTTCTCTAGTGTTGTCAGGGGCCTATCCAGTTCGGATTCTTTTATCAGAGATGAGATATACCGTTGGAGTAGTCCATATTGCATCCATTCCTTCTTATATTCTCCTCCCATAGCTTCCAGTGGAAGGATTCTATTTCCTTCCATTGTTTCTACTATTCTGGTATCTTCACATCTTCTCCATTTAAGGAATGACTTGGCTTCTAGTGCCATTGGAAATTCTGGGTTACTAAATAGTGGGGTCATAGGACCTCTGTAAGTAGATCCCAACCCTCCCTTTATCATAATATCCCATACTTTCAATGTTGATACGACTAAAGAGGGCATAGTGCCCTCCGGAGGTCTCTGCCCTCTTTTGATCCAAGGCAGTGATTTCAATTTAAGGCCTGTAATCTCTTCCTCCAGTTTTATCCATTGTTTACTATCCCTGTTGTGGAATCAATCTACTATTCTAGTTATAAATATTGCTTTAAGGTACATTATTATGTCTGGGAGGGCGAGACCACCATCTTTCTTGGTCTTATTTAGCACTATTCTACTGATTCTGGGTGTCTTGCCCGCCCAGACAAACTGCCCAATCGCTCTACGTAATTTTTTCAGGATCGTTGTTGCAGGAAAAATGGGAATTGTTTGTAGAATATATAATATTTTAGGGAGTATATCCATTTTTATGATGTTGATTCTACCTATCCAGGAAAATGTCCCTTTTTCATATTTTTGTAATGTATTTATTATTTTTTGTACCATCGGGACATAATTATATTCCTGTAATTTGTTCAAATCTGTGGGGATATATGTACCAAGATATTTAATTGTATTAGCCTGCCATTTAAAGGAGAAATCCTTTCTGAGCAGTTCCACCATAGTATTTGACAAATTAATATTCAGTGCCTCAGATTTATTGTAATTTACCTTAAAATTACTCACTACCCCAAAACGTTTAAATTCTGATATCAAGTTTGGTAATGATATCAGGGGGTTTGTAATATATAGCAGTATATCATCAGCATACACCGACATCTTATACTCTATATCACCCACTTTAATTCCTTGTATGTCTTTATTTTCCCGGACCGCAATTAATAGATGTTCCATCACTAGTATATATAGTATTGGGGATAGTGGACATCCCTGTCGGGTTCCGTTCGTTATAGCAATTTCCTCCGATATGCCACCATTTGCCCGAATCTTAGCCGTTGGGTTCTGATATAGGGCCATTATTTTGTCCAACAATACAGGACCCAACCCCCACTGTACCAATGTCTCTTTAAGGAAGCTCCATCCCACCCTATCAAACGCTTTCTCAGCATCTATTGCAAGTAAACAGGATGGGATGGAGCCTCTCTGTGCAAATTCCATCAGTGTGAGTGTTTTCAGTGTATTGTCTCTTGCCTCTCTTCCCTTTACGAAACCCACCTGATCTAGATGTATATATGCGGGCATCATGGGGGTGAGTCTATTCGCGATTATTTTCGAATATAATCTTAAATCAATGTTTGTTAAGGATATTGGTCTATAGTTGCCACATAAAGTGAGATCTTTCTCAGGTTTTGGTATGAGTGAGATGTATGCTTGTAAACTTTGTGGGACAAGAGGCACCGATGTGGACACTACATTAAAAGTCCGTTTAATAATGGGAATGAGCTCTTCTTTAAATAATTTATAGAATCTTGGGGTAAAACCATCCGGACCTGGGCTCTTCCCTGGTACTAATGAATCGATTACCCTTTGTATTTCACTTTCTGAAAATTCCTGTTCTAATTGCGTTACTTCTGATGATGTTAATACAGGAAGTGCAGTTTCTTTAATGTATTGGTGGATATCTTGTTGCAAACCCTCTGGATTATCAATAGCCTTGTGATTAGATATATTATATAGTTTTGTATAAAATGTCTGGAATTCTTTTAGAATCCCCTTTGGGTCATATCTCATATTCCCTACTTCTGTCTTAATCTTAACTATGGGCGAGGTCTTACACCGATTTTGTAGGGCTCTTGCCAGGAGTTTACCTGGCTTATTGCCCTGTTGGTAGTATAGGGAACGATTATTATCTCTTATACGTAGTGTATGCTCATTCAGCAGAGTTTGCAACTCTGTCTTCCTATCTGTTAATTCTAACAAAATTTCACGTGTTAAACTTTGTTTATGTTGAGCTTCTATTTCCGGTATTTCCTTTAATAATTGAGTTATTCTATTGTTTTTAATTTTTTTCAGTCTGGCCCCATGTTTTATGAATAATCCTTGGATTACACATTTTAATGCCTCCCATTGAATCGGTAGAGGAGTAGTGTCTCCAATATGATCCTGTGGGAAATTCATTATTGCCTTCCTTATTTCTAGTACACACGCCTCATCGTATAGCAGATTGTCATTAAGCTTCCAATTTCCTCTAGTATTTTCGCCTTTGAGTAAGTCAAATGTCAGAAATATTGGCGTGTGGTCTGACCATATAGCACTACCTATTTCAGCTGATGAAGTGATTGTCACTCCCAACTGATTGATCAGAAAGTAATCGATTCGATGATAAGACCCATGGACATTTGAACGAAATGTGAAATCCTTCACCCCTGGGTGTAACGCCCGCCAGATGTCGACCAGTTGGTATTTTGCCATAAGTTCTTTAAATTTCTTCTTTTCTTTACTTGTCTGTGCAATCGAAGGTGCTGTGGTATCTACGCTTTTATCCAACACAAAATTAAAATCCCCACCTATTATAGTTATCCCCTCTACCTTTTCCATGAGCTCACTAATCAATTGTGACCCTATTTTAAGCTGATTTTGATTGGGTAAGTATAGATTAATAAAAGTAAATTTTTTACCATATATACTAAGTTTAAGTAATATTGCTCTTCCATCCCTATTACACCATTTTTCAAGCACTTGATGTGGTATTGTCTTATGTATTGCAATAGATACACCTTTCGACTTGGAATAAGAATAAGAATCATGATACCATGTATTGTAATATCTATTTTGCAGATTGGGAACGTGATCCGTGCGGAAATGCGTCTCCTGAAAAAAGACAATCCCTACCTTCTGTTTATGGAGAGAGTATAGAACCTGAGACCTCTTTGATGCTGAGTTAAGACCTCTAATGTTATAAGAACATATTTTCATTGTTCTTTAATACCAAGAGAGAGGGAAGAAGGGAGAAGAGAGGAAAAGAGAGGAAAAAAAAAAAAAACCACCCCCGCACTCACACACAAAAACCCTAAACTATTGACTTATATAAAGTCTGTCTTACAAACAGCGTAAGTTCCCTCTACTGGGGGAAACGGACACTGACGACCAAAATCTGCCGCTCAGCCAGTGACCGCAATGATCGCACGCTGCATTCTAAATTCTATTACCTTAAATCTTTAATCTCTTATTTTCTTTCTATCCCCTCTTTTTTCTTTCTCATTGCTCCCCTCCAAAAACGGGCAAAAACAAAAAAAAAAAAAACAAAAAAAAAAAAAATTTGGGGAGCATATGGATAGGGAGGGGATGGGGGAGACATCTCAGAGGTATATATTCCCACTCCTGTCCTATATAACATTTGCTTATAATTGCTTTATCTCGGGAAGAGGTGTAGCGGGAGGGGGAGAGGAGAGAAAAAAAAAAAAAAAAAGGGAAAGGAGGAAAACCCTCTCGGGTCCCATCGCCTATCTTTGTACACATGCATCTATTCACTCTGCTCTAATTGTTGCCTCTAATCTCTAAATCATAAATAATGAGGAAACAAAACAAAAAAAAAAAAAAAAAAAAAAAATTTAAAACACCTCCCATCTTTACGCCCAGAGAAAATCATATGTTGTATTACTATACGTTGTAACAATCTTGTTATCCTCCCCAATATCTATACCTTATTGTATGAGATAATTCGTGCATCAAATTATACAATAACAACCAAAAACCAACATCTATTCTTCACTATTCCATACATCTTGTAATAAAAAAAAAACCAAAAAAAAACCAAAAAAAAAAAAAAACCACCTCCCATCTTTATGCCTGTAATAAATCATAAATTGTATTACCCTATATTGCGAAACAATCTTATTAACATCCCCAATATCTTTACCTTGTTATGTGATAAATTCGTGAATCAAACTATATAATAACACCCATAAACCAAAATCCATTCCTCATTATTCCATATTTCCTAACGTTTATCCAAAAAAAAAAAAAAAAAAAAAAAAACACCTCCCATCTTTACACCCATAGTAAATCATAAATTGTATTACCCTATATTGCAAAACAATCTTGTTAACATCCCTATTATCTATACCTTGTTTTGTGATATATTTCGTGCATCAAATTAAATAATAACAACCATAAACCAGGATCTATTCCTCATTATTCCATATTTCTTGTAATTTATCAAAAAGAAAAAAAAAAAAAAGGGGTGGTCCTTATTATCATCCCCGGTGGCTAATCTTTGATATGTAATATATTATGTGAATCTACTTAACAATGTATGAAACTAAAATCTGCTCCTCCCTAATCCGTGCTTATTGCTTACAAATGTCTCTTACTCCCCTGTTTCATTCCCCCAACTATGTGCACATATCCAAACCCCAATGTAACCAATAACCTATCCCCAGTGTTTGTGCCCTTTATAACATGATGTGTCAAAAAACCATTCACCAGTGATGTGCCCTAAAAAGAAGAAAAAAAAAAAAAAAAAAAAAAAAAACCATCTACCCCATTTTATCATTTCCCTTATTAGTGTTGAACATTCTTTATCTAAACCATTTGTTATGCTAATGTTAAAGTAGTAAGTCAGATCTGGATATTGCAAAAAATAAATAAATAAATAAATAAATAAATAAAAATAAATAATAATAATAATAATAATAAATAAGCGGCCCCCTCTTCCCCTTGCTTCACAATCTCTATCTACCCACTATCTTAATCACACCGAGTTAATTAAGTCCTCCTCCTGTGAATAACGTCATATTATATACTAAAAATACCTCCCCCAGCCCCAGTTTATCTACAAGTGACTTATCAGGGCTTTCTGAATCCTTTCATGAACGAAATAGGCCAGTCTGGTAATTCTACTATTGGTAACTTAAGAATTGCCAGAAACTGCGGTAGATCTTCCAGATCACTAAATACAGCCGTTAGTCCTTCTTTCTGTGCCTGTAATTGAAATGGAAATTTCCATCTATACTGTAAGTTATTTCTTCTTAGTTGTTCCACTAGGGGCTTTAATGCTCTTCTTCGGTCCAACGTAAATTTTGATAGATCTTGAAATAGCAGCAGTGGATCTCCCTCATGCTGGATATTTTTATTTTGACGTGCTGCAAACATGATTCTATCCTTTATATGAGCGTAGTGCATTTTGCAAATGACATCCCGTGGTTTACTCGGATCTATTCTCCTTTTCCCCGCTACTCTATGAGCACGGTCAATTATTAGGTCTTTTACTTCTATATCCTGGATTAATTCCTGAAAAATTTTCTGGAGTGTTGTTGTCAGTTCTTTTACGCTCACGTCTTCTTTTAACCCTCTAATTCTGATGTTAGATCTTCTATTTCTATTTTCTTGCTCATCCAGGCAGTTAATTAGTTGATTTATTTGCTTTCCTTGATCTTGAGCTCTATCCTTTATGTTAATTAGTTCTTGTTCTGTTTTTGAGATTCTGGTATCTAATATAGCTGTTTTTTCTTGTGTGATTTTTATGGATATCTTCAATTCTTGTATCTCTACTTTATATGAATTTTCCAATCTTTGCACATATTGGTCCATATCTGTCCTAGTTGGGAGAGATTGAATGTATTGTCTCAAATCCCAATTTTCTTTACCCCCTTCTCTTGGGTCGCTCAGTGAGCCTGTTGTGACTATTGGTGAGCTGTTTCTAGGGTGATCCATCTGCTCCTCCTCTGATGATCTAGATGCCCCTGAGACTTCCGCAATGTTTGAAATTTCTTGTGATGTATGTAGAGCTTGAGTTATTCGGGGGGATTGCAGCTGCAGTTGTTGAAAAATCTCTTTTATATCAGATGTTTGTGTAGTTTGTGCCCCTGTAGGGTTTTTATCTTTGATTTTTGTTTTATCTTTCTTTTCCTTTTGAGATTGTGGTGTTTTGTTTCCTTTCTTGGGTGCCATGTTTCTGATAGACCTTGTTTCTTCTCTCTTCTCCTTTTCTAGGATAATTCCTTATAAATTTATGTTATTTTCCTTCCTTTTTTCTTCCCTCCTCTCCCCTCCCCTCTCTCCTCCTTTTCTTTTCTTTTCCTTCCCTTCCTTTTCTCCCTCCTCTCCTTCCCTCTTTATCCACTTATTAACCTTTTAGTGTCCTTTTTAGATGACCACACTATATAGGGTAGTGTGTATCACCTTTTAACATCCTAGATTGAAATTAGAGATGCTTAACACTTCTATTGGATAAACTCTCTTATTAATAGTCACACTGTAGAATATTATTTGTCCAGCTCTTATTCCAGTACTATAATCACTTGCACCAATCCCTTTACTTCATACAGCATCCCTCTTTCAAAAAGAAACTAGTAGTGTTATCTCAGTCCACAGTATTTGTGATTTTTATGCAGTCTCTATGCCACTTTCAACATTTCTTTATAAGACCATGTGCATCTTTAATCATACCTAGTCTCTGGCATCTTTGGTCTCCTTACTTTTTCCCTGTAGCCCAGCAACTGTGTGTTATAGGAAGGTAGATCTCCCGGTCCTCCTGATCACTGCTGTTTGAGACCCTCGCACCGCCGCCGGAGTGTGCGTCTCACGAGCGAGCCGCCCCTGCCGCCTGTATGAGCAGACACGCCGAGGCACTCGCCTGTCTCCGCGCTATCTCCTGGCTTCGTCTTCGGTCCCGCTCCCAGCACTCCACAGGTAACGTTTCTTCCCGGGGCTCACGATCTCAACCACCTCCTACTTCAGCTACTTTTGCTACTGTTTGATAAGTCGCTCCAATGTCGGGGATAGCATTCGGCTGTTTAACTTAGGTGTCTAGGCATTTGAATCAGCCGCCCAGACCATCCTGAACTCCAGCGTCTCCGGTCAGTGCAGCGTGTCAGTCACTCGACCTCCCTAAACGGCCATCTTGGGAGTCAGCTCCTCCCCCGAAGCATCTTTCTATTGTCTGATTTTTTAAAGAATTTATTTGCAAATTATAGTGGAAAATAAGTATTTGGTCAATATCAAAAGTTCATCTCAATACTTTGTTATATCCTTTGTTGGCAATGACAGAGATCAAACATTTTCTGTAAGTCTTCACCAGGTTGTCACACACTGTTGCTGGTATGTTGGCCCATTCCTCCATGCAGATCTCCTCTAGAGCAGTGATGTTTTTGGGCTGTCGCTGGGCAACACAGACTTTCAACTCCCTTCAAAAGTTTTCTATGGGGTTGAGATCTGGAGACTGGCTAGGCCACTCCAGGACCTTGCAGGTATATATAGTGTAGCGCTAATTTACATTACAAAAAACTACAGAAACTATTGAAATGGCAAAAAACAGATATATTAAACAGTGGTTCCTAACACCATGCATTCCGAATGGTACTAAAAAAAATTCCAATAGGTATCTAATGCATAGAAAATCTGATGACTAATAAAAAGTCCCAAACAGATGGTGGTGTTCATACACCACGTAGATAAAATTGAGAGAAGTAATACACAATAATTGGATCCCCCGTATGGAAGCAATGCAGGCTTACCGGAACCGTTGGACTCATAGAAACGTATGTCCCCTGAGTCAGAAATGCTTGTATTGCCACCAGGCAATGAAGTAGGGTCTCCCAGTGGAACAGTATGAAATCCAAATGCTGTTTCTAGGGCTCCCGGCAAAATTCATCCATAGATAAACCGATTTCGTGGTGGTTCATTAGTATCCATGGGCTGCTGTTATGTCTTTGGCATATGGGTGGGCGACCTAGATACACTATTTTTATTCAATTCTTATTTAATCCCAGGTTTGAAATTTAACACATCTACCTCAGATACAGCTATTCCATTTTTAGATGCATTATTGCATATACAAGACGATCACATTGTCAGCGATTTGTATCGGAAACCAACGGATCATAACCAGTTGTTACATTATTCTAGTTTCCATCCACCAGGGGTATTTAAATCTATACCCAGGAGTCATTTGAAACGGGTATCTAGAATTACTAACAAATCCATTAACAGAGAAGAAAGGTTGGATGAAATGGAAGACAGACTGCGTCAATGGGGATATACCAGTGATACAGTTCATCAAGAACGTACTCATTTACATTGTAACAAAGATAAAAATACGAGTCGCAGGATGCCTTTCATTAACCAATTCCACCCATTCTCTAATAAAATTAATAATGTGACAATACCAAGGGCGTCATATGACGTCCTGGGCTTTGAGCGGGTATATCTGAATGATGCCTGTAGTTACAGACATCATTCAGATATTGCCAGTTTCAGCCAGCGAATCTCTACACCATAGGAATGATCATAGCGGCCGTTCCACCGCTTGATTATTCCTACGTCCCCCCCTCCCACCGCCCTCCGGTGCTTGCTCCGACTCACCGTTACGATCGGTGAGGCGGAGAGTGGATCCGCCGGTGCCGGATGTAGATCATAGAGATTTCCGGCGGACCAGATGGTCCCCGGAGTCTCTATGATCGTCGGAGGCCGGGCGCGATGTTATGACGTCACGCCTGGCCTCTCCATTCAAAAAAATGGCGCCGCTTCGGCTGAGAAGCGGAGATCGTTTTTTTTTTTTTTTTTTTTTATTTCAGGCTTCCCAGCCTAGTGGTGAGATATGGGGTCTTATTGACCCCATATCTCACTATTAAGAGCACCTGACATGTCATATTGCTATTACAAGGGATGTTTACATTCCTTGTAATAGGAATAAAAGTGATCTTTTTTTTTTTTCAAAAAAGTGTCAAAAAAAAAAAAAAATTAAATATAACTAACAATCAAAAAAAAAATTTTTTTAAAGCGCCGCTGTCCCCGTGTGCTCGCACGCAGAAGCGAACACATACATAAGTCCCGCCCACATATGAAAACGGTGTTCAAACCATACATGTGAGGTATCGCCGCGAACGTTGGAGTGAGAGCAATAATTTTGGCCCTAGACCTCCTCTGTAACTCAAAAAATGTAACCAGTAAAAAAATTTCAAGCGTCACCTATGGGGATTTTTAAGTACCGAACATTGGCGCCATTCCATGAGCGTGTGCAATTTTGAAGTGTGACATGTTAGGTATCTATTTACTCGGTGTAACTTCATCTTTCACAAAATGCAAAAACATTGGGCTAACTTTACTGTTTTGTTTTATTTTAAACACAAAGCAGTTTTTTTCCCAAAAAAAACGCGTTCGAAAAATTCCTGAGCAAATACTGTGTGAGATAAAAAGTTGCAACAACCGCCATTGTATTCTCTAGGGTCTTTGCTAAAAAAACATATATAATGTTTGGGGGTTCTATGTAATTTTCTAGCAAAAAAATGATGATATTTACATGTAGGAGCAAAGTGTCAGAATTGGCCCGGTATTGAAGCTGTTAAAAAACATTGGTCCATATTAAATAAGAATTATCCGAATGTCCCTGAATTTTACCACCTTCCATTATCCTCGTATCGTAGAAGAAGAACTTTACATGATAGACTGGTCAAATCGGATCAGTATTGTACTCCCGCCCCTCGCATTACATTTTTGGGTCCACCTAATCATGGTTCTTTTCCTTGCCTCTCTTGCATCCAGTGCACTAGCATGATCAAAGGCAAAAGCTTTTGTCATCCACATATATATAAGAGATATAATATAAATATTAAAGATCATTTCACTTGTACTTGTAGGAGAAACAACACAGAAGGTTAAAGATAGAATTGCAAGGCACAAATATTCAATCTGAGATAAACTGGAGAAGTTACCATTGTCTAGACATTTTACAGAAAAGAATCATACAGTGTCACAATTAAGGTATATGGTTATAGTCGGAGTTCCCATTAATAGATGAGGGGGGAACAGAGAATTAGAACTAAGAAAAAGGGAAGTGCATTGGAGAAACCGTTTAGACACATTGCAGCCCAAAGGGTTAAACACTGACTTTGATTTATATTTGTTCCTCTGACAGTGTTCACTATTTTTGAATTTTTGAATGGTTATATATAGACATGAGTTTCTTTGATACACTTAAAGGTGTTTCTATTTATATATGTATATATTATTTTTGTAGCGTTATTAATATATTATCTCAGTGATGTTGATTATACACATGTATTTGTATCCTTTAGATGAATTGATGAATTATTCTATCAACTATATCTTTGCCTAGTGAGGAATCAAATGCATCTGTGATCGAAAGTCGCTCCAGCTACTTAATTGATTAACACTTAATGATAAAGAATGTAGTATTTTATATAGACTAATTGATTCCAGCTTATCGTAATGATTTGATTAATTGCTTATGCTAATGAACTATATACATTGAGTGATATGTATTGCCAGTTGTAGATATGTGGTTGTGAGGAAGGGCCATGTGAGCCCGAAACGTTACCGTACACCCCTCACATTTTTGTAAATATTTTATTATAACTTTTCATGTGACAACACTGAAGAAATTACACTTTGCTACAATGTAAAGTAATGAGTATACAGCTTGTATAACAATGTAAATTTGCTGTCCACTCGACATAACTCAACATACGTCCATTAATGTCTAAACTTCTGGCAACAAAAGTGAGTACACCCATAAGTGAAAATGCCCGAATTGGGCCCAATTAACCATTTTCCCTCCTCCTCATGTGACTCATTAGTGTTACAAGGTCTCAGGTGTGAATGGAGAGCAGGTGTGTTAAATTTGGTGTTATCGTTTCCACTCTCTCATACTGGTCACTGGAGGTTCAACATGGCAAAGAACTCTCTGAGGATCTGGAAAAAAGAACTGTTGCTCTACATAAAGATGGCCTAGGCTATAAGAAGATTGCCAAGACCCTGAAACTGAGCTGCAGCACGGTGGCCAAGACCATACAGCGATTTAGTTGAGTGCAAGTGCTCAGCGTCATATCCAGAGGTTGTCTTTGGGAAATAGACGTATGAGTGCTTCCAGCATTGCTGCCGAGGTTGACGATGTGGGGAGTCAGCCTGTCAGTGCTCAGACCATACACCGCACACTGCATCAAATTGGTCTGTATGACTGTTGCCCCAGAAGTAAACCTCTTCTAAAGATGATGCACAAGAAAGCCCGCAAACTGTTTTCTGAAGACAAGCAGGCTAAGGACATGGATTACTGGAACCATGTCCTGTGGTCCAATGAGACCAAGATAAACTTATTTGATTCAGATAGTGTCAAACATGTGTGGTGGCAACCAGGTGAGGAGTACAAAGACAAGTGTGTCTTGCCTACAGTCAAGTATAGTGGTGGAAGTGTCATGGTCTGGGGCTGCATGAGTGCTGCCGGCACTGGGGAGCTACAGTTTATTGAAGGAACCATGAATGCCAACATGTATTGTGACATACTGAAGCAGAGCATGATTCCCTCTCTTTGGAGACTGGGCTGCAGGGCAGTATTCCAACATGAGAAGGACCCCAAACACACCTCCGAGACGACCACTGCCTTGCTAAAGAAGCTGAGGGTAAAGGTGATGGACTGGCCAAGCATGTCTTCAGACCTAAACCCTATTGAGCATCTGTGTGGCATCCTCAAACGAAAGATGGAGGAGTGCAAGGTCTCTAACATCCACCAGCTCCGTGATGTCTTAATGGAGGAGTGGAAGAGGACTCCAGTGGCAACCTGTGAAGCTCTGGTGAACTCCATGCCCAAGGGGGTTAAGGCAGTGCTGGAAAATAATGGTGGCCACACAAAATATTGACACTTTGGGCCCAAATTGGACATTTTCACTTAGGGGTACACTCACTTTTGTTGCCAGCAGTTTAGACATTAATGGCTGTGTGTTGAGTTATTTTGAGGGGACAGCAAATTTACACAATTATACAAGCTGTACACTCACTACTTTTTATCATAGCAAATTGTCATTTCTTCAGAGTTGTCACATGAAAAGATATAATAAAATATTTACAAAAATGTGAGGGGTGAACTCACTTGTGTGAGATACTGTATATATATATATATATATATATATATATATATATATATATATATACTGTATATATATATATATATATATGTATATACTCTGCATCCAGTATAGCCTATATCTACAGTGCATTCTGTGGTGTACTGTTTATAATACACTTCAGGCGGTGTACACAGTATCTAATACAGTGTGTACATTCTCTACTACACTTCTGGTGGTGTACACAGTATCTAATACAGTATGTACAGTTTCTACTACACTTCTGGTGGTGTACACAGTACACAATACAGTGCAGCCATAGTACAGTTTCTACTACTTTTCTGGTGGTGTACACAGTATCTAATACAGTGTGTACATTCTCTACTACACTTCTGGTGGTGTACACAGTACACAACACAGTGCAGCTGTAGTACAGTTTCTAATAAAGTGCAGGCGGTGTACACAGTATCTAATACAGTGTGTACAGTTTCTACTACACTTCTGGTGGTGTACACAGTATACAATACAGTGCAGACATTGTACAGTTACTAATACAGTGTAGGCGGTGTACAAACTCTAATACAGTGTAGTGTGGTGTTGCAAAACAAAAAACACATCATGTCCGGAAGGCCACCAAGGAGAGGCAGACACTCACAGGCCACCAAAGAGAAGCAGCCTCTGTGTCTACAGTCAACAGTGCTGGTCGTGGACATGATGCATCCTCTGCAGGTGGCTGTGGGGCATGCTTGTCCTTTTTTCTGCTGCTGGCTGTGTTATTGAACCATACATGCAGAAGAGTTGGTGGAGTGGATAACAAAGCCGTCCTCATCCTCCCCATCCTCTGTCACCCAGGCTCAGAGTAGTTTGCCTTCCAATGCAGCTGCCAAAGCGGCCTATTCCACCGGCTACTTGTCCACAGTCACTCCTTCCGTAGCCCCACCATCATGCACAGAGGAGTCCCCAGAATTATTTGATCATGGTGCCAGGTACATGCTGCTGGAGGATGCGCGGTGATTTGAAGGATCCAATGTTGGTTCCCAGGTTGAGGAAGGGAGTAACATGAGCCTAGAGAGAGGGGATGCCCAAGAAGGTCAAGAAACTGGCAATCATGTTCCCCCAGCTGCAGCATACTGTCAAGTTTGCTCCAGTGACGAGGAGGGGGGGATGATGAGGTCACTGACTGTACTTGGGTACCTGAGAGAAGAGAGGAGGAGGCACAACTCCAGCAAGGCAGGATGTACTCTAGGGGACAGCTTAAGAGCAGCCACCTTATTGCATCACATCGCAGAGCTCTGCAGGTGCATGGCGCTGCTGACTCCCTGCTGACTTTTAAAAAGTTCCTTGGTGTGGGCCTTTGTCGACACGTGTGCAGCAGATCGCACGGTTGCTGTTTGCAACATATGTCTGATCAAACATGGCCAGAACAGCAGCCGCTTGGACACCACATGCTTGACCAGACATGACAAACTGCCATGCAGTCTGTTGGCAACAGCACTTGAAAGACCCACATCAAAGAAAAAGGCAAACTTCTCCTTGCTCCTCATCTGGGATCTCAAACCCTACTATACTGTCAGAAGCCATGGAATCAGGCAGAGACAGAAGAACAGTTAAATCACACTTGCTTAATAATAAAAGTAAAAAGAACAAACGTAGTCAAAACATAGCCAAAGTTCCATAACCAGAACGGATAGTCAGCCAATCCAGAAGTCAAAGATCAATGTAGTGGAACAGCAAGCAGGATCTGGGGCCAGAAGGGATGTCAGCAAAGGAAGTCTTGAAAAGGATCGCAGGAGAATAGTTTCTGTGATGTTGACCAAGGCGAAGGCAGAGCTCCTCTAGACTGGACGGCTTAAGTAGGCAGGACTGATGAACGGGATATCATCAACAGCTGAGCAACTGTGGAGAGATAGGAGCTGGCAATTAGCCGACAGCTGAGCAGCCAACTCAGAGAAGAAAGGGCTGAGCCCAGCCCTGACATATACCTTCTCAAAAACCGGCACTGAGAGGAATGAAGGTATAGCAATAGGGTTCCCAAGTACTTGCAGCCAATCTGCTAGCACCATCTGATTGTAGCAGGCAAATTTCCCTGCCCCAATTGCTGAACCATAAAAAGAAATTCGGTCCCAGCCATCCACATGCTCAGCGTATAAATGCTAGCTTGGCAAAATTGCTAGCAGTCCAACTGCTGGCTTTTCAGCTGGTAGACTCTGCGCCCTTTTTTGAATTTGTGGAATGTGCTGTACCTCAGTGGCAGGTTCCAAAATGCCATTTCTTTTCATGGAAGGCCATTCCAACTCTCTACCGGCATGTGGAAGGCAATGTTTTGGCCTCGTTGGACAGGGCAGTCAACAGTAATGTTCATATACCTCTGACTCATGGTCTAGCAGGCATGGGCAGGGACGTTACCTTTCCTTCATGGCACACTGGGTAACTCTGCTGGCAGCTGGGAAGAATGCAGAACAGGGTTCAGTGTTGTTGGAGCTTATTCCACAACCATGCTTTCAAAATGCTAGTGGTGATTCTGCCACACCTCTCTCCTCCACTTCCTCCTCTATGGCCTCTTCTGCAGATTTGTTCTCTGAGCCAGCATTGCTCCGTAAGCATTCAAGGAGCTACGCAAGCAGTCAGGCTAAAAGATGCCATGCAGTGCTTCAGTTGGTCTGCCTAGAGGACAAGAGCCACACTGGGGCAGAGATTCTGTCAGCTCTGCAGGGGCAGGCTCAGAGGTGGTTGATGCAATGCCAGCTTCAGCCAGGAATGGTTGTATGCGACAATGGAACCAACCTTCTCTCCGCCCTCTGATAGGGACACTTGACCCATGTTTGGCACACATCCTGAATTTGGTGGTGCAGCAGTTCTTGAGCAGGTACCCAGGCTTACAGGATCTCCTGAGGCAGGCCAGAAAAGTCTGTTGTCATTTCCGCTGGTCATACAATGCCAGTGCTCAGCTGGCTGACATTCAAAGGGAATGCAACCTGCCCACCAACCGTCTCATTTGTGAAATGCCCACCAGGTGGAACTCAACGTTGGCAATGCTGCACACACAGCAGAGGGCCATCAATGAGTACCTGTGTGAGTATGGCACCAGGACAGGGTCAGGGGAGCTTGGCTTCTTTTCACCATGCCAGTGACTACTGATCAAGGATTCATGCACGGTCCTGTCACCATTTGAGGAGGTCACAAGGATGGTGAGCAGTGACAATGCATGCATCAGTGACACTGTCCCTCTAGTGTTCCTCTTGGAGCACATGCTTAGTGGAATCATGGACAGGGCATTTGAGGCAGAACAGCGGGAGGGAGAGGAGGACTTACCTCTCAAGGCCCCCTTTATCCAGATAGCATTCCAGCGGGCCTGCCAAACACACAGGAAGAAGAGGAGGAGGATTGTGTCAGCATGGATGTAGAGGATAACACTCAGCAGCAGGCTTCAAGGGATGGTTTTCAGTCCCCAGAAACCCAAGGAGTTGAACGTTGCTGGGAGGAGGTCATTTTGGATCATGTGATCTTTAGTGACCCAGAGGACTCAGAATCAAATGCCTCTGCAAACTTACACTGCATGGCCTCCCTGATTCTGCAAAGCCTGTGAAAGGACCCTAGGATTCGTGGTATCAATTAGAGGGATCATTACTGGCTAGCAACCCTTCTTGATCCACCTTACAAGGGTAAGGTTGCAGAACTCATCCTGCCTTCGCAGAGGGTTAAACATCTTTAGGAGGCCTTGAGGAAAGGTTTGTGCAATGCATTTCCAGACCCTGGGAGGTTACAATTTCCTGGTGCTGGACAACATGTTGCTGAGGCTTCGTTTACTCAGAGGAATAGCGGTGGAAAAGGTGGCTGGCTGACTGATGCCTTTAAACAATTTTTCAGTCCTCAGCACCAAGGTCTGATCGGTTCAAGCAACTATCGCCAGAATCTGCATTACATGGTGCAGGAATATCTAGGGGCAAGAACAGACTTAGAGACCTTTCCAACAGAGCATCCACTGGGTTACTGGGTCTTGAGGATGGACCACTGGCCAGAACTTGCTCAATATGCAATTGAGCTACTGGCCTGTCCTGCATCCAGCATGCTTTCTGAACGCACAATCAGTGCTGCTGGAGGGTTTTTTAATGAACCAAAGATTGGACCTGTCCACAGACTCCATTGATAGGCTCACATTCATAAAAATGAATCAGTCTTGGATCAGCAGCTATGAAGCACCTGATGCTGATGTAACTGATTGAATTTGCTATGGATGTGGGATCCCTTGAAGACTGCCTATGCTGACTATCCTATTACTCCTCAATCTTGAAGATGCTAGCTTCCAACAATATTTTTGGTTTAGGGCACCACCAGCACCCAAGGCCCAATTTTTCTGCTCCTGTTTAACAGGGGCATGTAATTAAAATTTTTGATATAATATTTCACAGCAGGGCCCGTTCCTTCACCCAACAAGAATATCTGTGAGGGGTTACAGTTTTGTGGCTCCACCACCCAAGACCCAATTTTATTGCCCATGTTTAACAGGGACATGCAATTACAATTTTTGATATATTTCAACGCAGGGCCCGTTCCTGCCCCAACAAGAGTAACTGTGAGGGCTTACTGTGTTGTGGCACCACCACCACCAAAGGCCCAATTTTTATTCCTCTATTTAACAGGGACATGTAATTACAATTTTTGATCTAATATTTCAATGCAGGTCCCGTTCCTCGCCCAACAAACGTATCTGTGAGGGGTTACAGTGTTCTGGCACCAGCATCACCACTACCAAAGACCCGATTTTTCTGCCCCTGTTTAACAGGGGCATGTAATTACAATTTTTTATACAATATTTCAATGCCGTACCCCTTCCTGCACCCAACAAGAGTATCTTAGGTGTTACAGTGTTGTGGCACCACCACCACCGCCCAAGGCCCAATTTTTCTGCCCCTGTTTAACAGGGGCATTTAATTACAATTCTTGATATAATATTTCACACCAGGGCCCATTCCTGCGCCCAACAAGAGTAACTGAGGGCTTAGTGTTCTGGTACCACCAACACCTAAGGCCCAATTTTCTGCAGAGTATATAGGGCAGGCCGTATAGTATATATACTGCTGTTCATAGTATATAGTGCCTGGGGGCTCCCCACGCCATTTTTGAAAAAACATTTGGGTGCAGGGTTCCTCTTAATATCCACACCAGACCTGAAGGGCCGGTATGGATTTTGGAGCTGACATCCACGCCATTATTTTGGTATTTTTGGTATACGACAATACATTACAGCCACAGGCAGTTTTGAATGACATTGTTTCCTTTAGAAATGTAATTTTGCTGTGGCACTGTTATAAACATGAGAAAGATGTGCTACTTTACAGACATACTAAGGACACCCCCCATGCATGATATTTAAAGGAATATTTCATTTTTATTGTTTCACTTTAAGGATTATTAAAATAACTGCTCCTGAAAAAACGGCCATTTTTAAAACTTTTTTTTGCATTGATACATGTCCGCTGGGGCAGGACCCAGGTCCCCAAACACTTTTTATGGCAATAACTTGCATACAGTATAAGCCTTTAAAATTAGCACTTGATTTTTCACATTCATGTCCCATAGACTTTAACGGTGTTCACGTGTTTGAACAAAATTTTTTGCCTATTCGCATGTTCTGCTGTGATCCAAACCGGGGGGTGTTTGGCTCATCCCTATTTAACAGTGATAACAATTTAAGCTGGCCCAACTCCTAACTGGTAATCCTCTAGTGTATACAAGTTGCTTACCTATCATTTGGATGCTCTACATTGATACATTAGTATACTATTTAGAGACATGACCAAAAAACACTACAGCGCTGACACTGTGCTCATCCTATAGTAATAAAATGTCAGATACCAGGTTAAAAAAGAAGTATTGAAAGATACTTATTCCCACAGGTATAACATAAAAAATGTAAATTGGTAGAAAATGGCTGACACTGTGGTGCTGGCAAGGCTGCTTTCATATGTGGGCTGGAAATGCACAATCTGTAAAATAGGAATTGAAGGGAAGAAAGTGCCAAACTGGCATAGTGTAGCAATTATACTTAGTATACTGATCCTGAAACCAGCATAGTGTAGCACAATTTACTAAGTAAAATACCATATAAAACAAATTCAAAACTCACAAGCGAGTGAGGGAGAGAATGACAGTCCACAGTGGATTGTAATGAGCTGGGAGCTGTGTGGTAGTCCTTGGAAGAGAAGAAAGCTGGCTGTGATGGGGAGCAAGGTGAGCCTAGAGTCCGTGCAGGGAGACTGGTTCAGGCTGCCCTGTGTGGCAGTGAGGGTATATCTAAAAATTGGATATTCGCACAAAGACATGTGTCCAGCTGGAGTAGTGAGAGGAGCTGTCAGTCCAACCTCTGTGTGAGCCAATCAGGATGCATTTTGGAAGCTTAACCACACCTCCTTCATCAGCCTGATTGTTTGAAAATACCTCCAGGAATTTATAGAGCTGCTAATTATCCTCATGACATCCAGGTTAGTGAGATATCATGAGGTTGTGATGATGATAATTAGCAGCTCTATAAATTCCTTGAGGCATTATCAAACAATCAGGCTGATGAAGGAGGTGTGGTTAAGCTTCCGAAATGCATCTCGATTGGCTCACACAGCGTTTGTACTGAAAGCTCCTCTTACTACTCCAGCTGTACACATTGTCTTTGGGTGGATTTCTGGATATACTATCATGGCCACACAGGGCAGCCTGACACCGGTCTCCCTGCATGGACTCCAGGCTCATCTTGCTCCCCACCACAGCTGGATTTCTTCTCCAAGGACTACCCCACAGCTCCCAGCTCATTACAGTCCACTGTGGACTGTCATCCTCTCTCACACCCTCACCCGTTTGTGAGTTCCATTTGTTTTATATGGTATTTTACTTAGTAAATTGTGCTACACTATGCCAGTTTCAGGATCAGTATACTATTGACAACAGTATACAAAACCCTCACCCAAATATATTCAAGGTTCCAGTACCATTATTCCACCTCCTAAAAGCAATAAAACTTGACTGATGGCTTAATACTTCTCCACTCTATCCAAAACATAAAAAAATAAGATTGTCTTTACATACATTTAAAGCATACACATATCTGAATCAAAATGGGACTCATGTAAATATATAAAGTCATATGGTCGTTTGGTGGCATGTTTCTGTGATAAATGTTGATGATAATGGCATTCCATGATCCATATTTTTTCAGTATTTTTTCATTAGGTTTAACTACTTTGCACATTCTACCTCCTATATACAGTATCATCTGTATATTTACCACAGTTAAAAAAATGTGTTTATTCCACACATGGTCCTCCCATCCCAATTCTACCATGTATGCATACCTCCCTGAATTGAACAAAGACTCTCCTCTCTGATCTCTTTCCCTGATCCCTATGTGATGCTTTATCTACCCGTATGCTGTGTACACATAGGCGGACTTTTCGACCGGACTGGTCCGACAGGACGAGTCATTTGGTCGTTTGGTGGCATGTTTCTGTGATAAATGTTGATGATAATGGCATTCCATGATCCGTATTTTTTCAGTATTTTTTCATTAGGTTTAACTACTTTGCACATTCTACCTCCTATATACAGTATCATCTGTATATTTACCACAGTTAAAAAAATTTGTTTATTCCACACATGGTCCTCCCATCCCAATTCTACCATGTATGCATACCTCCCTGAATTGAACAAAGACTCTCCTCTCTGATCCCTTTCCCTGATCCCTATGTGATGCTTTATCTACCCGTATGCTGTGTACACATAGGCGGACTTTTCGACCGGACTGGTCCGACAGGACGAATTCGTCGGACAATCCGACTGTGTGTGGGCTTCATCGGACCTGCAGCGGACTTTTTCGGGTGAAAATCAGACGGGCTTTAGATTTGAAACATGCTTCAAATCTTTCCAACGGACTCGAGTCCGGTCGAAAAATCCGCTCGTCTGTATGCTAGTCCGATGGACGAAAACCGACACTAGGGCAGCTATTGGCTACTGGCTATCAACTTCCTTATTTTAGTCCGGTCGTACGTCATCACGTACAAATCCATCGGACTTTGGTGTGATCGTTTGTAGGCAAGTCCATTCATTCGAAAGTCCGTCGGAAGTCCATCAAAAGTCAGTCGAAAATCCGTCGGAAAGACCGTTGGACCTTTGATGCCGAAAAGTCTGCCCGTGTGTACACAGCATAAATCATCATACTTTAACATTGCTTTCTAATCTTTCCATTTCTTCCATGTCGTCTTCTTCAATATAATATCTGTCAGAACACCTTTTCTCAAATATAGCCTGTATGTCTTTTTATCCTACTTCCCTCTCTCCGCCTGACTTCTCTTTTTCTCATCCAAACTGCACAAATAAAATATTCTCTTAGAATTTGAAAACTGCCTCTCTTCAAATTCTGTGTTCTGCCTTCTACTGTCTATATTTGTAAATAGCTTTTGCTTATTAAATACTACAAAGTTAGTTGGTTACAGGCAGGAACTTCCTTTCCCTGCTAACTTGATCAAAAACCCCAACTGGAGGACTATGATGTTATATAAAGGGAAGTTTCCAGGAGACTATTAGGTTTTTTTAGAAAGTAGATATTTGCCAGCACACCATGGATAGACACAAAGTAGCGTCCAAACTGATTATTTATTGCATGATCACAACACAAGGAGAGTGCAACGTTTCGGAGTCACGCAGGACCCCTTCGTCAGGCATGTGATTATCAAATGCCTGATGAAAGGGTCCTGCATGACTCCGAAACATTGCACTCTCCTTGTGTTGTGATTATGCAATAAATAATCAGTTTGGACGCTACTTTGTGTTGATCCATGGTGTGCTGGCAAATATCTACTTTGTGACTTGAACCAGTATCCAGCTGGTTGTTGCTACAGCACCCAAACTTTGAGAGCTTATCCAGGAACGTGTGCGATGGGAATATGAAGTATTATTATGGTTTTAGGTCTCTGATACGACAGACGCTGCATCACAATTTTCCTCAGGAGCCCCTGCAATGGAACATTGCTGCAACTTTTATCTGGTGGTATCTTTTATTATAAAACTATATATACCAGGGTATACAGTATGTGCACAAATCCACCAGGACTTTTGTTGGGTTCTTTGTACAACTGTTTGTACTTTGGATGTATGTACTATTATTAATCTTGTTGGATATAAATATTGTATTCTTTTCATACTGGTTAGCACCAATATACAGTATGTCACAAAAGTGAGTACACCTCTCACATTTTTGTAAATATTTTATTATATATTTTCATGTGACAACACTGAAGAAATTACACTTTTCTACAATGTAAAGTAGTGAGTGTACAGCTTTTATAACAGTGTAAATTTGCTGCCCCCTCAAAATAACTCACACAGCCATTAATGTCTAAACCGCTGGCAACCAAAGTGAGTACACCCCTAAGTGAAAATGTCCAAATTGGGCCCAATTAGCATTTTTTCCCTCCCCGGTGTCATTTGACTCGTTAGTGTTACCAGGTCTCAGGTGTGAATGGGGAGCAGGTGTGTTAAATTTGGTGTTATTGCTCTCACTCTCTCATACTGATCACTAGAAGTTCAACATGGGACCTCATGGTAAAAAAAAAATAATTGTTGCTGTACATAAAGATGGCCTAGGCTATAAGAAGATTGCCAAGACCCTGAAACTTAGTGGCAGCATGGTGGCCAAGACCATAGAGTGGTTTAACAGGACAGGTTCCACTCAGAACAGGCCTCGCCATGGTTGACCAAAGAAGTTGAGTGCACGTGCTCAGCGTCATATCCAGAGGTTGTCTTTGGGAAATAGACGTATGAATGCTGCCAGCATTTCTGCAGAGCTTAAAGGGGTGGGGGGTCAGCCTGTCAGTGCTCAGACCATACACCACACACTGCATCAAATTGGTCTGCATGGCTGTCGTCAAAGAAGGAAGCCTCTTCTAATGATGATGCACAAAAAAGCCCGCAAACAGTTTGCTAAAGAAAAGCAGACTAAGGACATGGATTACTAGAACCATGCCTTGTGGTCTGATGACCAAGATAAACTTATTTGGTTCAGATAGTGTCAAGCGTGTGTGGCGGCAACCAGGTGAGTACAAAGACAAGTGTGTCTTGCCTACAGTCAAGCATGGTGGTTGGAGTGTCATGGTCTGGGGCTGCATGAGTGCTGCCGCCACTGGGGAGTTACAGTTCATTGAGGGAACCATGAATGCCAACATGTACTGTGACAAATTGAAGCAGAGCATGAACCCTTCTTTTCAGGGACTGGGCTGCAGGGCAGTTTTGCAACATGATAACGACTCCAAACACACCTCCAAGACGACCACTGCCTTGCTAAAGAAGCTGAGGGTAAAGACGATGGACTGGCCAAGCATGTCTTCAGACCTAAACCCTATTGAGCATCTGTGGGGCATCCTCAAATGGAAGGCGGAGGAGCGCAAGATCTCTAACATCCACCAGCTCTGTGATGTCGTCATGGAGGAGTGGAAGAGGACTCCAGTGGCAACCTGTGAAGCTCTGGTGAACGCCATGCCCAGGAGGGTTAAGGAAGTGCTGGGAAATATTGACACTTTGGGCCCAATTTGGACATATTCACTTAGGGGTGTACTCACTTTTGTTGCCAGCGGATTAATGGCTATGTGTTGAGTTATTTTGAGGGGACAGCAAATTTACACTGTTATACAAGCTGTACACTCACTACTCTACATTGTAGCAAAGTGTCATTTTTTCAGTGTTGTCACATGAAAAGATATAATAAAATATTTACAGTGTGGCCTGACCTTGACATGAGAACAGACGCTTGATTCTAGAGCTCCTGCCGCCACAGGATCAAACTACTCTTTATCGGAGATAATATCACCCCAAATCTTGCTCAGAACATGGGGACCGCATCCCGAAACTCCTCAACCTCCCGATCCCGCTCTCCCCGTGAACAAACCGGGGGGTCTGAGCCAAAACATGCCAGAGATGTTCCGGACCAACAGAGGGAACATGGCGTCTTCCCGCCATGAACACTCTCAGGCACTAGCTCCCTCCTTAACAGGGACGCCACCCATAACTCCACCAAGCGCCACCACAGACATGGGTAGAATAGAGGTTTCCCCCCAACCTCACCTAAACATCCACGACCTGCGAACCATCGCCGCAGATATAAAAGACACTCTGTCAGCTACCATTTCAGAGTTCCAGGTAGACATCCACGCGCTGACTGAGAGAGTCATCGAGGTGGAAAAAATGACAGACCGCCATGATACGGTACTCCACTGAGCAACATAATGCATTGATACCCACACTCTTCAAATGAGGGATATGCAACGCCATATGGAAGACCTCCATAACAGAGGCAGGCACCATAATCTTAGGATCAGAGGACTGCCCGAGTCGATCGAAGGGGAACAAATATCCCCCTCCATCATAGGCCTATCCAACAGTTTGCTCAATAGACCCCCCCAAACGCCCATTGAAATGGAAAGGATCCATTGAGCCTTAAGACCCAAGGGAAGAGACATTGATCTCCCTAGGGATATCATTTGTTGTATAGTGGACTTTAAACTTAAGGAAGAAATTCTGAGACAAGCGAGAGGGAGACCACAAATTTTGTATGTCGGGAAAGTCATCCAAATCTATCAAGATCTCTCGGGCATCACATTGCAAAACCATCGTGACCTGAGGCCCCTGCTAGAAACCCTTCCACACAAAAGGCATCCAATATAAATGGAAATTTCCCTTTTGCCTGTCAGCCACCACTCAGGGCCGCACAGCGCTATTAAAAGTGCCAGAGGATCTACCACACTTCTGCGGAACACTGGGCATCCCCCTGGTGGATGTACCTAACTGGTATGCAGATTTTCGCCATGCTACCGTAAGGAAGGACAAGCTGCAAGAAGAACCCATGGAGGCACAAGACACTAGATACCACAGGATAAGGTCCCCATCGGATCCTAGGTACCGTACCGCTTCTCACAGCTTCTACCAGGATTCCATCCCCTCTAACTCTCCAAGATCCAGGAGCGCCCGGCAGGACCACTAACCCCTTCACAGGTACTTTTTGCCATTCAGTTAATGTTAGCCATGTTCGGCTCCACTGAGTTTTAATTCACTATTTCTCTTCTTAACGAGACTGTATTCTCATTTTACACACCATGTTAAATGGATACACTTTGCCTCCACATTGTGCTGACAGTCTCCCTTCCTTGTATATACACAGACGATACCCGAGTAAAAGTTCTTGCTGCGATACACATGCACAACTCACAGAAAGCTACTGGAACTACAGCACCCACAATACTTTGCGATCAGCAACTTGACTCTGATTAACAGAGTTCTCACCACAACCCACTTCTGGCAACCTATCATCCAGGAAGCTACACACAACTGGAATATTCTAGCTCATGCTACCTCAGCTACGGAGAAACTTTGGACACCTCCACCCAGAGCGCTTCCCCTACAGCACCTACCTGTGAGGATGCAACGCTCATGGATCCATCCTTCCGCGATATTCCACAGACTGCACTGCCTCACAACAGGTATGCTGCTCTAAAACCTCAGTCCGGGTCCTCATAGCACAATTCGTGAACTTAAACCATTCCTGCCCAATCTTCTCCTGGAGGTTAGCCATACCGACACTTCTACCAGGCATGATTCACATACTCTTGCAGCCTGAAATGCAATGCCTCCTGAAAACTATGTACTCACACCAGGACTAATGGTGCACCATACTATCCCTATTTCAGGAATGGTGCAACCCCTGTTACCTACATTACCCACTAACCCCTTTCCTCTGAAGAATACAATTCCCAACGAAGGCTGATGGATTGATCATGTCCGAAAATGTGCACCCATCTCCTGATAAACTTTAAGATGACCTAAACCTCCCATATGCGGAGGGGGACAATACTTGCATCAATGCTGCAGCAACTAAACTGCAAGTATAATAGATTGACAATCCAGACAGCGGGTATCTAGCAATTTAGACACAAACTGTTTGGTAGCTTAATATCTATTGCCTTTCCGTGGCATTCTGTTCCCCCACCTATTACTCACACCCATCTGAGCCATACTCCTTCTCAAAAATACCCCCCGGAGGGTCAACCATTTCCTCCTCCATCTGAACCCAATGCCCTGTGGCGGCGGACTATCCAACACCTATAGTCCCCCTTCATTGCTTCGTGCTAGCCAATCCCCACACAGTAGCGTGGCAAGGTGCTGACACACCTAAAAGGGTGCACACATTGCTCACGCTCTGTACTCTACCGAGTCTACTACATATCGAGGTAGGTGGACAAGCTCCCCCTAGTCTCATCGATATACCCCCAGTGACCACACCACTCAATCCAAACCTACAACAACTACAACAGATCCCCACCCCCTACTTGCTTACCCCCCCTTCCCCACTCCCTCCCCATCATGACAGATGACTAGGGATGAGCTTCGAGTTCGAGTCAAACTCATGCTTGACTCGAACATTGGCTGTTCGCAAGTTCGCCGAACAGCGAACAATTTGGGGTGTTCGCGGCAAATTCGAATGCCGCGGAACACCCTTTAAAAGTCTATGGGAGAAATCATAGGTGCTAATTTTAAAGGCTTATATGCAAGTTATTGTCATAAAAAGTGTTTGGGGACCTGGGTCCTGCCCCAGGAGACATGAATCAATGCAAAAAAAAGTTTTAAAAACGGCCATTTTTTCAGGAGCAGTGATTTTAATAATGCTTAAAGTCAAACAATAAAAGTGTAATATCCCTTTAAATTTCGTAGCTGAGGGGTGTCTATAGTATGCCTGTAAAGGGGTGCATGTTTCCCGTGTTTAGAACAGTCTGACAGCAAAATGACATTTCGAAGGAAAAAACCCATTTAAAACTACTCGCGGCTATTGCATTGCCGACAATACACATAGAAGTTCATTGATAAAAACGGTATGGGAATTCCCCACAGGGGAACCCCGAACCAAAATTAAAAAAAAAAATGATGTGGGAGTCCCCCTAAATTCCATACCAGGCCCTTCAAGTCTGGTATGGATTTTAAGGGGAACCCCGGCCAAAATTTTTTTAAAAAATGACGTGTGGTTCCCCCTAAATTCCATACCAGACCCTTCAGGTCTGGTATGGATTTTAAGGGGAACCCCGCGCCAAAAAAAAAAACGGTGTGGGGTCCCCCCAAAGGTTCAAACTAGACCCTTATCCGAGCACGCAACGTGGCAGGCCGCAGGAAAAGAGGGGGGACAAGAGTGCAGCCCCCCCCTCCTGAACCGTAACAGGCCACATGCCCTCAACATTGGGAGGGTGCTTTGGGGTAGCCCCCCAAAACACCTTGTCCCCATGTTGATGAGGACAAGGGCCTCATCCCCACAACCCTGGCCGGTGGTTGTGGGGGTCTGCGGGCGGGGGGCTTATCGGAATCTGGAAGCCCCCTTTAACAAGGGGACCCCCAGATCCCGGCCCCCCCTTGTGTGAAATGGTAAGGGGGTACTTACCCCTACCATTTCACTAAAAAACTATCAAAAATGTTAAAAATGACAAGAGACCGTTTTTGACAATTCCTTTATTTAAATGCTTCTTCTTTCTTCTATCTTTCTTCATCTTCTTCTTCTTCTGGTTCTTCTGGTTCTTCCTCCGGCGTTCTCGTCCAGCATCTCCTCCGCGGCGTCTTCTATCTTCTTCTCCTTGGGCCGCTCCACACCCATGGCATGGGGGGAGGCTCCCGCTCTTCTCTTCATCTTCTTCTTCATCTTCTTCTCTTCTTCTCTTCTTCATTTTCTTCTCCGGGCCGCTCCGCATCCAAGCTGACATGGAGGGAGGCTCCCGCTGTGTGACGGCGTCTCCTCGTCTGAAGGTTCTTAAATAACGGGGGGCGGGGCCACCCGGTGACCCCGCCCCCCTCTGACGCACGGGACATGACGGGACTTCCCTGTGGCATTCCCAGTGACATCACAGGGAAGTCCCGTGAAGTCACCGTGCATCAGAGGGGGGCGAGGTCACCAGGTGGCCCCGCTCCCCGTTATTTAAGAGCCGTCAGACGAGAAGACGCCATCACACAGCGGGAGCCTCCCTCCGTGCCAGCATGGGTGCGGAGCGGCCTGGAGAAGAAAATGAAGAAGAGAAGAAAAGAAGAAGAGAAGAAGATGAAGAAGATGAAGAGAAGAGCGGGAGCCTCCCCCCATGCCATGGGTGCGGAGCGGCCCGAGGAGAAGAAGATAGAAGACGCCGCGGAGGAGATGCTGGACGAGAACGCCGGAGGAAGAACCAGAAGAGCCAGAAGAACCAGAAGAAGAAGATGAAGGAAGATAGAAGAAAGAAGAAGCATTTAAATAAAGGAATTGTCAAAAACGGTCTCTTGTCATTTTTAACATTTTTGACAGTTTTTTAGTGAAATGGTAGGGGTAAGTACCCCCTTACCATTTCACACAGGGGGCTTGTTAAAGGGGGCTTCCAGATTCCGATAAGCCCCCTGCCCGCAGACCCCCATAACCACCAGCCAGGGTTGTGGGGATGAGGCCCTTGTCCTCATCAATATGGGGACAAGGTGTTTTGGGGGGCTACCCCAAAGCACCCTCCCAATGTTGAGGGCATGTGGCCTGGTATGGTTCAGGAGGGGGGGCCGCACTCTCGTCCCCCCCTCTTTTCCTGCGGCCTGCCAGGTTGCGTGCTCGGATAAGGGTCTGGTATGGATTTTTGGGTGGACCCCACGCCGTTTTTTTTTTTTTTTTTTTTTTTGGCGCGGGGTTCCCCTTAAAATCCATACCAGACCTGAAGGGTCTGGTATGGAATTTAGGGGGAACCCCACGTCATTTTTTTTTTTAATTTTGGCCAGGGTTCCCCTTAATATCCATACCAGACCTGAAGGGCCTGGTATAGAATTTAGGGGGACTCCCATGTCATTTTTTTTTTTTTAATTTTGGTTTGGGTTCCCCTGTGGGGAATTTCCATGCTGTTTTTATCAATAAACTTCTATGTGTATTGTCGGCAATGCAATAGCCGCGAGTAGTTTTAAATGGGTTTTTTCCTTCGAAATGTCATTTTGCTGTCAGACTGTTCTAAACACGGGAAACATGCGCCCCTTTACAGGCATACTATAGACACCCCCCAGCTACGAAATTTAAAGGGATATTACACTTTTATTGTTTGACTTTAAGCATTATTAAAATCACTGCTCCTGAAAAAACTGACGTTTTTAAAACTTTTTTTTGCATTGATCCATGTCCCCTGGGGCAGGACCCAGGTCCCCAAACACTTTTTATGACAATAACTTGCATATAAGCCTTTAAAATTAGCACTTTTGATTATTCATGTTCGTGTCCCATAGACTTTAACGGTGTTCGCGGGTTCGAACAAACTTTTTTCCTGTTCGCATGTTCTGGTGCGAACCGAACAGGGGGGTGTTCGGCTCATCCCTACAGATGACATTGGCCCACACGCGATGCCTTTCCGATCAACACAACCCCCTGCAACCCCCTGCAACTCAAACTATGTTCAATAAACATCCGTGGACTTAACACTCCATGCTTCTAATAAAGACGCTAAGTCCAAGGGAGTATCAATCTTAATATCTAAACATTGCCCCCTCCAGATATCAGAAGTTCAAAGAGATACTCAGGGGAGATTCCTGTTCCTCAAAGGCACACTGTATCATAAGCCTATCACGATTGCTAACATTTATGCGCCAAACATGCAACAAGTTGCCTTCTTCCGCAAAACCCTCCAACAACTTATAAGCTTCCAATCAGACACTCTGATCGTTGGGGGTGATTTCAATATAGCCCCGACCCCCTCCCTTGATACATCCAATGGTTCGTCTTCCCTAACATACAGAGCTCTACGAGCAATAAAATCACAGCTCAGCGACCTGACACTACATGATGCATGGCGCACGTTACACCCCAATGAAAAAGACTAAACCTTCTTGTCTGCACCACACAACAAATACTCTAGAATTGACCCGTTTTTTCATATCCCAAAATGACTTAACCTACCTTACTAAAGCTACGATTGATGCCATGATACTCTTTGACCACAACCCCATCACCCTGACGTTGACACTCCCGACGACTCATACCAGATCTAATATCTGGCGACCCGATAACGCCCAGATATGGAAAATACACAAAAAATTACCACAAGTCTCTCCCACTATTTTGCAGAGAACACATCATAGGAAGCCTCTCCTACCACAATTTGGGCCGCACACAAATGTGTAATCAGGGGTGAATTTATCTCCCTAACCGCTAATAGAAACAAGCTTAGAAATGCACGTATAGATGAACTGACTGCACGCATACACTTACTTGAATGAACGCACAAATAATTATTAGCCGCTAGTGATGGGCTGAACACCCCCCAGTTCGGTTCACATCCAGACCATGCGAACGGACCAAAAGTTTGCACCGTTAAAATCTATGGGACTCGAACGTGAGAAATCAAATGTGCGAATTTTAAAGGCTAATATGCAAGTTATTGTCCTAAAAAGGGTTTGGGGACCCGGGTGCTGCCCCAGGGGACATGTATCAATGGCAAAAAAAGTTTTAAAAACTGACGTTTTTTCGGGAGCAGTGATTTTAATGATGCTTAAAGTGAAAAAATAAAAGTGAAATATTCCTTTAAATATCGTACCTGGGGTGTCAATAGTATGCCTGTAAAGTGGCGCGTGTTTCCCATGCTTAGAACAGTCCCTGCACAAAATGACATTTCTAAAGGAATAAAAGTCATTTAAATCTGCTTGAGGCTTTAATGTAATGTCAGGTCCTGGCAATATGGAAGAAAATCAGTGAGACAAACGGCATGGGTACCCCCCCAGCCCATTACCAGGCCCTTAAGGGGAACCCCGCACCAAAATTAAAAAAAGAAAAGGCGTTGGGCCCCCAGGCCCTATATACTCTGAACAGCAGTATACAGGTGGTGCAAACAAGACAGGGACTGTAGGTTTGTTCTTATGTATAATCTGTTTGTAATTTGAAACAGGTACATTTTGTAAGTGTAGCTCCAGCCAAAAAATCTATTTTAAAGCTTTTTGGAAAACATAGGGAAGGGTTATCACCCCTGTATTATTTGTTTTGCTGTCTGTGCCCCTGTTCAGAAGATTTCACCTCACTTTCTGTCCCAATGACAATTGGATTTTGAAAATGTGGGGTTATTAGGGAAATAAGGATTGGTGATAAAGCATCAGTGGAGACACCTTTTTCCCATATTAACTCTTACAGTAGAGAATTTCCCTTCCTAGGGGTAGATTTCCTCTCACTTGCTGTGGTCTCCCTCTGTAAGTAGGAGTAGTTTGTAAGTCTGATGTTTGAAAATAGGGGACCACCTGTATATACTATACGGCCTGCCCTATACACTCTGCAGAAAATTGGGCCTTAGGTGTCGGTGGTACCAGAACACTGTAAGCCCTCACAGTTACTCTTGGTGGGCGCTGGAACAGGCCCTGCTGTGAAATATTATATCAAGAATTGTAATTACATGACCCTATTGAACAGGGTCAGAAAAATTGGGCCTTTGGTGGTGGTGTGGTGGTGTTGCCATAACACTGTAAGCCCTCACAGTTACTCTTGGTGGGTGCAGGAACGGGCCCTGCTGTGAAATATTAGATCAAAAATTGTAATTGCACACCCCTGTTAAACAGGGGCATAAAAATTGGGCCTTAGGCACAGTGGTGGTGGTGCCACAACACTGCAACCCCTCACAGATACTCTTGTTGAGCGCAGGAACGAGCCCTGCTGTTAAATATTTGATCAAAAATTGTAATTACACGCCCCTGTTAAACAGGGGCATAAAAATTGGGCCTTAGGCACAGTGGTGGTGGTGCCACAACACTGCAACCCCTCACAGATACTCCTGTTGAGTGCAGGAACGAGCCCTGCTGCAAAATATTACAGCAAAAATTGTAATTACATGCCCCTGTTAAACAGGGGCAGAAAAATTGGGCCTTAGCCACTGGTGGTGGTGCCCAGAACCAAAAATATTCTTATAAGCTATCAACATGAACATTGAGGAGGAATAGGATAGTCACTCAGCATAACAGGATAGTCACTCAGCATCAGCATAGGCAGTCTTGAAGGGATCTCACATTCATAAAAAAATTAATCGGTTACAGCAGCATCAGGTGCTTGGCAGCTGGTGATCAAAGACTGATTCATTTTTATGAAGGTGAGCCGATCAACCAAGTCGGTAGACAGGCTCACTCTGTGATCGGTTACAAAGCCTCCAGCAGCACTGAATGTGCGTTCTGAAAGAACGCTGGATGCAGGACAGGCCAGTAGCTCAATTGCATACTGTGCAAGCTCTGGCCAGTGATCCATCCTCAAGACCCAGTAACCCAGTGGATTTTTGGTTGGAAAGGTCTCCAAGTCTGATCTTGCCCCTAGGTATTCCTGCACCATGTACAACAGACGCTGGCGATGGTTGCTGGAACCGATCAAACCTTGGGGCTGCGGACTAAAAAATTGTCTGAACACATTGGTCAGACAGCCACCTTCTCCACAGCTCCTTCTGTGACTGAACGAAGCCTCAGCAACACGTTGTCCAGGAGGACCAGGAAATTATAACCTCCCAGGCTCTGGAAATGCATTGCACAAATCTTTCTGCAAGGCCTCCCAAAGATGTTTCATCCTCTGATCCCTCTGCGATGGCTGGATAAGTTTCGCCACCTTACCCTTGCAACGTGGATCAAGAAGGATTGCCAGCCAGTACTGATCCCTCTCCTTGATACCATGCATCCGAGGGTCCTTTCGCAGGCTTTGCAGGATCAGGGAGGCCATGCAGCATAGGTTTGCTGAGGCATTCGGTCCGGAGTCCTCTGGCTCACTAAGGACGACCTGATCTGCAGCCACCTCCTGCCAGCCACATACAAGTCCATGGGTTTCTGGGGCTAGAAACATTCCCTTGAAGACTGCTGCTGAGTGCCGGGCTCCACCTCCATGCTGACACAATCCTCCTCCTCCTCCTCTTCCTGTGTGATAGGCAGGCCTACAGGAATATTCTGGATAAAGGGGGCTTGAGAGGTAAGGAAGTCCTCCTCTTCCTCCGTTTGTTCTGCCTCAAGTGCCCTGTCCATTATCCCATGCAGCGTGTGCTCCAACAGGTAGACAAGAAGGACAGTATCACTGATGCATGCACTGTCACTGCTCACCATTCTCGTGGCCTTCTCAAATCATGACAGGGCAGTGCATGCATCCTTGATCATGAGCCACTGGCATTGCAAAACAAAGCCAAGCTCCTCTGACCCTGTCCTGGTGCCATACTCGCACAGGTAGTCACTGATGGCCCCATGCTGTGTGTGCAGCCGCTGCAGCATTGCCAATGTTGAGTTCCACCTGGTGGGCATGTCACAGATGAGGCGGTTCTTGGGCAGGTTGCATTCCTTTTGGAGGTCAGCCAGCCGAGCACTGGCATTATATGACTGGCAGAAATGACCACAGACTTTCCTGGCCTGCCTCAGGAGATCCTGTAAGCCCGGGTACGTGCACAAGAACCGCTGCACCACCAAATTAAGGTGGTGAGCCAAACAGGGAACATGGGTGAAGTGTCCCTGTTGGAGGGTGGAGAGGAGGTTGGTGCCATTGTTGCAAACCACCATTTTTGGCTGAAGCTGGCGTGGCATCAACCACCTCTAAGACTGCCCCTGCAGAGCTGCCAGAATATTTGCCCCAGTGTGGCTTATGTCCCCTAAACAGACCAACTCAAGCACTGCATGGCATCTTTTTGCCTGAGTGCTTGAGTAGCCCCTAGAATGCCTACGGAGCACCGTTGGTTCCGAGGACAAATCTGCACAGGAAGAGGCCATAGAGGAAGAAGAAGAGGAGGGGGTGGAGGAGAGAGGTGTGGCAGAATCACCACCACCAGCATTTTGGAGGTGTGGTGGTGGAACAAGCTCCAACAATACTGCACCCTGTCCTGCATCCTTCCCAGCTGCCAGCAGGGTTACCCAGTGAGCTGTGAAAGAAAGGTAACATCCCTGTCCATGCCTGCTGGACCATGAGTCAGCAGTAATATACACCTTACTGCTGACTGCCCTGTCCAACAAGGCCAAGACATAGCCTTCCACATGTCGGTAGAGAGCCGGAATGGCCTTCCGAGAAAAAAATTGGCGCTTGGGAACCTGCCACTGAGGTACTGCACATTCCACAAATTCTCGAAAGGGGGCAGAGTCTACCAGCTGAAAAGGCAGCAGTTGGAGTGCTAGCAATTTAGCCAAACTAGCATTCAACCACTGAGCATGTGGATTGCTGGGACTGAATTTCTTTCGCCGGTTTAGCAACTGGGGTAGGGAAATTTGCCTGCTACAATCGGATGTTGGTGTACCGCTAGCAGATTGCCCGAAAGTGCTTGGGACACCTAATTCTACACCTTCATTCCTCTCAGTGCAGGTCTCTGAGAGGACTGGAGTTATAGTGGGGTTGGGGATCCCAGCTGATGAGGAGCAAGGAGAGGTCTCCCTTGTTCTTTGGTGTGGGTCTTTTAAGTACTGTTGCCAATGGACTGCATGGGAGCTTGATATATGTCTGGTCAAGCATGTGTTGCCCAAGCGGCTGCTGTTTTGGCCATGCTTGATACGCTTCAGACATATGTTGCAAACAGCAACAGTGCGATCTGCTGCACACTTCTCAAAAAAGGCCCACACCAAAGAATTATGGAAAAAACGCGTGGAGTCAGCAGCTCTGCGGTGTGATGCAGTTGGTTGCCTGCCCTTAAGCTGGCCCCTGGAGGGCATCCTGCCTCATTGGAGATGTGCCTCCTCCTCCTCTCTTCTATCTGGCACCCATGTAGAGTCAGTGACCTCATCATCCCCTCCCTCCTCGCCACTGGAGCAAACCTGGCAGTATGCTGCAGCTGGGGGAACATGACTGCTAGTTTCTTGTCCTTCTTGGGCACCCCCTCTCTCTGATCTCACGTTACTGCCTTCATCCTTAACCTGGGTACCATCATCAGAGCCTTCAAAACACTGCGCATCCTCCTGCAGCATGTACCCTACACTGTGGCCAAACAGTTCGGGGGACTCCTCAGGGCATGATGGTGGGGCTAAGGAAGGAGTGACTTATGACATTGAGCCGAAGGAAGAGGCTGCTTTGGCAGCTGCATTGTCAGACAAAGTACCCTGACCCTGGGTGACAGAGGATGAGGAGGATGAGGAGGGCTTGGTCATCCACTCTACCAACTCTTCTGCATGTTGTGGCCCAACATGGCCAGCTGCCCAAAAAAAGGACAGGTGTGCCCCATGGCCACGTGCTGAGGATGCACCGTGTCCATGACCAGCACTGTTGGCTGTAGACACAGAGCCTGCTTTTTTTGCATTGATACATGTCCCCTGGGGCAGGAACCAGGTCTCCAAACACTTTTTATGACAATACCATGCATATAAGCCTTTAAAATGAGCACTTTTGATTTTTCATGTTCGTGTCCTATAGACTTTAACGGTGTTCGAACAAAGTTTTTGCCTGTTCGCATGTTCTGGATGCGAACCGAACAGGGGGTGTTTGGCTCATCCCTACTCTACACTGTGGTAATAATAATGTATATTATAAAAAAATATATAAAATGACACATGCTTAATAGCTGCAAGCGGTAAACATGTCTCATAAACCATGTAAAAATACTAAAATCGCATTTAAAATGCTGTGCTATCAAAGGTATAAGCAAAAAGCCTCTGAACTGAAAAAAATATATCCGCTACACCGTGGTAATAATAATGTATAAAATATGTAATGAAAAATATATAAAATGACACTGCTTAATAGCCAAATAATAAAGTGACAATGTGCATTCAAATAGTGATAACATTTTTTCTAAAGCAAATAAGTCAGTGGAAATTTAAATAGATCCAAATACTGGAATTATAAAAGTGCTTAAGTGCACTGTGCAAAGTTCAAATTGATCCAATTTACAGGTGCTCCACACTCCATGCGATTCAGTATGCTGTGAAAGTGATGTGATAATCAGACGCTGTGTTCTCACTCAGGTGCTCCCCCCATGTAATGAAGGCTCACCTTAAGGTGTGTGACCTTGTTGTTAGGCTTGGTCAATACATGCTTTGGAACCACTACAAGGTTCAACAGTGCGTCCAGGATCCTGGATCAATCGCCAATGTGCCTCAGTAAATCAATGAAAAAAGGATCTCATAGTGTAGTATGTTTTTGCAATTTATTGAACCAAAAATAAACAGGTCCCACACAGGGTATTCACAATATCCAGGCACTTTAGTGCGCCATTCTAGATCAAGCAAAAAACGAATGGTTGAAACCGGCCGGTAAAAGGGATGGTATGCTGATCATTCCTAACAGCTGATCTGCTAAGTGTGCCGTCCTGTCCCCTTCCCCTACATGTGTTGATACAAGGGAATTTTGTATCTTCCTCAGGGGTTGATGTGATTGGCCAGTGAATATGTCAGTTAAAATAGAGTGTCCGTGGCCATTTTGTTGTGGTCCGCGGGACACTCTAGTGCTGGGTCTATGTACTGTACTTCAGTGAGACCAACACATAAAGTTAAACTACTTGGATACATTTAGGTGAATACCAATGGTGATTCACCATTTTTCCTATGATGTACGGTGTCCTATATGAGCCATCACTGCTCTCTCTCTCTCTCTCTATATATATATATATATATATATATATATATATACACACTAGACTGACTGTGTATATATATATATATATATATATATATATATATATATATATATATATATATATGAAATACATTGCAGCTAACTGAATCAACTGCCTGCCTGCTCAAACTAAATGAACTGACACTCTCTCTGCCTTTCTCTGTCTCTCTTAACAACGCCACCAACACACTATACACGGCTGACGTGCAGGCGGCCTTATATAGTGTGGGGCATGGACATAACCCCCTGAGCCATAATTGGCCAAAGGCACCCTGGTTGCGATGATAATCTGTAGAACTTGAGATGAGTTTATCATTTAAGAGTACTGGTGGAGATAGCCATAATGTGTTCAGAAATGCAGTAGTAGGTACTGCAAGACTGCTGCGATCAGCAAGGTTGAGGTTAGTGGGAACATAGTGCCATTGTTCAGGCGTAGAGAACTTTGAAATGCATTCCACTGTGTTATTTGATAGTCTCTTTCTTGTGGTATGAAATGGTAGAGGTGCTACCCAACTGTTGGAATCATCTTGGTAGAACTCTTTACTCATGGTTTTCAAGAATCCTTTGTTTTCCATGGTAGCTGCCAACTCCTGGTCTTTAGTGGTTACTTCGAACACTGTGTTGCCAATGTTGTCATCCCAGACATTAAGGGCTTTCTTATCATCTTGTATGATGTTCCGTTGTGCACCTTTTTCAAACAGTCTATCTTTCACATTATATTGATGTGGTCGTTGTGCAGAACAAGTAGTCCGTCCGTTTGACAGGATGTGTGTTTTAAAGGAAGAGACTGAGTAAGACCTTTTGCCTTTGTCTCGACAGACATTGCCTGTGATGACCCAGCCTAGATCCAGACACTGAGCATATGGTGCATTATGTGGACCATTGATTTGTTGACGTACCTTGTGCACCATTAAGATGTCTCAGCCAAGTAACAGCAGGATATCAGCACTTTCTTTGAGGGCTGGTATTTGGTCGGCTAAGTCCTTCAAGTAAGAATGGTGAAAGGCATCTTCAGAAGTAGGGATCTCCTCTTGTTGCTTGGGATTTGGTTGCGCTCAGTGATAGTGGGCAAGAATATTTCCACATTGTCATTCAGGTGAGCAACTACAAGACCGCTGGCTCTCCTACCTAAGACTTCTGTAGTGCCGGCACAAGTAGTCAGGTTATAAGCATCTCCTGTTATGTTCAACAGTTCAAAAAACTGTGTTCTTGCAAGAGATCTGTTGCTCTGCTCATCCAGAATAGTATGCAGTCTTATGGCTTTTTCAGGTTGACCTTTGGGGTATTCACGAACCAAGCAAATCTTTGCACAGGATTTGTCACAGAGTCCTTCTCCATAGACTTCTGTACATGTAGAGAACACTGAGGTGGAAGGTGCTGTTTGATCTGTGCGCTCCCCGCCTTGCTTTGCCTCAGGAAGATTGTTTGTGAGTGTAGTAGAATTGTGTGGATATTGATGAAGAGCTTGCACATGGTCACACTGTCACACTCTATACATTTGATGATAGCTTTACAGTCCTTTTCAAAGTGTTCTGTGGAGGCACAGCATTTGTAGCAAACACCAAATTTCTTTAAAAGTTCCTTACGTTCTTGTAGGGTTTTCTTTCTGAAGCTGATACATTTCTTAAGTGGATGTGGTTTGTTATGTATCGGACATTGGCGATTTGGATTCTCAATTTTCTTGTTTTGATCAGTCTTTTCGAGAACTGTAGCAGGTGCAGGTAGAACATTAGTTCTTTTCACTAACACTGGACCTCTATGGTCTCTGTGTGTCATACGTGTGTTCTTAGGTCTTGGAGAGGGTGAACTGAGAGGGTTACAGTCACCATGGGAGAAACTTGGGTCATTCTTAGTGTCTGCAATTCTTTTGATGAACTTGCAGAAGTAGGAAAAAGGAGGAAAGGCAACATTATGATTTTCCTTATACTTTGATCCAAGTGCTGCCCATTTTTCTTGAATGCCATATGGTAGCTTGAGAACAATAGGGCTGATGCCATGAGTGATGTCAAGGTAACTCAGACCAGGTAAGTTGATGTCCGCCTTAGCAAGTTGAAGCTCTAATAGAACATCACTGAGTTCTTGAAACTTTAGATTGTCTCTAGAAGAAATATTAGGAAGCATTGCAATCTTTGAATAAGGCATCTTCAATGGCCTCTGGGCTGCCAAAGGTATGTTCAAGTCTGTCCCAAGCAGAATTAAGGCCTGCAGTGGAGTTGTCAATATGAACTGCTTTGAGCCTCTTGATGCGTTGAGTTGACTGGGGATCTATCCATCTGATGAGCAGATCAAATTCCTCTGTGGCATTGCTTTCTAGGTCACTCATTGTGGCCTTAAAGGTGGATTTCCAGCCTCTGTAATTTTCAGGCTTGTCATCAAACTTGGTGAGGCCTGTCTTAGTGAGCTCTCTGCGGAGCATGTATTTAGCAAACTGTGACATGTCCATGTTCTCAGACTTTAGATGCATGACTACGGGTGGAACAGAGTTAGTTGTGATGGCTAATGCATTGACATTAAGTGACTTGGGAACATATGTTGGTGCGAAGGCATTCAATGCTGTAGCTGGCTTAAAGTTCATTGACATGTTGGTTTGTAGCTGTGGAATAGTGTGCTTGCCAGGAGGTACTTGGTTAGTGCCAAAGTAAGGTGGACAGTCTGTTATATGCATACCAGTGTCTGCTGCTTGCTGAGATGCTGCAGTCTGGTGTACTGGAAGATATAAATGCAAATTGTCTTGAGGTACAGTAGGTGCAGATAAGAGACTTTGATTGAGTGCTTTGGTTGCTGTGACAGGGATTTGACGTTCTGGAGAGGTATGTGAAGAATCTGAGGCATAAGATACAACTGAGTGTCTGCAACCCTTAACCTTGCCATGGCTGTGGCATGCTCACATTGTTTTTCCAAAACATCAATTTCTGCTTTCTGCTTCATTCTCTGCTTTCTGGCATGCAGCTTCAGCTTCATTCTCTGCTTTCTGGCATGCAGCTTCAGCTTCATTCTCTGCTTTCTTTTGGGCGAAAGCTGCCTGAATTTTAGAAGCTTCAGCATCTGCACGAGCCTTTATGAGTTGTTGACTGAGTGCAGAAGATCTTGATTGTAGGCATTTGGAAGATCTTGTGGAGCATCTAGTAGATGCAGAGCGATAAGATGTGGATTCATGAAGCTGTGTTATTCTCACTTCTTCCTTTGTCTTTGTTTGAACCACTAAATTGTCTCTTTCAAGATTGAGCTCCTCAAATTCCTTTAATTCTTCCAATGACCCTTGAATGTTGTACCGCTTTAAGAGATCAGTATATTTAACACACAGTCTTTGATAACTCTCATAAGCAACATTCAATTGCTTGATAGTGCCCTCTAGTTGTAATGGCTCATGATTTTTGGGAGAGAGCAGACATCCATTTAACAGTATTAGACCATAAGTCATTTATATTAAACCGCAGTTCTTCTTTGTCAGCTTTAAGATTCTCTTGCACTTTCCAGGTTGGTTTTGTTAAAGCGGAGTTCCACACAAAAATTGAACTTCCGCTTTTCAGAACCCTCCCCCCCTCCGGTGTCACATTTGGCACCTTTCAGGGGGGAGGGGGGGTGCCGATACCTGTCTAAGACAGGTATTTGCATCCACTTCCGGCATAGACTCCCATGGGAGTCTATGCCTCTTCCCGTCCCGACCGCGCTGTCTGCTGGGAACACACAGCTCCCAGGAGAGAGCGGGGACCACTAGGGACGCGCAGCGCGATTCGCGCATGCGCAGTAGGGAACCGGGAAGTGAAGCCGCAACGCTTCACTTCCTGATTCGCTCACCTAGGTTGGCGGCGGCAGCTGCCGAGAACCGAGTGGGTTCTCGGCGTCCCCTGCCGACATCGCTGGACCCTGGGACAGGTAAGTGGCCATGTATTAAAAGTCAGCAGCTGCAGTATTTGTAGCTGCTGGCTTTTAATATTTTTTTTTTTTTTGGCGGTGTGGGTGAACCCCCGCTTTAAGTGTTTTTTCCCTTTGGTTTGATTCAGGGTTTAATTCCTCATCTGAAAGGAGTACTAAACCTGGCTATGCATCCCCAGATTGCATATTGTCTTGCTGAAACATCTTGTTAATAAGATCAGGTTTCTTAGGATGTAGTTTAAGAAAGGTTTACTCTGACTTTCTTATAAGATTACACAGACAAAAAGCCATGTGCTGATGCATACAGAGGCAGTGTATAAGCTGTTTGTTTGAACATTCACAGCAGTAATATAGTTCTGTGGCTGATGAGTGCTATGTTGAGACTTGCTTGCAGACACACATACAGACTTGTGTATTAATGGCTGCACTGTCTGATAGCTGCTATTCCCAGTGTCCATATAACCTCTCACAGTGATTTCAGAGCTAGCAAGGATCAGATCTTTTGATTGATCTTCCTAAGGATGTATTGACTGATCTTTCTAACGATCTTTTGACTGTTTTGCCTCTCCAATCTAAGCATTGAAAGTGTGATCTCCGTAACTTACAGTTAGTTGTGTTGAGATGTCGATAACCCCAATCTTATTTGGATAAACAGACAGTGACTCGATCCAGACGACACCTTGTTGATCTTATGAAGTTTAATCCATAAACTATGAGGATCTTACAACAATGAACATCGGATAGGTCAAAAGATCATAATGTGATCCAGTCAGACATGTGCTGATGCATTACTGGGAGAATGAACAAAGGGTGGGACTAACTATACAAGATACGCTGAGATACAGGAATGGGAGGGACCAGGGACAGAATAATACATATAACATTTAAAGGCATATCACAAGCATGTGACAATAAACATTCAAACAAACATGACAATAAACATTCAGGGGTTGGTTTACTCAAGGTAAAACGACTGTTCATTTTGGAACAGCATTTTCCCAAAAGCTTAGTGTAATGCCGCGTACACATGAGCAGACTTTACGGCAGACTTGGTCCGGCGGACCAGAGTCCGCCGAAAAATCCGACCGTGTGTAGGCTCAGGCGGACTTTTCCGGCGGACTTTTTCCCAAAAGCCCGCCGGACCTAGATTTGAAACAAGTTTTAAATCCTTCCGTTGGACTCAGTTTCTGGCGGAAAGTCCGCTCGTCTGTGTGCTGGTCCGATGGAAAGCCCGCTCGTGTGTATGCTGGTCCAACGGACCAGATATGACGCGAGGGCAGGGTATTGCATTTCACGCTCGCTACAATAGGAAAAACAAATTTTCCTATTGCAGCGAGCGCGGGGCATACCAGGCCCTTAGGTCTGGTATGGATTATAAAGGGAAGCCCCTACGCCGAAAAAACTACGTGGGGTCCCCCCTAAAATCCATACCAGACCCCGATCCGAGCACGCAGCCCAGCCGGTCAGGAAAGGGGGTGGGGACGAGCAAGCGCCCCCCCCTTCCTGAACCGTACCAGGCCGCATGCCCTCAACATGGGGGGGTGCCTTGGGGGAGGGGGGCCCTGCGGGGCCCCCCCTCCCCAAAGCACCTTGTCCCCATGTTGATGAGGACAAGGGCCTCTTCCCGACAACCCTGGCCATTGGTTGTCGGGGTCTGTGGGCATGGGCTTATCGGAATCCAGGAGCCCCCTATAATAAGAGGGCCCCAAGATCCCGGCCCCCCACCCTATGTGAATGAGTATGGGGTACATGGTACCCCTACCCATTCACCTAGGGAAAAAGTGTCAATGAAACGCACTACACAGGTTTTTTAAATAATTTATTAAACAGCTCCGGGGGTCTTCCTCCAGCTTCGGGGGTCTTCTTCCGGCTTCGGGGGTCCCTCCGGTTCCTCTTCTCCCGGTGTTCCAGTTCTTCGTCCGACTCCTCCGCTGTCTTCAGGCCGCTCTCTTGCCAGAGGAGGTCCGGACTTCTGGGCTTCTGGGCTTCTTGGCTTCTTGTCTTCTTGCCTCTTCTCCAGATGTTTACACAACGCTCTCTCCGGCTGGACTGCTTTCTGAGGGCTCCGTTGTGACTTATATAGGTGGAGACCCCGCCCCCTTATGATGTCACAGTCCCTGGGCATGCTGGGACTGTGACGTTTTAGGGGCATGGTCACCGGGTGATGTTGACCACGCCCTTAAAACGTCACAGTCCCAGCATGCCCAGGGACTGTGACATCATAAGGGGGCGGGGTCTCCGCCTATATAAGTCACAACGGAGCCCTCAGAGAGCAGTCCAGCCGGAGAGAGCATTGTGTCAACATCTGGAGAAGAGAAGAGGGAAGAAGACAAGAAGCCAAGAAGCCCAGAAGCCCAGAAGTCCGGACCTTCGCTGGCAAGAGAGTGGCCTGAAGACAGCGGAGGAGCCGGCCGAAGAACTGGAACACCGGGAGAAGAGGAACCGGAGGGACCCCTGAACCCGGAAGAAGACCTCGAAGCCGGAGGAAGACCCCCCCCAGAGCTGTTTAATAAATTATTTTAAAAACCTGTGTAGTGTGTTTTATTGACACGTTTTCCCTAGGTGAATGGGTAGGGGTACCATATACCCCATACTCATTCACATAGGGTGGGGGGCCGGGATCCGGGGGCCCTCTTATTATAGGGGGCTCCCGGATTCCGATAAGCCCCTGCCCGCAGACCCCGATAACCAACGGCCAGGGTTGTCGGGAAGAGGTCCTTGTCCTCATCAACATGGGGACAAGGTGCTTTGGGGTGGCACCCCCCCATGTTGAGGGCATGCGGCCTGGTACGGTTCAGGAGGAGGGGGCGCTCGCTCGTCCCCACCCCCTTTCATGACCGGCCGGGCTGCATGCTCGGATCGGGGTCTGGTATGGATTTTAGGGGGGACCCCATGCCATTTTTTCGGCTTAGGGGGGCTTCCCTTTAAAAATCCATACTAGACCTAAGGGCCTGGTATTACCCGTGGCGGGGCTCGCAAGGTGTCAATCTCGCCGATAAAAGCGGCAAGATTGACTTCCTTTTCTAGTCCCGTCGCACCTGAGTCACGTTCAAAATGAACGGACTTGTCCATATGTGGGCAAGCCCGTTCATTCTGAAAGTCCTCTGAAAGTCCGGTCGTGTGTGGGCAAGTCCATCCGTTTCAAAGTCATGCGAAAAGTCCGCTGAGCAAAGTCTGCCGTAAAGTCAGCTCGTGTGTTCGTGGCATAAGACAGCTAATTTACTTTATCCAATCGTGAACCAACTTTTTTTTTCTTGCATGCGTTTCTTTGTTAACTGAATTTTTACCACATTCATTAAACTCTGGAGAAAATTCCCTTGGAAAGTACAAATCCCCCTTGCAATGTGAACAGCCTATTTGCCTGTAGTAAATCAACCCCTGGGTGTCTCTGATTGTTTCACAACATCATTTGCTCATGCCCTGAAAATTGGTATCTACACATCTTGGTCCTTGGACCTCCTCTTCTTTTCTCTGTAACTGTTCTAAGACATTGGGGGTTATTTACTAAAGGCAAGTCCACTTTGCACTACAAGTGCAAAGTGCACTTGAAAATGCACTGAAAGTGCACTTGGAAGTGCAGTCACTGTAGATCCGAGGGGGACATGCAAGGAAAATAAAAAACAGCATTTTAGCTTGCACATGATTGGATAATAAAATCAACAGTGCTTCCCCTTATTTCATATCTACCCCTCAGATTTACAGCGACTGCACTTCCAAGTGCACTTCAGTGCATTTTCAAGTGCACTTTGCACTTGTAGTGCAAAGTGGATTTGCCTTTCGTAAACAACCCCCATTGTCATTTATGTTTATGTCAGTTCCTACATTGCTTGCCCTTCACATATATAATACAGTTTAAACTTCTAATGCCGCGTACACATGAGTGGACTTTTCGACCAGACTGGTCCAACGGACCGAATCCAGTGGACAATCCGACCGTGTGTGGGCTTCATCGAACCTTCAGCTGACTTTTTCTGTTGAAAGTCTGACGGACTTTAGATTTGGAACATGCTTCAAATCTTTACGTCGTAACTCCGTCGGACCCAGTTCCTATCAAGAAATCTGCTCATCTGTATGCTAGTCCGACGGACAAAAAAGTGACGCATGCTCAGAAGCAAGTACAAGACGGAAGCGCTCGGTCTGGTAAAACTAATATTCATATTGTAGCTAGCACATTCCTCACGCTGCAAATTCTGTGATCGTTGAATGCAGCGCATTAATTGTCTTCTTTATAATGCTAGAGGTACAAAGTTGTTTTAACACAGAGTTCTTACAGACTGATTTCTGGATTATTTCTCATGAATGATATTGTATTTTTTTAAAATCCGATCTCCATACTAATGTTTACACATTTATATTTTGGAGTCATCTTTTATTATTTTTTATTTCATCAAGATATTTTTTTAGGATTGTTACAAAAATATTTTCTAGTGATCTCCATATATATATATATATATATATATATATATATATATGGAGATCACTAGTATGGAGATCGGATTTTAAAAAAATACAATATCATTCATGAGATCAAGAGAAATAATATATATATATATATATTTTTTTTTTTGTAAGGTTACCACAAGAACCTTTTTTTTGTTGTAAAGTTATCACAAGAACATTAGATATTTTTATTTTTTGGAACCTCAAGGAAGTTGTTATCCCCTGTTAATTTGACATTGTCTTTTAAAAATGTATTTTAATAAAAAAAATCTGCAAGTATTTTCAGAAAATAAAATATCCATTTATTACAAAATAAAGATGAAGTCAACGCTGGGGAAACTTTAGAAATTTGTGAAGCCTTTTGGCCCCAGGGCACACATCAAGTCTGTGGAAAAGAAAATTGGGATCTTGAGGAGTCCATATAATATAGGGAGCACAATCTGGTCCAGGAATCCCAGAGATCAAGAGCAGCAGCAGATGACATATATGTCAGCAGGCTGTGGTACTACACCAGCCTGCGTCTTCTGTAAGACCAGACTGAACCCAGGCCATCACTTTCTTCTCTTCGTTGCAGCCTTCCCTCCACGTTACCTTGCAGCCTTCCCTTCCTGTGGCTCTGGTGGTTGACTTGTGGCAGGAGAAGGGGCTTGCTCAATTATTTGGGTGTTGACAGTTAACTCGCCCTTCAGCCCCTTGTGAATGACATCTGAAAAAAGTTTTTCACTGAGGAGGAGTTGGCCCTTTTCCATTTCAAGCAACCTGCTGGCTAAATAACAGCCATAGGCCTCTTCAGGTTCGGGGGGCTCTTGAGAAAATTTGTAGCTTCTCTCATGAGGTGTAGTGATGCCTCCTCTGTCACTGTCCCCTTCCTAGGCCTTTTTCTATGAAGGCAGAGGGGAGGCACCTGTGATTGTGTGCTGCTCCTACTGGGCCCGGCCACCTACTGGCTGACACTAACCCCTGCCTCTTCCTGACTGACACCACTCCCGCCCACCTCCTGGCTGTCACTGGGCCTGTCCTCCTCCTGCCTGCCACTTTCCACACCTTCCTCCTGACTGAGCTCATCCTGTGTATAAAAAAGGGACATAGTTTTAGTTTTTGGTTCATCAATCACACACAATTTTCAGCTCATGACTCGTAAATTCAATGTGGATTTTATCCAAAAAATTATGTCTACATATCAATTGACAGTAGTGGCCAAAAATTGTTGTCACCGGCTTGAAAAAATGCTGGTGTCAGAATGATACTCTTTTATATGTAATAGAACATCTAGTTAACATCCTTAATATTAGGACACTAAATATGTCTAAAAAAAATATACCTGGCTCCAGATGGTCACATCCAGTTCTTCTAGGATGGAAGTCCCAGGATGATCCTCATCAGCCTCTGCTGGGGTGGAGGGAAGGGTGCAGGGAAGGGTGGAGGGAAAGGTGGAGGGAAGGGTTGAAAGAGATTCCCTGGCTTCAGTCTGGTCGGCAAGAAAACGTAGTTTATCGAAGTACCACAGCCTGGGTCTATAAACATCATCTGCTGATGCTCCTGATCTCAGGGAAGTCTGGATCTTGTTATGCTCCCTCCTGTACATATTCCTCAAGATCCCAATTTTCTTTTCCAAAATCTCCACGGTTGCTTCTGGGATGAAAGTCTGCACAAATGCCAGAAGTCTCTCCAGCGTTGACTTCCTTACTGGTTTAATGTAATATTGAGGGTGTTTGACCTCCCACAGATTCCTCATCTCCCTGTACTTCTCAATAAATTGTGTGAGAAATTCAGGGTCCTTAAATTTAGTATTCATTTTTTCTGTAAAAGACAATAAAAACTAATGTTAGGCTAAACTCTCAAAATCTTATCCCAACATAGGCCTCACTCTTTAAGCAGTATAGGCCGCTACAAAGTTAATAAAATTTACCTTCGTCTCTGACACTCGCAACTTCAGTTCTGCTTTCCTCCGTGCACCGAATGTACGTACGGCACATGCGTGTTAGCTTTATACACACTGCGCATGCGTGAAACTCCGCCTGCGTCGCCCACCCCTGATGTTCTTTTTTAACGAATATTCTCAGCCCCCTTCTCCATGCACAGAATGTACATACGGCACATGCATGTTAGCTTTATACACACTGCCCATGCGTGAAACTCCGCCTGCGTCGCCCGCCCCTGACGCTTTTTTTAACGAATATTCTCCGCCTCCTTCTCTCTACGGTGCGCAGTAGGAGAAACAATGGCAGAGACACAGCAGGTGTGTACTAATTCTTAACGTAATGAGGAAAGCTCGGAGCCCGGAACATCCCGATCCAGGAAGAGATTTAAGGCCTCCAATATGGTCCTTGAAGAGATGGTGGAGATGGTAGCTATTTTGCTAAAAAAAGATTACGATGGGAAGCATGGACTGTACGCCCAGCCTAATTTAAGAAAGGCAAAAATAATGTTGAAAGTGGTGAAGACCCTGCATCATCATTTTGGGGTATGGCGCTCTAAAGATCAGCTGAGGAAACGATGGTCTGACCTAAAACTCAGGGAGCAGGATCAGTAGAGACGAATCCAGAAAGTGCTGAAAAAAAGTAAGTACATGTCATGTGTTCCTATTCTGATTATTACCTTGCATGCTGCTCCATGTGCTTTTCTTTGCTGTACAACTTTAAATCATTAAACGCTGTACAACTTTAAATCGAAACATCATTCATAGTAGACATTGATTGAAAAATATATACGATGTATTTAGTTGATACAGGGTTTAAACTAAATTTTGGTCTTGGTAATTTGTCTTATTAAGAGAAGTTTAGGACATTGTTGTCTAAATGTCTTTGAAACTAGAATGAATAGCAAACTTCATTCAGTGGAATGTAAGGAGAGGACACTCAGCAGCTGTTTACACATCTGGACTCAGGAGCACTAGTGTGGGACACCAGAATACATTTTTATGGGTAACCCACACAGGTGCTCCAGTGGATACTTGTTGGGGAGTCTCTATCTGTGAAATATGGCCAAAAAAGGTAAGTATTCCAGCTTGTTTCAAAGGGAATTTTAAATATGTCTTCAACTTGGAGCTCTGCCCAAACAGACAATTGTACACCACTTCAATACAATGTTTCATATTCCTATTTCTGGACTCAAATATCTGTGTGCTAAGTATACCTTTTGTTTCATTCTCATAGGGGAGAGAAGACTCAGACACCCTGATCCCAGGGACCCCCAACCTGGCCTGCCGGATTGGGAAAACCCAAGCCCCACAGAGGATGTGGAGGAAGGAGAGGTGGAGGAAGTGGGCGACATGGGCATCCCACCAGGTGAGTGTCTGACACCCCAGCTTATGGTAATCTATGTATGCCTGCATATTTCTAAATGCATCTTTTTTTCATCAAATTTAGGTGATCTGGTTGTGGAAGGGGAAGAAGCGGTGGAAGCATGTCCAAGTACCAGCGCCCCCCCAAGGATGTGGAGGAAGAAGAGGTGGAGGAAGTGGGCGACATGTGCATCCCACCAGGTGAGTGTCTGACACCCCAGCTTATGGTAATCTATGTATGCCAGCATATTTCTAAATACATCTTTTTTCATCAATTTTAGGTGATGTGGAAGGGGAACCATTTAGCACGGACAGTGCACAAAGATTAATTGGACAGATCATGGCCTGGAATGGGGATATTGATGCCATGTGCATGAGCCTGGACCCAATGCATAATCGGCTGGACAATATGCAGCAGGAAATGAAGAACATGATCGATGTTTTGGGGAGAATCTAATCCCTTTTTCACAAAAAAAAACATTGATCATGTTCTTCATTTCCTTTTTTGCTGACCCCATTCTGGGCTTTAACTTTGAATAATTTTATGCCTGTTTGTTAAAAAACTTTTAAAAAAAAAAAAAAAAAAAAAGAGAGGCCTGTTTGTTATAAAAAATTTTAATAAAAATATAAAAAAATAGAGGCCTGTTTGTTAAAAAAAATAAATAAATAAAAGAGAGGCCTGTTTGTTATACAAAATTATAAAAAAAAATAAAAAAATAGAGACCTATTTGTTAAAAAAACAAAAAAAAGTTAAAAAAAATTAAAAAATACAAAATAATTTTTAAAAACAAAAAAATTATATTGTTTGAAAAAATAATTATTCATATTTTAAATAAAAAAAAATTAATAAACGCACATGTGAATGTGCACAGATTAAAAATTCTGTTAATCAACAAGATGTGTGGCTTTCAACGCTCAATACCAGTTTTGTAAGTTATTTGGTGTTTACAGTGACAATGGGACGTATCTACTAAAAGAAAATACACCTGGCACTACAAGTGCACTAGGATAACCTAGGAGACAGCCAAAAAGAAAGGCAAGCAATAAATACACTTCTAGATTTTATCTGATCATCATTTTTTATTAAAACAAATTATAGATTGTCTGGCATTGCAATGGCCCCCCTACCCGAAAAAAAATCAACATATTTATCCTGATGGGCGCTTTGAGGGGCCAAGCCAGTATGGCCAGTATCCAGGCCCCTCAGAGGTTTCTCTATAAGTCCAGCCTCAGACCCAAGTGATGCAAGATAATTGCTCAAATGTTTGTGTAAATAATTGTGCAGGATGCAGCACGCTAGAACAAGGTGATTTCGTTTGTAGTCCGCCATGTGGATAGCTGTCTGAACCAGCGGAACCAGCTGGCCATTATCCCAAAGGCATTCTCCACAACTCTTTTCGCTCTGGCCAGCTGGTAGTTAAAAACCCTCCTCTCCGGGGTGAGGGTCCTTTCGGGGGAATGGCCTCATCAGGTGCTCGCCCAGACTGAAGGCTTCATCTGCAATGAAGACAATGGGAAGTCCTTCCACGTTATCCGCATCAGGTGGCAATCCCAAGCCACCACTCTGGAGACGCTGGTGAAGACTCCTCCATCCGACATCCGGCCATTCTTCCCCACGTCCACATACAGAAATTCATATTGTGCCGACACCACAGTCCATTAAGACAATACTGCGAAACCCCTTATAATTAAAATAGTATAACCCCGAATGGGGTGGTGCCACGATGTGGACGTGTTTCCCATCTATAGCCCCTCCACAGTTGGGAAAGTCCCAACGGGTGGCAAAATGGAATGCCACAGTCTGCCATTCATGTGGTGAAGGAAACTGAGGAGTCAAACAAGAGAAAAAAAAATATAAGTACTTTTGCACATAACATTGCAAGCACATTACACAAAAAACATTATTGCTCAGCATCAGTATAACATTAATTGTAAGTATTATTTAAAGACTAAAATATAAGGCCCACTTATTAGATTCCTCACCCCCTCTGATGGCCCATTGATAAATTTTAGGGGGGGAGGGGATTCTAAATCAATTTAAGGACACACAGACCATTTGGAGACATTTTGGGGGGGTGGGGATTCTAAAGCAATTTAAGGACACACAGACCATTTGGAGACATTTTAGGGGGATTCTAAAGCAATTTAAGGACACACAGACCATTTGGAGACATTTTGGGGGGATTCTAAATCAATTTAAGGACACACAGACCATTTGGAGACATTTTGGGGGAGGATTCTAAAGCAATTGAAGGACACACAGACCATTTAGAGACATTTTAGGGGGGGAGGGGATTCTAAAGCAATTTAAGGACACACAAACCATTTAGAGACATTTTAGTGGGGGGGATTCTAAAGCAATTTAAGGACACACAGACCATTTGGAGACATTTTAGGGGGGAGGGGATTCTAAATTAATTTAAGAACACACAGACCATTTGGAGACATTTTAGGGGGGGATTCTAAAGCAATTTAAGGACACACAGACCATTTGGAGACATTTTAGGGTAAAGCACTACAATGGAGCTGACAAAATACATTAAGTGACTAGACTAGGTGGATATGGGCCCAGCATAGCATGCTGGGGAGGTTAGTGAATGCAAATATGCATGCAGGACAAAAAAGAGAATTAAAAAATTACAGCATGCATGAGGACAAAGGGGACATCCACACTATATTGCAATCATGGTAATTAGTGTTTGAGTAAAGAAATACATTACATTAGCAAACATTAAATACAATAACATGTGATGTTAAAGGATACAATTCTTACCTTAATATAGTCCTTCTGCAGGACCTGGATGATGGCAGAACAGTTCTCTGGGATAATTAACCCCAGAGCCTGGGGAGAGATGCCTGTCGAGAACTTAAGATCTTGAAAGCTTCTCCCCATCGCCAAGTACCGCAATGTGGCGACTAGCCTCTGCTCCGTAGTGATGGCTTGCCTCATGCAGGTATCCTGCCTGCTGATATAAGGGGTCATCAAAGCCAACAAACGGTCAAAAACGGGGTCCGTCATCCGGAGAAAATTCCTGAAATCTTCAGGGTTATTCTCACAGATCTCACGGAGCAAAGGCATGTGAGAGAATTGGTCACGCTGGAGCAACCAATTCTTCATCCATGAACTCCTCCCCACCCTGTTCATGGACTGGGCTTGGGCTGAAGAATGAACTACAACACCAAGAACATACAAAGCACAAGCTCGACGAAGAGAACGTACCCACAACATGGCTTCAAAATGGTCGGCTGGTCAGAACGAACTTAACAGAATGCACTGAAGAACAGCAAGGCCTGTGAAGAGCGAGCTGAAAATCAGCAATGAGCGGACAATAATATACTGAATAAATCAATGCGAACTGATTACACACACTGAAAAGCAAATACAAACCCCACAAGCACAAACTGAACAACAGTTAAACAATCTGAAAAATACGAGTCTCACAAGCGCGAATCATCTCTCACCAAACTTCTACTAACACGAGATAAACACGAGATTAGCAGAAGGGGCCCAAAGGGTGATGCACAAGCTATTGAACTTCCGTTTTATAGTCTCGTTGGACCTGGTGTATGCCACCGTGTACTAGACAGTCGGACTTTGGTGTGCATGTGTGTGCAAGTCCGTTCGTTCGAAAGTCCATTGGAAGTCCATCAAAAGTCCGATGAAAGCCTGTCAGAATGATCGTCGGACTTTTGTTGCCAAAAAGTCCGCTCGTGTGTACATGGCATAATTGCTCTGCAAAGCTCTCTCCAATCTGACCCCTCCATATATTCAAAACTAGCATTCAATTACAACTCTATGGAAAACAGTCAATTCATGACCTAATGCTCTCATTCAATCTAGTCACCTCTTCAAATCCTCAATATTCATGACTTCTAACAGGTCCCTGGCTAGTGATATTTGTTCTACAAAGATTTTAATAAGTTTAAATAATAAGTTTATATAGAGACATCTTAAAATGATTAAGTCATAATCAACTATGAGATAGAGAGAATGGAATACAGCGCATCATCGTATCAGACATTGTAGCAATAAGATTTGTTTATTCAATACACAGGGCATGGGTGTAAGTAAGATTTGTGAACAATAAGGGTGAATCCCATTGGAACTAGGCACTAGAGTGTGCAGTAATGGAGCATCATACAAAGAGCCGAGCTCCTGGTGACGCATAAGTTTAATGCCCAATCAGACTAATGTAATTAATAGGGCGTTGATCATAGATATTCCGGTGGGAAATTTTGTACAAAATAATTTCTGGTCCAGTGTAAATAGCACCCAAATGAGACAGTAGCTGAGGTAAAACAAAGGTCAAAGAGAGAAGTTAGAAAGAACAAGTGGGAGTAAGAGAGAGAAAAATAAAGATAAAAAAGGTGGGTTGGAGGGGTGGCGTATAGAACAAGGGGGAGAGGGGTGTGAGGAGGTAGGTGTCCTTCGTATAGGTTATCCAGTCCCCACCGGCACCCCTCAAAATATGCCCGAGCAATAGAAAAAAAGGTTACCCTAAACCTGGATTTTTTTAGGAAAAGGAAAAGTGTATGGGTCCAAATGAATGTCACCCGAGTGAAACACATGCTCAGGGAACCTTTTCGGTTAGTCATTCATATTCAGAAAGGAAGCCAAAATAAACAACTGGTGGTAAATTTTCGAGGGGTTATCATGGGATATGCAGATTAGTTCTGCCATTTCACCTATTTTGTTACGTCTAGGGAACCATTCCAGAATAGTTGGGGCTTGCGCAAAGTGGCAGTGTACAGGAACACAAAGCATAGCCGTGTTCACCATGTGCATTGCTAAAGACTTAAAATAGGATCTCTCAAGTAAAGATGAATTTTGTAAATGATACTGGGAAGGAGTATAACCTATAGAGTAAGTGGTGAACGGAAATAATTTGGTGTACCTCAAACCAGAAAGATTGAAGTTTTGGGCAGGTTCACCACATATGCAGCATCATGTCTAGCTCTGTACTGCACTTACAACACTTATTTGAAACAATGGGGGGAAAATGTATGTAATAGAACCAGGGTTCTGTACCATCAGAATCAAAATTGTAGCCATTTTCCTGGACTGTCACGTTCAATGAACCTTTGTGAACGTACATGTTAACGAGTTCCCAGTCCTAATCAGAGCAATCCAAAGTCTGATCTCTCCCCATTTTGCACAACTGGCAAGTGATATTTTTTTGTCAAGTATGCAAAAATGATGGTCTAGTCAGGGATATTGTGAAGGAGAACCTCTGGAGACTCTAACATGCATGCAGATTGGGAATCCAACGTTTGGATTGTCAATGGATAAATTGACTTGGTTGTTAAGCTAAAAAAGCTAAGATAACAGTCACATAGCCATCACCTTTAAAACTAAATGAGCATTAGAGTACACACTGGTCCTGATGTAAGCAAAAATGTGGGGACTTACACAAGTAACATTTAAAAATACATTGAATAACTGTATTTTTTTTTTATATCTGCCTTAGCTTCAGCTTAACCACTTGCTGACTGCTGCACACACATATACGTCCACAGAATGGCTCGTACAAGCAAATGGGCGTACCTGTATGTCCCTTTGAATTTGCCACCTTTCGGGACCCACAGGACCCACGGGACCTGTGGGAGCGTGCCGTGGTTCCCACAAACTCGATGTTTGCCGGCGGCCCACAATCGTGAGATGGAGACGCAGAACGGGGAGATGCCTATGTAAACAAGGCATTTCCCTGTTCTGCCTACCGACATGACAGGGATCTACTGCTCCCTGTCACTGGGAGCAGTGATCGCTGTCATGTCAGTGGTAGCCCATCCCCCCACAGTTAGAATCACTCCCTAGGACACACTTAATCCCTTGATTGCCCCCTAGTGTTTAACCCCTTCCCTGCCAGTGTCATTTATACAGTAATCAGTGGCTATTTATAGCACTGATCGCTGTATAAATGACAATGGTCCCAAAATAGTGTCAAAAGTTTCCGATGTGTCCGCCATAATGTCACAGTCCTGATAAAAAAAAAAAAATCGCAGATCGCTGCCATTACTAGTAAAAAAAAATAATAATAAAAATGCCATAAATCTATCCCCTATTTTGTAGATGCTATAACTTTTGCACAAACCCATCTATGTACGTTTATTGCAATTTTTTTTACCGAAAATATGTAGAAGAATACGTATTGGCCTAAACTGAGGAAAAAAAAAATATATTTTTTGGGGGGGGATATTTATTATAGCAAAAAGTTAAAAAATATTGCTTTTTTTTTCAAAATTGTTGCTCTTTTTTTGTTTATAGCACAAACAATAAAAACCGCAGAGGTGATCAAATACCACCAAAAGAAAGCTCTATTTTTGGGAAAAAAAGGACATAAATTTTGTTGGGTACAACGTCACACGACCGCGCAATTGTCAGCTAAAGTGACGCAGTGCCAAATCGCAAAAAATGTTCTGGCCGGAAAGGGGGTAAATCCTTCCAGGGCTGAAGTGGTTAAGGACTGCAATCAACAAGAATGTAATTTTTGTAAACAGGACTACCAATAATAAGCAAAAATATGTTGTTTACTATATGTTAAGTAATTAGACTAAGAATTATCACTGGCATGAAGAAATTGCTCCATTTAATATAGCATTAGCTCTATCCACTTAGAATGCATCTGGGATGCCTGAGCAGATTCAGCCAAGTGTTTGCTGAAAAGCTGGCAATATCTAAGATCCTTTGGCTCAGATAAGCTAACAACACAAAAATGTATTCTGAAATCTGCCTAATCCCATAAAAAATTCACTTAAAGGAGTTTTCAACTTTAAATTAATTTAGTCCACTGAGTTGTACAAGTAGTTCTGTATAATTTGTTGAATGTATTGCTTTTGTTTTAAAGACACCATTTGTGTTAACTGATTACAATTTGTAAGTTAAGATATAACTCTTATAATTCTATAGTTATGTTTATCCTGTTGTATGATGTAGCCCAGCTCTGCTCTATGCATATAAGTGATTTGTGATTAGAAAACAGATTTCTGTTTGCTTTCAGGAAGATGTAGATGAACAACTCCACTTGAGTGTATGCTTTCAGTGCAGCACTTGCTCACATGTTTATTATAGTTACAGTGCTGACTGCTTTTTTTGTAAGCAGATTTTAAACACATTTTTGAGTGTATGCTTTCACATAGAAATGCACAAAACGTGCCAAAACATACACAAAGCACTATGTTTATTTTTACATTTATTTAACATATATAAAAATAGAAAATTTTTAACAAAACAGTATAAAAAAAATTACAAAACAAATAAATTGCAGATTTACACTCATGCACACATCAGATCTAAAAAAAAAAAGCAAAGTACAGTGCCTTGCAAAAGTATTCACCCCCTCGGCTTTTTTACCTATTTTGTTACATTACAGCCTTTAGTTCAATGTTTTTTTAATCTGAATTGTATGTGATGGATCAGAACACAATAGTCTAAGTTGGTGAAGTAAAATCAGAAAAATATATACATAAAACTATTTTTCAGAAATAAAAAAATGATAATTGGCATGTGCGTATGTATTCACAGTTATGAAGCCCATAAAAAACTCTGGTGCAACCAATTACATTCAGAAGTCACATAATCAGTGAAATAATGTCCACCTCTGTGCAATCTAAGTGTCACATGATCTGTCATTACATATACACACACCTTTTTGAAAGGCCCCAGAGGCTGCAACACCTAAGCAAGAAGCACCACTAACCAAACACTGCCATGAAGACCGAGGAACTCTCCGAACAAGTAAGGGACAATGTTGTTGACAAGTACAAGTCAGGGTTAGGTTATAAAAAAAATATCCAAATCTTTGTTGATCCCTAGGAGCACCATCAAATCTATCATAACCAAATGGAAAAAACATGGCACAACAGCAAGCCTGCCAAGAGATGGCCACACACCAAAGACTGGGAAAGGAGGGCATTAATCAGAGGGGCAGCACAGAGACCTAAGGTAACCCTGGAGGAGCTGCAGAGTTCCACAAGAGAGACTGGAGTATCTGTACATTGGACAATAATAAGCCATACACTCCATAGATTTTGGCTTCATGGCAGAGCGGCCAGAAGAAAGCCATTGCTTCAAGCAAAACAATATGGCATGTTTTGAGTTTGTGAAAAGGCATGTGGGAGACTCCCAAAATGTATGGAGGAAGGTGCTCTGGTCTCATGAGACTAAAATTGAACTTTTTGGCCATCAAAGAAAAAAGGTTTGTCTGACACAAACCCAACACATCACATCACCCAAAGAACACCATCCCCACAGTGAAACATGGTTGTGGCAGTATCATGCTGTGGGGATGTTTTTTCAACAGTCGGGACTGGGAAACTGGTCAGAGTTGAGGGAAAGATGGATGGTGTTAAATACAGGGATATTCTTGAGTAAAACCTGTACCACTCTGTGTGTGATTTGAGCCTAGGACAGAGGTTCGCCTTCCAGTAGGACAATGACCCAAAACACACTGCTAAAGCAACACTTGAGTGGTTTAAGGGGAAACATGTAAATGTGTTGGAATGGCCTAGTCAAAGCCCAGACCTCAATCCAATAGAAAATCTGTGGTCAGACTTAAAGATTGCTGTTCACAAGCACAAACCATCCAACATGAAGGAGCTGGAGCGGTTTTGCAATTAGGAATGGGCAAAAATCCCATTGGTAAGATGTGGCAAGCTCATAGAGACTAATCCAAAGCAACTTGGAGCCGCAAAAGGCGACACTACAAAGTATTGCCTTTAGGGGGGTGAATAGTTATGCACATTGACTTTTTCAGTTATTTTGTTCTATTTGTTGTTTGCTTCACAATAAAAAAAATCTTCAAAGTTGTGGGCATGTTCTGTAAATTAAATGATGCAAATCCTCAAACAATCCATGTTGTGAGGCAACAGAACACGAAAAATGCCAAGGGCATGAATACGTTTGCAAGGCACTGTAATTATCTAGTCAATTGAATGACCATTATTCAGAGGTACACTGAGAAAGCTGGGAAGTCAAAATTTTAAAATGCAATAAAATGCATTTATGTGTATAAAACCATGGGGGACAGACAAGCAGCCTGTAAATTGTATTACATTTTTTAGGGGCTGATTTCCTAAAGGCAAAAAGGTAATCACTTTGCAGGGGAAGTTGCACTTTACAGGGGAATTATCCCCAGAATTTCATGAATGTTATGAAATTTCAGGTTGCAAATACCCAATTTCCTGCAAGAAAAAAAAAATGGATTTTTAAAACAGCTTACCTGTAAAATCCTTTTCTTGGAGTACATCACAGGACACAGAGCACCATAATAATGACTATTTGAGTTATATGCTACCTTTAGGTGATTGGACACTGGCAACCAATAGTAAGAAGGTTCTTCCCATATAACCCCTCCTATACAGGAAGCACCATTTGTTTTGTAGCAAGCAATGAAGATCCCAGAAAAAGAGGGGAGGGACCTCTGTGTCCCGTGATGTACTCCAAGAAAAGAATTTTACAGGTAAGCTGTTTTAAAAATCCATTTTTCTTTATCGTACATCACGGGACACAGAGCACTTGAGGGGAGGGAACATAGTATTCCTAGACCCCTTTTAGGCCCAAGACTTATAAAGCTGCTTGCAGCACGCTGTGGCCAAAAACAGTCTCCCTTTGAGACCTAACATCCAGTTGGTAAAATCTGGTGAATGTATGAACCGAAGACCAAGCGGCCGCTTTGCAAACCTGAGCCATAGACATCTGTTGGTGCACTGCCCATGATGTATTAACTGCTCTAGTAGAGTGAGCTTTGAGATATCGAGGTGGAACCTTGTGTTTCAAGCCTGGATAATGACCTGGCGAATCCACCTAGAGATAGTAGAACTAGTTGCTGCCTGTCCCTTTTTAGGACCTTCTGGCAGAATAAAAAGAGAGTCAGTCTTCCGAAAAGGAGCTGACATATCTAAGTAAACCTTGACTGCTCTCACCACATCCAGTGAGTGAAGCGATCTTTCCTTCTTAGACCTAGGGTTGGGAAAGAAGGAAGGTAAAATGATATCCTGATTCAAGTGAGAACTGGAAACCACTTTAGGTAAAAAATCTGGACGGGGTCGCATCACCACCTTGTTCTGATGTAAAAAAAGAAAGGGTTTTTCACAAGAAAGGGCAGCCAATTCTGACACCCTTCTAGCCGAGGTTATGGCCACCAAATAGACCAATTTCCTAGTTAATAGGATCAAAGGAATATGCCTAATAGGTTCAAAGGGTTGACTCTGTAGCGCTGATAGCAGCAAGTTCAAGTCCCAGGGGCATAAAGGCGGTTTAACCGGCAGCCTTAAGTGCAGCACCCCTTTGACGAAGGCCCGTACTAAGGAATGAGATGCGATTGGCCTCTGGAAAAAAAATGATAAGGCCGAAATTTGTCCCTTAATGGTCCCTAGAGATAGGTTTAAATCAATTCCTGTTTGAAGAAATGCAAGGACCCTCCTAATCGTATACTTGCGAGGGTGCCATCTTCTCCTCTCGCACCAGGAAATGTACGATTTCCAGACCCTATGGTAAATACTTCTAGAAACTGGCTTTCTAGCATTTATTAGAGTAGACAGTCTTTCAGTACCCTGGTCTCAATAGCCACGCCATCAAATTCAGCGACCGTAAAGAAGGATGGTATATGGAACCTTGGGACAACAGGTCTGGACGGTATGGGAAGCACAATGGGTCCCCCACTGCCATTTTCACAATCTTTCAGTACCAGGACCTCCTGGGCCACCCTGGGGCCACCAGAATTACTGTTTTCTGTTCCTCCCGTATCCTGCATAACAGGTGCGGCAGCATCTGGATCGGAGGAAAAGCGTAAATTAGGGAATACCGATCCCAGGGAATCACCAATGCATCCGTCCCTACGGCAAGTGGATCCCTGGTCCTGGATACAAAGCTGTCAACCTTGGCATTGAACCTGGATGCCAGGAGATCCACATCTGGCATCCCCCAATGCTGGCAGATTTGAAGGAAAACTTTAGGGTGAAGGGACCACTCCCCCAGTAACAACTGCTAAAGACTTAGGTAGTCTGCCCGCCAATTGTCCACACCTGGAATAAAGACTGCCGACAGAAACGTCACGTGCCTCTCTGCCCAAGTCAATATATGATTTACTTCCCTTTGGGCTGCCCGGTTCTGGGTGCCCCCTTGGTGGTTGATGTGTGCCACAACCGTGGAGTTGTCGGACTGAATTCTGACCGGAAACCCCCGCAATCTGAATGTCCAGAATAGGAGAGCCAAGCGAACTGCCCGGATTTCCAGCAGATTGATGGGCAAGGTCTTCTCTACTTGGGACCATCTTCCCTGTACGGAAGCCTCTTCCAGTACTGCTCCCCAGCCGAGACAGCTGGCGTCCGTAGTCACCACCTTACAGGCTACTGGCGGAAAAGATTTTCCACCCTTCAAGTTGTTGGTTTTTGACCACCAAGAGAGGTCCGGTTTCACCTGTAGGGATAGAGACATTGGATGATCCAAGGTTTGAAAAGACTGTTCCAAGCTTCCAGGATAGTTTTCTGGAACAACCTGGAGAGAAACTGAGCATAAGGAACTGCGCTGAAAGATGACACCATTTTGCCCAACAGCCTCATGCATAGATGAATTGAAGGCCTTTCTATCCTTTTGACTTCTTGGACCAGCTCCACTATGGAGCTGACCCTAAGGGAGGTAAAATTACCCTTTCCTTGGTTGTATCTAGGATTAGGCCTAGATATGTCAAGACTTAAACTGGACGAAGGGCCAATTTGTCCGTATTCAGAATCCAGCCTAGGAACTTCAGAAAATGAACGGTAGTTGTAACGTTTTCTACTAAGGTGGAGTAAGACTGGTCCCTTAACAGAAGGTCGTCGAGATATCCTACCACCGAGCTCTTTTGGGACCTTAGAAAAGCCAACACTGGAGCTAAAACCTTTGTGAAGACTCGAGGGGCCGTGGCTAGACCGAACGGAAGTGCCACAAACTGGAAATGACACCCCTCTACTGTGAACCGCAGAAACCTTTGATGTGGACCGAAAATTGGCACATGCAGGTACGCATCCTTGATGTATATGGATGCTAAAAATTCCCCTTTTCTTAAGGATGCGATTACTGAATGAACCAACTCCATACGGAAGGTTCGGACGTTTAGAAAAGTATTGAGAGACTTGAGGTCCAGAATGGGTCTTAAGGACTTGGAATTGGTTTTGGCCAGTTTCTGAGTCCAAGGTCTTTTTTGACCCTGAGGTTTCTTAAAGGTAGGTGGTTGAGGCCGTCGATACCTCTTGGGAGAAGAGGCACCTGGCCCAGGAGCGTTGGGAATTTTAAAGGAGGGCTGCTTATTCCTTCTTTTAACTGGAAGCAAGGAGCTCATTTCCTCCTGAGATCCTTTGGATATACTTATCCAGATCTTCTCCAAACAAACGCTCACCATGAAAAGGAAAAGCCGCAAGTAGCCTCTTGCATGGCATCTCGGCTGACCAGTTCTTTAGCCACAAGACCCTGCGAATGTATTGAGAGTAGCGCAAAATGAGACATCTGCTGGATTGAGTCCTTTAATGCGCCTACCGCAAAACATAAAGCGCGAGGAAGTTCTGACAATTCGTCAGAATATTCCTCCTGAACAGGCAGGTTCCTGATCAATCTTTTAAAATGGTCCTTCAGGGATTGACAAATACCAATAGCCGCAACTGCTGGTTGGATTACAGCTTTTTATTCGCTGGGTCTTTAAACCCTTGGGCATTATCCACTGGACAGGTTAAGCTTTTATTCACTGATGAAATAGCAGCATCAACCAAAGGTGTATCCCACCTTTTTTTTAATTTTTCCTCCATAGGGTATAAAAAAGAAAACCTCTTTGGAGGCAAGTATATCCTGTTCGGGTGGTCCCAGTCAGCATAAATCAGCTGCTCCAATAATGGATGCACAGGGAACACCTGGGAACCTTGCTGAGGTCACAAGGATCCCAATGTAGAACAGGAAAGTCCCGGTCCCTGCACGGGGGGTAACTTAAATCCTGTTCTCACCATCTCAGCCAAAGACTGAATAAACAATTTCTGGGATTGCGAAGCCGGCAATGGTTCCTCAGAACCTGAGTCCCCCGCTGAGGACTCTTCAGCCTCTGCTTCCTCTTTTTTCCCTTATGGCCACCTCCTCAAAATCCTCTGCCCATTCGAGATCCAAATCACCAGGACCCAACTGGCTAAGGGAGTCCTGGTGCTCAAGTGAGTCTGCACTGGGACCAGGCTCAGGAGAGCGAGATCTATGCCGTTTCTTCCCTCCCTGTGCTACTGAGGCAATCATACCCGCTATTTTGCCTTCAAGGCCAGCCAGGGCTGATGTTAAGTCGTCCTTAGTAACATAAGCCGATGCATGGATATTAGTGGTGGCCACTACGCCTAACAAATGCAATGGCTCAGCCAGGCCAAATGCCGCAGGTCTTTCAGGGGAGATTGATGCTGCAGTAGCCTGAGGTTGATCTCCTGTTTTTGAAGGAGTAATTTTAACCCCTGGACTTGCCCTACTCCCCGTACCTCATTTTCTGGAAGACATTGCTTACAAAGTTTTGAGGAAAATGATCTCTCTGTGCTATATGGCTGAGATCAGCATATAGCAATTACCACGGCCTTAACCTTCAAAGTGTTGCAAATGCCCGACTCACGTACCCAGCTGTGTCCCACCGCAACAGGCTCCTGACTCTTACGAGCCTAATCTGACAAGCAGCATTGATACACGCAGGCGCTAACTTCCCTCTATATGCGTGCGCCGTCACGTGATGTACGCACGCCTGGGAATACTACTGTGCATGCGCGCGGGGGACACACGGCGAAACAGACATGCTGCGATGCACGTGGCGCCACCACCCGCGCACGCCACAGTGCACGCAGGTGGATGTAGGTGTACGAGCACGCGGCGCACTCATCCGATGCACGCCCGTGCCCAGCCCACGTGGCCCCCATGCGGGAGCCCGCACGAGTGTATCCTGCAGCCTACCTGAAATCCTTACAGTGGGCACATAAGACACGAAAATCTGTCAACAACATGTAAATTAGCAACAATGGTAATATTATTTAGGCCTGCAGAGGAAGCACTCACCGATCCTCGCAGCAGGGCCCGAGACAGGCCCAATCTTCCCCCATCACCGCAGGTAGCCTCACTGAGGACCTTCAAGGACTGGGTCCCCCTTTGTTCAGGGTCCACACCCTCGGACCTGTAAGGCACCCTTTAGGTTTCCTTGGGCAAGTGAAAAGACCAGGAATACCATATAACAAGGGTCCAGCGCCATAAAGGACACGTTACAGGCAAAAGCTTGCTCTTGAACCAAGGCTCGGGTACCATCCACTTTAGCATAATATGCCATCCGAATGGATCCGATTGTAACGTCCTCACTGGGACATTATTTGAAGAATTTGAAGAGCTTCCACAGCCATGACCATCACCTTCAAGACACTGGCAAAAAACTAAAGGTACTTCCTGTATGGGAGGGGTTATATGGGAGGAACCTTCTTACTATTGGTTTCCAGTGTCCAATCACATAAAGGTAGCATATAACCCAGATGGTCATTATTCTGGTGTTCTGTGTCCCGTGATGTACGATAAAGAAAACAGCATTTTTGCTTGCACATGATTTTATTATTAAATTAGCAGAGCTTCACCTCATTCACTAAGTTCTGGTGAAGTGTGCAACTTGCTTTGCAAAGAGAACAGCCTATTTCCCTTTAGCGTCAAACCATTCAACCATTTTTATCTGTGTGTCTTACGTTAGGGCATGTTAGCTGCTATTTAGAGGTCATTCTAAATTTCCATTTCTAAGTAGTTGGGGCAGTAGCCAAAAAATGTTGGTTTTGGCCAGCATTGTTCATAAGACAAGGACTCAAGATTAGATCATGATCAATCCCTGGGCTAATCCCCCAACCATCCCCATTAAACCTTCCAACATCATTTCCCTCTAGATAATAATTTCACAACCGTAGATTGGCCACCCCACTTTTTTCCTTCCTTTCCTTCTTGTTCTAATGAGTTTGTGGACTGCTCCACATCCCAGCCCCCTAGCAACTTAGTTTAGACACCCTGTGTTGAACCCCGGCTTTGGCCAGATGGTTATTGTGGTTCGACAGTACATTCCACAAAACAAGTTCTAAATGTGTATTTATGTTGCATTATGCTATGCTTACTGCTGATATCCCATGTGCGGGATTATTACAGCTATATTTTTTCTTATATTTTATTCTTTTTTTTCTTTTTTAGGCCTTTTTCCCGGTTTCAACTGGTGATCTGGCAAGGTATCAACTCCTGTATTAGAATGCTCCCACTCTGGATAAATGAGAACAGGGGGCACATTTGGACAGGAGCATTGTCAGTCTGGGGAGAGGGTAGTGTTAAATGTAGTAGCAGATTTAAATACACTACCAAATTAAAGACAAACTCCAGCTCACACTTTATATTCAGTTACAGCAAATAGTGTTTTTTTTTCTTTTGGGATAAAGGTTTCACATACATAAATGACATGTAAAATATAATAATTACAATACACCAGTGAAGTATGAAGACAAGACCAAATTATAAATGGATAAAAAATCAACCAAAGAAGTCCATAAATATTTAGAAAATGTGTTCCTGATGAAAATCAAAAACCACCACCAACAGTCTCTGAGGGTTAACTGGTGAAAACAAAAATGGAAAGCTTCTGGTAGGTGAAAGGGTAAAACACCAAATGAAATGAGACGTCTGAGTATATGACAGGACCATCACCAGAGCATCTGAGGAGGCTTACCGGAAGCAGGGGACTTGAAAAGACATACGTCTTACAAGTCTCAATAAGCTTGTTTAGCCGCCAGGGCTGGCAAGATGGATCATCGGGTATCCACAACTTCAAATAGGGGGGAAGGGAAGATTCAAGGGACCAATTCATACACAGGAACACACTGGCGTGTGGTCAACATCTCCAGTGTGTTCCTGTGTATGAATTGGTCTGGCTGACTTCTCTTCTGATTCCTGCTCCTGATTTTTGGCTCCTTACCATGCTGACTTCTGGTTCCATGATCCTTGTTCTTCTGATTACCCGCTCTGGCTTTCAAACCCTGGCTTCTGTTTTTGACTTTGTTCCTGAACTGTGTTATTTTTGCTATTACAATTAAGCTGTGACAGATCTTCCCTTCCCCCCTATTTGAAGTTGTGGATACCCGATGATCCATCTTGCCAGCCCTGGCGGCTAAACAAGCTTATTGAGACTTGTAAGACGTATGTCTTTTCAAGTCCCCTGCTTCCGGTAAGCCTCCTCAGATGCTCTGGTGATGGTCCTGTCATATACTGAGACGTCTCATTTCATTTGGTGTTTTACCCTTTCACCTACCAGAAGCTTTCCATTTTTGTTTTCACCAGTTAACTCTCAGAGACTGTTGGTGGTGGTTTTTGATTTTCATCAGGAACACATTTTCTAAATATTTATGGACTTCTTTGGTTGATTTTTTATCCATTTATAATTTGGTCTTGTCTTCATACTTCACTGGTGTATTGTAATTATTATATTTTACATGTAATTTTGTAACATATAGCGCACTTTCTGCATTGAGTCACTTTTTATCTAATTTTGAAGTATTTCTTGTTTATTTGCTGGCCATTGAGAGATGGTTCGAGCCTAACTTTCTGTTTTCATACTTTTTATTTATACGCATAGCGCTACACTACATATCTTCTGATTAATTTATTTCTACCTATGTCTTAGAGGCGTGTTAGCCGCTTATTGTGTAACTATCTTTATAACACCATTGGAGCAGCGCTGTACTTATTGCCCATTGTTCACATACATAAATGAAAGCTGATTATTGTAAGCACTCCTGCCAGTGGTAAATGATTTGTCTCATGCCTGTAAACTAATACATTTGTAAAAGAGCTTGTTCTTTTGAAAAACAGACTTACTGGCCATATCGCCAGATGAAAATAGAAGAAAGAAAGCCTAAAAAGAAAACTAATTTAGCCATCACATCTAAGAATTGGTAAGCTGCAATATAATAAATGTTTGCTTTTAGGTTTACTACTGCTTTAAATATTACATCTAGGATGTGTGTAACTTTTTACATTTTTAAATATATGAAAAAGTATTACAAAATGAATGCATTAAATCAGTACCGGCTCAGGAAAGACTGACCCTGGTGGTGAAGGTCTACAATGAGTTTAAATACATATATTTCTGCACAAATGAGTAGGTTGCATTGCATCACATGAACTGCATATAGGTTGGTTTGGTAACAGTCTGACTTAGCCTGGGAATTATAAACATTAATCATTTGCGCTTGAATTGTGTTGGTCAACTTTCTACTCGATAGACTTGAAATAACTTTAATTAGATTTTCATGTCCTCAAATAATTTATTGAACACAACATCCATTAAATAAATGTCTGTATTTATTAAATGCTGCTGATCATATTTTATAACATTTATTATCACTTATCATGTTAAATTATCTTCCTTTGTAAATATATTGTGTTCTGTTGCAGAAAGCCTTTTCATTACTTTCTACATGTCCTGTGGGAATGGAGCAGCAGTTGTTTTCTTTTTGTATTATTGTGAAGTTGCAAAGCAGACTAAATCATCACTTCAATTTTTTTAAGTCTTTAGTTGTTCTTTTATGCTCGATTTATGACTAAGCTGTAGATAAAGAAAACACAGAACTAAAAGATCTGTACATTACTGTCCAGCTAAAATAGAATTACCCGTCAGATGAAATCTTATTTACTGCAGTTATTTAGGTAATTAAGCCTGGGTATATTTAAGGGGGCTGTACATGTTTAATATGACAGGAAAATGAAACTCCCTGCCACCATGCAGCTAAATTTAAGGCCAGGAACTTAATGCATAGCATAGGTGGAGGGCCTGCATGACAGAGTTTGCTGGGTAGGCTATAGTCAGGGAGTTTAGAATGTGGGTTTGTAAAATAAGAGTATAAGGCTTAGCTTATTGGATGGCCAAAGGAAGGCAGGGTGTGGCTGGGTGTGGCAGTAGGATCCAACAGAAGAGGGGATAATTTGAGGGTCAGTGGGAGCCTAGTCAGCATGGAAGACACTTGCAGGCAGACTTGATCCTTCAGAGAACCCAGCTAGGGAGGACATTGAGAGAGTGCTCTCACAACTACGTGCAGCAGCCCTGGTGAATACTCACATGGCTGGTGTACTACAGGGGTTGGGGTAGGTTGCAACTTCACCTGCCCCTGATCGTCTCAGCCCCTTGCGTGCCTTAGCCACGAGGTGACTCCTAGGGTGAGCCACCTCTCAGGAAGCTGCTATTAGGGACCCTCCAGCCCCAAAAGCGAAGAGACAGTCTCCTCTTCTGCCTGGCGGGGTTGGGAGGAATCCCCGTTATAGGCAGATTAACAGAAGATTAATAGATTTCTTATTTTCTTCAAGCTGACAGTGTGAAGAAAAAAAAAAAGCCAATAACCAGCTTCTGTTTACATCCATGATCAGCAGTCATTGGCTGACAGCTGATCACATGGTAAAGGGCATGCTGTGATTGGCCCTTTACCTCGATCGGTGATTAGCTGAGTCCCAAGGACTAGGCGATCATAGAGCAAGCCGGCAGCATGAGAACAGGGGGACATCTATGTATGCCTTCCCAGCATTTTAAGCCCACTCTATTGCTGTCTTTTGGCTATAGCGCGGGCGTCAAGTGGTTAAACTGATAGAATAAATAAGCCTAAATGTGGCAAATTTAACTTTAAAAATGACATTACTCAAACTTAAAATTTTAGTCTGGTGTTGGATTAATTAAAATTTATTGGGTACATTATGTAGGAATACATGTGTAGCAAACAGTCATATTAACCCCCGAAGGAGCTGCTAATAATTTTTTTTTCGGGCTTACCGTTACCATCTTCACAGTGTTCGTCATACGGGTACTTGTCATTCACTCAATTGAAACACTGGCTCCAACACTTAGTCCTTTTTTCCAAGTTTTATTGAGAAAACAAAACAATGCAATAGCAGGATAAAGAGATGAACGGGATTCAGGTACTTTGAATCTTGCAGTATAAAGGTATTTCTTATATCCAGCAAGCAGCAGCTTCACAGCTGGATATAGCAATCAACAGATTTCTCTCACCAATCTAGCAGCCGATGCGATACTCAGATACGGTCTCTGCCACAGACCTGACAATCTTGGATGAATTGCTTACTGTACTTGATACGGTCTCTGCCACAGACCTGACAATCTTGGATGCGTCTCCGACTGAGTTCCCAGGCTCTTCTCAAGATACCAGCCTTATGCTCGGTCCTCTCCCGAAGAGTCCTCCCCTGGTTGCTACAGTCCCTTGCTTCTTCCTGCAGGCCAGACAGCAAAAAGACCATCCTATGGACCAATAGTCCCCAAAGACCTTGGGCCTTCTTCTAGTAACAGGACCTTGGGTCCGCCGACCCCAAGGCAGATTTTTAGGCAGCAGCAATTCCCCCAGGCCAGGAAGGCCATGAGGTCAGGAAGCGCCAAAAATGGAAAAATGGTGTCTGTCCCTTAAATACCCTTACCCAGAATGTAAGGTGAATGAACCACTCTCACTGAACCTGTTTCTGACTAAAGAGCATTCAATATGTCCAGCCAGACTGTATTTACAACATCCACCAATGGTGACAGCACCACCCATGATCAGATGGAAATCTGCACAGTCCAGCTAAACTGGCACAAAAACCATTACATTTAGGTAATAATAAGCTGAGCCAAACTGTAGCTTCAGCAACTTACATTTCAAAAGAATAGCATCTGTTCTTCAGGAGCAGGGCACCACATACTCCCCCCAGCGCAATAGATGATGTCCCCATCGTCAGGAAGAAGGAAAAAAAAAACAATTGACTCTCAATCCTGAGAATCAAGTACCTGAATCCCAGCATTTGAATAGAAAGGAGAAGAAGGATAAAGTTACAACACCTTAAAATGGTTAACAACATCACACATGAATTAGAGAATACAGCAACACATTCCCATGACCTATCTAGCTATCTATGCCACCCATGGTCCAGTTGCTTGCCAGAAGATCCGGTTGAATCTGAAACAAAAACACACAGAAAACAAGCAGAAATACATAAGTCAGTACCTTACCTACAAGAAGCAAAACCCCATTTCCTGGAAAATTAAATTTTCTTTCTCGCCATGATTTGCTATAATTTTTTTTTTTTTTTTTTTTTTTTTTAAGGCTGGAAATAAGTGCAAAAAGTTCTGCCTTGATGGGCAGACTGCTACCACCTAGTGGCAGAAGTCATTGCAATGGAAGTCCTTTTAAGCAAGTGTTGAAAAAGTTTGAAAACCTTGACACGCAGTTTCTCCATCAACTGACACTAACTAACTATTCCCCATAGTCCTTGCATTGAAGAAAGAAAAAGAAAATAGAAGTTTTCTTCTTAGGCTGACACCAACAGAAACAGTTTTCATAATTAAATCACCAATAAAACCGGGAATCAGGCAAAGTCACGGCTTTCCCTTGTGCATCTACTGTAGTGATGAAGGATACAATGTTGTCTTTTCCCGGCTGACAGATAACAACTTTGTCCGCATATATATGCCTCCCATAGCGCCAATGCAACAGGCATCCGGCAAACCGATCATTCATCACCGAAGAACATCCTGGCTTCCTAAGGGGCTTTGGTATTTTCAAATAGTCCCAAACATCCTCACTATACCAGCTCTCTCTGTTTCCCTGGATCTCTTGCATGATATCCCTGGGAACGTATGGGAATTCAAGTCCATATTCTGTGGCCACTCGCTTATTTAACAGCCGTTGAGATCGAGCAAGCCTTGGCAAAGAACAGAATCTTCCCAAACCAGAAGGCACACAGGAAACCGGGGACTTGTGTACTATGGCAAAGAGAGATGACTTGTTTGCTCCGGACGGACCGGTATTTTTAGACAAAGTCCCGCTAGTAATTGTAGGGGTTTCCACCCGAGGTGATGTGCTCCCCGAATTCACTGCTGCCCAGTCGGACAAATTAAATGTTGCAGCAACATCGTCACTATTCGCCCACAACATTTCTTGGGACATAGTTTCAAAGAGATCAGGTCTGAGAGAAAGGTCTGAGAGAGAGTCTATTTCCAAGTCCCGCAACTCCTCCGCAGGCAAATATCGGCAAACAGTCCCCCCGTGCACAATGTCCCCTGAGATCTCACCCGTTCCTGACATGGACTCCTTCTGTGGATCCGGTTCAGGCAATCTCTGAGGTAAACCTCAACCGCGGCCGCGGGAGGCTTTCACATACCCAACCTTCTTTTGAGTAGGAACAGCAAGGTCAGTAATGGTAGAAGTGATGGCAGTAGCAATATCCACTGTCGGTTCCTCAATAGTGGTTACAGCACCATATCTCTCAGGAACACTCGGCGTAGTAGACTTTGAGAGCGTAGGCCTGATTGCAGGATTGAATACAACAGTCTCTTCAGTGGCGATGCCTGTGGCTCAATCCATCCGGTAGGCCCGGGGCGACACGGTGCGTTGTTCCACAGTGAACAGATACTCCCCCCAATGTAAGCATCGAACGAATGGTCAAGGACTTGCTACCAGTCCCTCGCATCCGTTACACAGCATACCCAAAGCCTCTGAGTCACCCGTTGTATAGAAGATGAAACGCCCATGTGGTTTCAGGCGAATTCCCATGTCCATCAGCAACGTTCCAGGCAGTCTGATACTCGTAGTAGTGCCTCCCGAGAACATTCTGGGACACATAGTAGACTGAATCCCTGGCATTCGGAACATGGCAACCGCTCAGCAGGACCTTCCTTCTCCGCGTTTAGTCAGACCACGTGTTGTCTCACTTCGCACGTAGTTTAGACAACTCCTCCCATTGGCTCCTCTGGTCACACAACTCCTGGGCTTTCTTGACTCCGCTCACCGCAAGTACCTTAGACCTCAACCAATCACGTTGTTGAGCACAAACAGACAAAAAAAATGGCAAAGTCCAAAACCCTCTATTGCATTATTTCCTTGGCAAAAAAGATTCTTTTAGTCGCTATAGGTAACCGTAAATCCCGGACTTTAGCTCCCACATGTAGCAAGCAGTCATATTACCCCCGAAGGAGCTGCTAATAATTTTTTTTTGGGCTTACCGTTACCATCTTCACAGTGCTCGTCATACAGGTACTTGTCATTCACTCAATTGAAACACTGGCTCCAACACTTAGTCCTTTTTTTCCAAGTTTTATTGAGAAAACAAAACAATGCAATAGCAGGATAAAGAGATGAACGGGATTCAGGTACTTTGAATCTTGCAGTATAAAGGTATTTCTTATATCCAGCAAGCAGCAGCTTCACAGCTGGATATAGCAATCATCAGATAGATTTCTCTCACCAATCTAGCAGCCGATGTGATGCTTAGATACGGTCTCTGCCACAGACCTAATGATCTTGGATGAATTGCTTACTGTACTTGACACGGTCTCTGCCACAGACCTGACAATCTTGGATGCGTCTTCGACTGAGTTCCCAGGCTCTTCTCAAGATACCAGCCTTATGCTCGGGCCTCTCCCGAAGAGTCCTCCCCTGGTTGCTACAGTTCCTTGCTTCTTCCCGCAGGCCAGACAGCAAAAAGACTATCCTATGGCCCAATAGTCCCCAAAGACCTTGGGCCTTCTTCTAGTAACAGGGCCTTGGGTCCGCCGACCCCAAGGCAGATTTTTAGGCAATAGCAATTCCCGCAGGCCAGGAGGGCTAGAGGTCAGGAAGCGCCAATAATGGAAAAATGGTGTCTGTCCCTTAAATACCTTTACCCAAAATGCACAGTGAATGAACCACTCCCATCAAACCTGTTTCTGAGCAAAGAGCATTCAATATGTCCAACCAGACTGTATTTACAACATCCACCAATGGTGACAGCACCACCCATGGTCAGATGGAAATCTGCACAAGCCAGCTAAACTGTCACAGAAACCATTAAATTTAGGTAATAATAAGCTGAGCCAAACTTTAGCTTTAGCCAACTTAAATTTCAAAAGAATAGGGTCTGCTCTTCAGGAGCAGGGTGCTACACATGAAATAAGCTACTAGGAGGTTGTACCCTACCACATTAAGGGCTCGCTAACACAGAACCACATGCTAAAATGCTTGGTTCTAGTATGCAAGCTGCTGTGAGTTCAGGGGCAGTGAGGCTGCAGTGCATGTTCCAGTGCAGCACACGGTTTACACACTGCTTACTTTTTTCTTTCTTTTGAACTTTATTTTAACCACTTCAATACCGGGCACTTTCACTACTTTCCTGCCCAGGCCAGTTTCTTCAGCTTTCAGAGCTGTTGAACTTTGAATGACAATTGCACGCTCATGCAACACTTTACCCATATGAACTTTTCAAATTTTTTTGAGACAGATACACCACTAGTTTTTTTTTTTGCTAAAAAAACAAAAAAAGACCATACATTTTGAAAAATAAAATGTTCTTCATTTTTGCTATAAAATGTTGCAAATAAGTAATTTTTCTTCTTCACTGATGTATGCTCATGACGCTGCATTGATGGGTACCAATGAGGCTGCATTGATGATGAGCACTGATGGGCGCTAAAAAGCTGCACTGATGGGCACTGATGAGGCACTGACAAGGCTGCACTGATGGGTGCTGATAAGCGGCACTGATGGACACTGATAAGCTGCACTGATTGACACTGATGGGGCTGCACTGATTATTATGGCACTGATGATCAGTGCCCTGATTATTAGTTTAAACAATGTACTCACTGTGCCTTATTACTCGTTTTTCCTCATACAGAGACATGTGTGAGGAAATAAATGTCAATAACTAGCTAGTCTGTTTACATGTGACCAGCTCTGATAGGCCCTTTATCGCAAACTATGATCAGCTGTGTCCGAAGGACACAGCGGTCACATAGCGTCCAATGCACACTCCAGGGGGCACGCAGAAGGCATGCACGTGGGAGGACATCCATGGACGTCCTTCCAGGACTGGAGAGCTGCTCTGTAGCCATATTCTGGCTATTGCACAGGCAGAAACCAGTTAAAATGTAACAGAGTTACACTTCTTTCATTTCTTTGTGCAGCTGCTGCTGGGGCATGCAGTGACAAGTGGTGCCTTCCAGTGTGCTGTAGTAAGATGCTACATGTCTGTATCATACTACAGCTCTCCACATCACATCTGCCCATTGCAGTGTGAATGGGGCACATAGAAAATAACAGTGTGAACAAGCACTAAAGCTGCAAAAACAACCTGAAAGAACATATAATTAATTTATAAATGCAAAAAAATTACTAAAGCGCTGAAATGGATATAGTGAGAATAAATCCTGTGAACTGTGTATTTAAAATGTGATTGAAAAATGTTAAAAGCTGCAAACTATAAAAAGTACTCAGACACCTATATCAAATAATTAATTAAAATAATAGTTGCGCTAATATTAACCCAGTCAATCTGTGCACAATTGATAATAATCCCTCCACATTAAAGGCAAATTATATAATGATAAAATACATTAAATTATATACTGTACGGGTCTGGTCAAGTCAGAAACATTCAACCAGAAAGCAATGATCTTATTATCCACAGAGTAAATCACAAGCAGCCGCCTGTGATCTCAGGTATGGATAATATAAATAAATAAATATCATAAATATCATTTAGTGTAGAAATAATGTCTGTTGAAAGCCGTTCTCAATTATATATAAAATTAAATATGGTATCAATAAAAGTTATATAAAAAAATGTCTGTTAAAAGCCGTTCTTAATTATATATAGTGTGCTTTGTAATAGGGCAGGAGATGAAACTATTCACAAAGATCTCCCAAATTATCTCTGTATTCTGAGCAATTTCCAGATGAATGTTCTCAGGTATTGTAAACATGTGAAATAAACAGAAAAGACATGATTGCGCAGTAAGTAATTACTTTAAATAGTAACACTTCACTGGATACACTCACATGAGCCTGACAGTAAATGCCTGGATGAAGAGAACAAATTGAAATTGAAGAAGCCACTTGGGGCGTGGCGAGTCTCCACACCGCTCGTAACAAGCTGCTGACCGGCCTCACTGCTACACGTCACTGACTCCTCCGAAGAAACAATCAGCCGCTTGGGGCACGGTGAATCCTCACACCACTCATGACAAGCTGCTGACTGGCCTCAATACTGCACGTCACTGACTCCTCCTACACGTTGTGTCACACGACACGTGACTTTTTCAAGGTAAGTCAAGTGACACCTGATTCTCCATTTTTATATTGTGGCTAGCGTCAGCGTTGCTATAGATACAGCGGTATTCATTGGATCATCATTTTGTCTTGACACCAAGCTTAATCTAAATATGCTACATACTAGCTTTATTACTAAATCTAATACAATTAAAACCTTAACAATACTATTATTAAACACTTCATACATATTTGCATTACAAACAAGGAAACACTACATACTATTCTTCCGCCCTCTAGTGGTAGTTTCTATATATATATATTTCTAAGATATAAGAGCAATCTTGATTAAAAATATATAGGGCTATGATCCATTTCTCCCCTGGCTTATTATACAGGATTCATAAGCAACCCTGCATATAAGTCTAAATTAGTTGACACCATCCTATATGAATACACTTAAACCAATCTAATAAAACAAGAAAGAAACAGAAGTTCTATGTTCATTGATGATGGCATCATAATATGGGAGGGGGACAGGGAGAGTCTTACCCAATTTCTTGATCGACTCAATGATAACCAAAGAAATATTAAACTCACGTATGAGATCAGTGATGAAGCCGTCAACTTTCTTGATTTGCAAATAAAGGTTGTGGAAGGCGCTATTTCTACAAAGACCTTTTTTAAACCGGTAGAGAGAAACAGCTATATACCGGTAGATAGCTGCCATCATGAACCCTGGCTAATTAACATCCCAAAGGGCCAGATGATCAGATTAAGAAGAAACTGTTTAGATAATAATGAATACCTGGAACAAGCAAAGTGGATAGGAGAACAATTTCTAGCTAAAGGGTACAATAAGGAATTTATCGATAACAAGATACAGGAAGTATTTCAAATGCCAAGGCAAGAATTAATTCAAGACAAACAACAAAAAAAACAGCAACAACAAAAGGAGGTCCCTCTCATAATGAACTATAGTGTTCAACACAAACAAGTGGAAAAAAATATTAAAAAACATTGGCCTCTTCTGAAAGCCGATAAAATGCTCCAAAATCTTTTACCTGACAAATCTCATTTTATTTATAGACGAGCACCCACATTGAGAGATTAAGTAGCAAAAAATGTTCCTGAACCCCCAACAAAATCCGCAGGTCTAACTTTTTTCCAGGGTAAAGGTTTTTACCCGTGTAAAAGATGTTTCGCTTGTAAAAATACAAATTTTAATGGACAAAAATGTAAATTTGGGTCTACAAGTACTAAGAAGGAATATGAAATTAAAGAATTTATGTCCTGTAGAACTGAGGGAGTGGTGTATGTACTCCAATGCACATGCTCCCTGCAATATGTTGGGAGAACAAAACAGCCACTATGGAAAGGAATTAGAGAACATATCCAGAATATTAGAAATGGTTTTCCAAAGCACAGCTTTTCTAAACATTTTACAGCTCACCACAATAAATATCCCACAGGTTTAAAATTTTGGGCCATTGATAGATATAGGCCACACTGGAGAGGATCCAATAAAATTAGAGATTTTTGAGATGTGTACACTTGCGTCAAGGGGGTTAAATATTGAGTTTGATTTAAATTGTTTTATATCAGATTATTAATTAATTTTTTTATATATTTTTATATTTCGTGTAGAGTATATTTGATTTTCTTGTATTATAATATTTTTTATATATTTCCAAACAAGGATTTTTATTGGTATTTTTTTTTTTTTCCAAAATCAAATTTATTGTCAATAGAAGTCATGTTATACAGAAGCGTTACAGAGTGAAGGTACATAAGAAGTCATATAATGATTTGAAGTAGAGTTCGTGGAACATTGAACATCTATTCAATACTTATACAGCAAGTTCAACTTTTCTGTTAATGTACAAAAGTATGACATAACCGTAAATAATCATACTCAAATAGTAAACAATCAAACAGGAAAGTCTGCGCCCAGAGTCAAGTCAGTGAGCGTATTTTGTTTTGGGGACCCAGCTAGGTCTTGGATTGAATTGTGCGGAGACTTAAATCTACGGGAAAGTAAATTATTCGGGGAGCTTATGTGTTATCAATCGCCTCAGGCAGGCACCTTATGAATGGTGAGGATAGTGACAAGTGGTCATCTGGTATGTGTGTATGTAAGTGTGTGATCGCTCAAACGAGCGTTTAATTGTTATTTAGTGTTGTGGTGTCATGGGAATGTCTTTGTGTACAGTGTTGTTGTTCATTGTATATTGTCTCTGGGCGAGTTAACGTGTGGTAGGATTGCGGTCACCGGACCACAAGCAATCCTACTACTAGTTAGGCAGGGGGTAAGGAATGTTTGTAACGTGTGGGAAGGGAGATAGATGTTTCGAACTAGTAGTTAGGAAAGGAAAGGGTAGAGCGGGTGTGGTATAATGATTATGGCGTGGTTATTATCAAGTATAGTCTTATATAGGAGGGGGGGATGATGAGAAGGGTGAATTATAAGGAGGGGAGATTAAATTAGGTAGAAGGGTAAAAGAGAGTATAGCGAGTTTATCGAGTTCGCCTCCGACAGAGTCCCACACGACCATGAAGGGTCTTAGGACAACAGGTCTATATATTCTGCTGTCGTTTGGAAGTGTTGCCAGCATGACCATATAGTTCTGAATTTAGAGGGTGTATCTTTGGCTTGGTGAATCAGTTCTTCCATTTCGGCTATTTTAGATATTCGTTTGAGCCATTCTGCTATAGTAGGGGGTTTGGATGACTTCCATAGAGTCGGGATGCACATTTTTGCCGCGTTTATCATATGGAGGGCAAGAGAGCGGTGGTAGTCTTTTTTTGGGATGGAGGAGTGATGCAGCAACATTTGGGCAGGGGTGAATTCAATCTGGTAGGTGGTGATGTAAGCGGTAATACGTTGGACTTCTTTCCAAAAGGGTTGAATGAGTGGACAGGACCACCATATATGGAGCATAGAGCCTTCTCCTTCTGAGCATCTCCAACAAGTGGGAGGAATCGCTGGGGAAATTTTGTGAAGTTTAAGGGGGGTTTTGTACCATTTAGAGAAGATCTTGAAACCGTTTTCCTGTGCTGACACGTTAATTGAGCCCTTGTGAATGTAGGAGTATATGTTTTCCCATTCTTGGTCTGACAGATCTAGTGCTAATTCTCTTTCCCAACTGCGTGTGGCTATGTTGGATTTGGGGCTGTGTTCAGAGAAAAGGAGAGCATAAATTTCTGAAATCACATGTCTCTGTGGTTCCGTTTTGGAGCACAAGGCTTCAAAAGGTGTGAGTTGTCTGGAGTAATCGGTAGACTTGTTAAGAAAGTGCCGTATTTGGTTGTATGTCCAAGACGGGAAGGGTTTTCCTGACGTGTGTGTGGGTAAGCTAGTAAGAGCTAGGAAGGTATTTCCAGAGAAGAAATGTTTTGCTCGTATGTCATCTTGGGGCCAGTATCCCTTAAGGAATGTATTGAATATTCCCGGTGGGAAATCTGTGTTATTTCGGATTGGAGTTAAGGGTCCTGGGACAGAGGAAATTTTATGCTTTTGGCACATTTTCATGAATGAGTGAAGTGTGGAGGAGATCAAAGGATGTTGTGTGCATTCCATAGGTATCTGTCTCGAGGGAGTCCACGGTAATTGTTTAACTGGGACCGTTGAGAATTCCGTTTCAATTTGCGTCCAGGCTTTAGTGTGGGAGTGAACATTCCAGTCAATTATTCTGGATAGTTGGCATGCCCTGTGATATTTGGCAATGTCTGGGAGAGCTATGCCTCCTTTTGATTTGGGTAAAGAAAGTCTTTCAAAACTAAGCCTAGGGCGGTTTTTTCCCCATATAAATTCGCTGCACGCCTTGCGATACGATGCAAAGAAAGCTTGCGGTAATCGAATGGGAACTGTTTGCAAGACATATAGTATTCTTGGGAGAATGTTCATTTTAATTATCGACGCCCTCCCGAACCAGGAAAAGATACCCGTTGACCAGGACTTTAGGTCTTTTTGAATTTGTTGGAGGATTGGTATGTAATTTTTGATATAAAGATCAGATAGGTGGAGTGGTATACGGATCCCTAGGTAGGTAATTGCCTCTCGGGTCCACTTGAAGGGGAAGTTGGACTGACAGGATGCCAGGGTCTCCTTCTGTAAGGAAACGTTCAGGGCTTCGGATTTTGCAAAATTGATTTGTAAATTGGTTAGGAAGCGAAATGTGTCGAGGTCTTTAAGTAAATTGGGCACTGTAGTGTGGGGATCAGTCAGGAACAGGAGAATGTCATCTGCGAAGGCAGATAGCTTATATGTAGTTTTTGAGACGGAGACTCCTTTGATGTCTGGATTAGAGCGTAGGCGTTGAAGGAGTGGTTCCAGGGTAAGGATGAATATCAATGGTGAAAGCGGGCATCCCTGATGTGTCCCGTTTGACATGGAGAAGGCATCCGACAGGTGTCCATTAACACGGACCTGTGCGGTAGGAGAGGCGTAGAGTGCCATTATAAGTTGTAACATACGGTCTCGTATACCTATCATTCGAAGTGCTGCCGACATATAGTCCCACGCCACCCTGTCAAATGCCTTCTCCGCGTCAAGAGACAAGAAGAACCCTTGTTGTTGGGTAGAAGTCAGCCATCTGTGGATGTTGATCGCCTTAGTTGTATTGTCTCTAGCCTCCCTGCCGGGTATAAAACCCACCTGGTCTAGTGAGATGAGGTTTGGCAGGAGGGGCAAAAGACGATTAGCCAATATCTTGGCGTAGATTTTGAGATCAACATTCAGTAGTGATATTGGGCGGTAGTTCGATACTTGAGATGCATCTTTATTGGGCTTAGGTATTACAGTTATGTGTGCTGTTAATAGGTCTCTAGGTGGGGGATTGTCTGAGGATATGGAGTTGAATGCCTTCAGGAAATGTGGTTTGAGGGTTTCAGAGTAAGTTTTATAATATCCAGTCGTCAGACCGTCCGGGCCGGGACTCTTGCCGGTCTTTAATTGTTTTAGAACCACATCTATTTCAGCTGGGGATATGGGTTTTTCCAGATCAGCAGCTTCTGCATTGGATATATGCGTGGGACTGTATTTTGTGAGAAAATCATGAATGGCTTTAGTTCTATGTTTGTCTGTCTTCTGTGTGGTGGGGGTATGTAGGTTGTACAGCTGGGAGTAATAGTGTACGAATTGCCTGGCTATTTGGTCATTGGATACTATTTTTTTCCCAGTAGCGTCTCTTATAGAGTGGATCATTGTACTTGCTTTCTTGGCTCGAAGAGCTCTTGCTAAAAGTTTGCCTGATTTATTGCCATATTCATAGAATATTTTTTGGGCTAGTATATAATTTCGTTTCGTTTGCTTGGTTAGGGCCTCTAGGAGGTCAGTTCTGGCTCTAAGCAGTTCCGGGAGGGATGTCAGTGCTTGGGAGGTTTTGTGTGCTTTTTCCAATGATTGTATACGGGAGGTCAATATATTTATGTGTTCCTGTCTTTGCTTCCTGCGTTTAGCCGCAAGTGCTATTAGTTCTCCCCGTATGGTGCTTTTATGTGCTTCCCAGCGCATCATATGCGAGATATCAGGAGAGTCGTTTTCCTTAAAGTAAAGCACGAGTCGTTCTTGTATGGCCGCCATTGTGGCGGTATCAGTGAGAAGCGAGGGGTCTAAACGCCAAATTTGGGGTCGGGGATCAGAGTTTGAGAATGCTATCGTCATGGATATGGGGTGGTGATCTGAGAGATACATGGGTTCGATGGTGGCTTTACTTAGCAGTGGCAGGTCCCTCTGTGAGAGGAATAAATAATCTAGTCTTGAGTATCTGTTATGGGGGGTCGAATAAAATGTGAAATCTTTCACGTTCGGGTGAAGTGTACGCCACGAGTCATGTAGGGACATTTCTTTCAGTTGTGATTTAATTGCACGTAATGCGGTATACGGTAGGGTTGAGGAGCCAGACGAGGTATCCTGTAAGGGATTCAGCGGAACGTTGAAGTCTCCTCCTAGGATAAGAAGGCCGTCTTGGAATAGGGCTAGTTGTTGTAAGGTGGACCGGAAGAAGGGGACTTGTTTCGTGTTAGGTGCATATATGTTGACCAGGGTGATCCGTTTTCCATGTAACGTGCCTTTGACAAAAATGTATCGCGCTTCTGCGTCTATGCAAGTTTCTTTAACATGGAATGGGCAATTTTTAGCGAACAGGATAGAGATCCCTTTTGATTTTGTGGAGTTGTTAGGTGAGTGGATGAAGGTTGGAAAGCGGTAGTTGGAGAGTTTGGGGATGGAGCCTGTTCTAAAATGGGTCTCTTGAAGAAAGACAATGTCCGCTTTGTTTTTTTGTAGGGAGAGTAGTAGTTGGGAGCGTTTTTCGGGGATGTTAAGTCCCCTTACATTTAGGGATATTACTTTAATTGTTTTATGTTTGATAGTTGATGGTTGCGGCATATTGACGGAGTGGTTAAAGTTTAGAGATGCTGGTAAAGGAGGTTAGGCGGGTTTTGTGGAGTTATGAGACTCTGTCGGAGGAGGAGTAGTAGAGAATGAGAAAGGAGACTAGAATGAAATAGTAAAGATTCCGAGCTGTTTTGAGAGGGGTGTTGGTGCTGCTTATGGGATTAGGTACGTGGATGGGGGATGAACGTTACAGTACTTTTGTAGTTCCGTCTTGTGATTCCGTGTGTGATGATGTTCTAGGGGTTCGCGTGAGCGTGTGATCGTTTCCGGTGATTAGCGAGATCCTGCTCGCTTATCCGTAGAAAGTGTATACCTGTAATTCGGTATGACCGGAGTAAATCAATGGCAGGTGGTGAAGTCTGGTATAAATGTCAGGGTATGTGGGTATGAGTGCCACTGAGGTGAGGAGCGGCTAAAATCGGTAGGAAGAGGTGAGGTTCAGAGAGGAGTGTCTACCCGCTGAACAGAGAGAAGATGTGAGCTCATGAAGGAGGTTGAAAGTGGTGCCAAACTAATGTTGAGGCACAACCTGAGAAGTGCATGAATAGGTGAGTGGAGTATATGTAGTGGGGATCATAGTTGATATTTGGGAGGACCGAAGGGTACGAATAGGGGAGAGTCTGTAATGTGGAATAAAAGAGCCTTCTGTGTGTTTAGACCGTGAATCCCTGGCACCTGACACTATAATCAGGGTACCGTGCAGGCAAGTGTTATTGTAATTATGTTAAATAGTGCCTTGAAGGCAGTACAGATTATTTAGTATTTAGTATATTAGAGCAGTATAGACAATCCTTAAAAATGAAAATAGACTAACGCATTTATGCTATAACACACTCACAACCGTGGTTTCCCATGCACGTCATGCTGTTAACCTTGGTCTATCTGTTACGGGTTGAATTGGCTACAACCCTTTTTGCAAGGCGATTATGTCAGGGCCGTACGTCAAGACTTATCATGGGCTAATATGATGTGAACAGTATCTGCGGTATGGTGATCTGATGTATCGAGCAGTCAGTGAGTAAGTATGGACCGGATATTGGGGGATAGGGGGAACAAGGACTGCACAATAAGTGTGTCCGGGGCTACATTGAGATGGATCGATAGGCTAGGTGATGTTTAATCTCTTATTGTGCTGTGAGGATAGTAGGAGCTTACTGATGTCGCTGTCACTTGTGTCTTAGGTCTGCGGTGGGTGTGACATGTCGCTAAGTCTGTTTTTCTGAACATTTAACATATGTTTTGGTTCGTTCATGAGTCATTGCTCAATTCCAAAGAGGCGACGGAGGGTTCTCCCTGGTCAAATGGGGGGATGCTTTCAGCATAGAAAAGAGAGATACCCCAATCAGGTGGAGTTAGATTGGAGTATTGTGACCAGGGAGCCCCCCTGCCACCCATAGGGACTGGTGTCTGAGGGAAGGCTCCCTAGTCAACTCGGGCCTTGTTGTCAGTGCTCTAGTGCAACGGGGGATGATCCCGTTATAGCAGGAGAATATATATTTAATAGTGTTTCAGTAGGGTGGTGGATAGTGCGGGCACTGTGCAGCACCTGGAGCAATTCTCGTCGCATGTGGGTGTATGATACATTGGTTAATCGCCTGTCTGTATAGCAGTAAGTGCAGCAATTCTAAAGTTTAGCAGTAATACCCCATTCCGTAATTATGTACATTGAAATACGTATTTTAGAGGTAGAGGTGGTGACGATCCGTAGGAGTCTAGTCTCCCTTGCTGTTAAGCCGGAAGTGGGGCAGCCAAGTTAGTGGTTGAATTGGGTGTGTCAGTGCGGTGAATCATTTCGCTAAAAACCAGCTGCGTGTTGGGCAAGAGCCATGGTGAATCGGGCATGCCCATAACGTTGTGATTGGGCAAATTTGTGCGGGGCTTCAGTAGTGGTTTGCACCTTTGTGGTATTATATCGTGTAGTTCTTTTTTTATGTACTCCCACGGGTCATCACCCCCACCTTCATTGCATTCATAAGCCTAGAGCAGTGGTAGTAATCAGAAAAGAAAAACAAATGGGTATAAGAATTTGGTAACATCGAAAGAGCATTACTATTGCCTGTAAATATGATCATATAACTGCCTCCCCTATCCTCACTATAAGGTGAGGGGGGGGGAGATATTCAGTACCAGGAAGGATACATGGGTGGTGTGTTCAAGATCGTCAAAGATGACCAGCGCTTTGTAAGCAGACATGACAGTCCTTGTCAGGGTACGTGGATACTTCCGGTCGCGAAGAGATTGTTGATCCGCAGTCGTCGTTTTTCTAATACATCATAACTCAGTACGATGTCGCTCTTACCGTTCTTGTTGTGGTGTCTGGGGGTGAGTGGACGAGGCAGGTTTAAACACCTAAGGTTGAAGAATGACTGGTTGATCGCCGATAGAGTATGCGCAACATGTACTAACCAGGGAGAACTCAGAACCAAACCTAGTGAAACCTGTGGAACGAAGGGTAGAGAGAGAAAGGAGTTTCCGGGTACTTCACGTTCCGGCGCTGCTGCTCAGCGGTCTCGGCGTGCTCTCCTGGTCTGCGGGGTATTCAGCGGGCTGGAGCCGCTATCCATTCCTGGAGCTTGGAGACGGTGTCTTGGTTCAGATGGGGAACGCTGCCTCCTGTAGCGTTGCGATTGAGTGTGCATCGGTTCGTTGTCAGGCGGGAGTTTTCTAGGAGCCGGAGGGCGGAATTCCGCGTACCACTCGGGGACCTCTGTGTAAGGTATGTCCAGGGTATCGCAGAAATAGCGCAGGTCTTCTGGCACTCTAAGCAGTGCTGAGCGACCCTGATATGAGGCTGAGAGGCCAAAGGGGAATTTCCACCTGTATGCAATAGCCTTGGCACGTAGTACTTCCAGCAGGGGGCGTAATTCTCTGCGTCGTTGCAGAGTAATTGTAGAGAGGTCTTGGAAAAGGCGTATGTCCGTGCCGTTATGCGATAGCTTTGTGGCGGTGCGGGCCTTACGTAGGAGCTCTTCTTTTAGTTGAAAGTCTATGATATGGCAGATTACATCCCTGGGAGGGTCCGCTTCTCTTCCCCGAGGCCGTAAGGCGCGGTGGATGTGTTCCATACCTATGGGAGTAGTGGGGGGTCTATCCAGTAGGCCGTTGAAGAAGCGGGAGACCTCTGCCTGTAATCTGTCTGCTTCGATCGATTCCGGTAGGCCACGCAGCCGCAAGTTATGGCGCCGGCCGCGGTTGTCCAAATCTTCCATGTGACGATTTAGGTCCCGAAGCTGAAGAATGTGGGTATCTAGTACCTGACACGTACGGCGTAGCACAGTGGAGTGTGTTGTAGTCGTCTTCTCCACTTCCTGGACCCTTCCTGCAATCGCTTGTATGTCGATCTTAAGATCCGTGATCGCGGCTGTCAGGGCCGCCGTGAGGGTACTTTTTATATCCCTTGCCACGGAGTGTAAGTCCTGGAGGCTGGGTTGAGAGTGCGGTGTGAGAATGACCGCGCCATTGTCTGGGGACGACAAGGTCTCTGTTGCTAGGCCTGTTGGCTGAGAAGAGCCTCGTGTGGGCGCCATATTGCCAGAATGGGAGCGGAACATTTCTGGTATATTTTGGCTGATCCTGCCGGTCAAGTCTCGGGGTGACCTGGATCTGGATGCGGAGGAGCTGCGGGAAGAAGTTCCCATGTTTTCCTCGTGTTAAGGTAGATGTTTAACCTCCGTTGTAGTCAGATTATTCTCTCTGTCAGCGGGAGCAGAAGAATTAAGCTGCCATCTTCTCCCGAGGTCAGGCCACACCGCCTTTATTGGTATTTTTATCTATTCCCCTTTTTAATAATTTTTTTAACAATTACCTTACAAAATGTATTACTAGTCTATGACAAGTACTAACTATGGTACTGTGGATGGGTTACTGACTTATATTGTGTAGTTGTTATTAATCATTAATTGAGGGCTTCTTGTTTTTTATATATATCCTTTTTATATATATTTTTAATATATATTTTTTATATATCATCCTCTTGAACTCTTGTATAAGTCAAGTTTTAGATACTAACTATGGAGATTATATTGTGCTCATTGTGGTTAAATTAGGGAATTTTTTGGCTTATCATAGAACTTCTGTTTCTTTCTTGTTTTATTAGATGGTTTAAGTGTATTCATATAGGATGGTGTCAACTAATTTAGACTTATATGCAGGGTTGCTTATGAATCCTGTATAATAAGCCAGGGGAGAAAGGGATCATAGCCCTATATGTTTTTAATCAAGATCGCTCTTATATCTTAGAAATATATATAGAAATTACCACTAGAGGGCAGAAGATTAGTATGTAGTGTTTCCTTGTTTGTAATGCAAATATGTATGAAGTGTTTAATAACAGTATTGTTAAGATTTTAACTGTATTAGATTGTGTAATAAAGCTTGTATGTAGCATATTTAGAATAAGCTTGGTGTCAAGACAAAATGATGATCCAATGAATACCGCTGTATCTATAGCAACGCTGACGCTAGCCACAATATATAAATGGAGACTCAGGTGCCACATGACTTACCTTGAAAAAGTCACGTGTCGTGTGACGCAATTCGTGGGAGGAGTCAGTGACGTGCAGTATTGAGGCCGGTCAGCAGCTTGTCACGAGCGGTGTGAGGATTCACGAGCCCCAAGTGGCTGATTGTTTCTTCGGAGGAGTCAGTGATGTGTAGCAGTGAGGCCGGTCAGCAGCGTGTTATGAGCGGTGTGGAGACTCGCCCCAAGTGGCTAATTTGTTCTCTTCATCCAGGCATTTACCATCCAGGCTCATGTGAGTGTATTCAGTGAAGTGTTACTATTTAAAGTAATTACTTACTGCGCAATCATGTCTTTCCTGTTTATTTCACATGTTTACAATACCTGAGAACATTCATCTAGAAATTCCTCAGAATACAGAGATAATTAATTATTATATTAAAATAATATAAGTCATTTGCAATATTGGCCAGATTTAAACAGTCCTGCCAAAATGTACATTAAGACCGAAGGCATAACTTTTGTCTTCTCCTGTTAAGCAGTACAGCTTGTCAATTCCTTGCCCTAACTCTTGATTGGACAGTAAAGTAACTGCTGCTGCTTTTAACCCTTTCACTGCCAGGCCCAGTGCTCTACTTTTAACCTCGGGTTATTACAGTGCCTTGCAAAAGTATTCACCCCCTTGGCTTTTTACCTATTTAGTTACATTACAGGCCAGCCTTTAGTTCAATTGTTTTTTTAATCTGAATTATATGTGATGGATCAGAACACAATAGTCTAAGTTGGTGAAGTAAAATTAGAAAATATATATATAAAACTATTTTTCAGAAATAAAAAACTGATAATTGGCATATGCGTATGTATTCACCCCCTTTGTTATTAAGCCCATAAAAAGCTCTGGTGCAACCAATTACTTTCAGAGGTCACTCTGCAATCTAAGTGTCACATGATCTGTCATTACATATACACACCTTTTTGAAAGGCCCCAGAGGCTGCAACACCTGAGCAAGAGGCACCACTAACCAAACACTGCCATGAAGACCCAGGAACTCCCCAAACAAATAAGGGACAATGTTGTTGACAAGTACAAGTCAGGGTTAGGTTATAAAAAAATATCCAAATCTTTCATGATCCCTAGGAGCACCATCAAATCTATCATAACCAAATGGAAAGAACATGGCACAACAGCAAACCTGCCAAGAGACGGCCGCACACCAAAACTCATGGACAGGGCAAGGAGGGAATTAAGGCAGCACAGAGACCTAAGGTAACCCTGGAGGAGCTGCAGAGTTCCACAGCAGAGACTGGAGTATCTGTACATAGGACAACAATAAGCCGTACACTCCATAGAGTTGGGCTTTATGGCAGAGTGGCCAGAAGAAAGCCATTACTTTCAGCCAAAAAAAAAAAAAAAAAGCCACGTTTTGAGTTTGCGAAAAGGCATGTGGAAGACTCCCAAAATGTATGGAGGAAGGTGTTCTGGTTTGATGAGACTAAAATTTAACTTTTTGGCCACAAAAGAAAATGCTATGTCTGGTGCAAACCCAACACATCACATCACCCAAAGAACACCATCCCCACAGTGAAACATGGTGGTGGCAGCACCATGCTGTGGGGATGTTTTTCAGCAGTGTTTTTCAGCAGTCGGGACTGGGAAACCTGTACCACTCTGTGTGTGATTTGAAGCTAGGACGGAGGTTCACCTTCCAGCAGGACAATGACCCCAAACACACTGCTAAAGCAACACTTGAGTAGATTAAGGGGAAACATGTAAATGTGTTGGAATGGCCTAGTCAAAGCCCAGACCTCAATCCAATAGAAAATCTGTGGTCAGACTTAAAAGATTGCTCTTCACAAGCGCAAACCATCAAACTTGAAGAAGCTGGAGCAGTTTTGCAAGGAGGAATGGACACAAATCCAAGTGGTAAGATGTGGCAAGCTCATAGAGACTTATCCAAAGCGACTTGAAGCTGTGATAGCCAGAAAAGGTGGCGCTACAAAGTATTGACTTTGGGTGGGTGATTAGTTATGAACATTGACTTTTTTGGTTATTTTGTCCTATTTGTTGTTTGCTTCACAATAAAAAAAAAAAAAAAAAATCTTCAAAGTTGTGTGCATGTACTATAAATTGTGAACAGTATTTTAACCCTTATCAAATTTGAAAAGTAAGAAAAAAAAAATAGTGGCACTTAGATCACAATATTACAATTATACAAAAATGCACAGTACAGCAAAAATAAATGTGAAAAAAATGATAAGATATAATCATATTTTATTTATTTATTTTCACATTGATCATTTTTTTCATATTCATTTTTGTTGTACTGAGCATTTATGTATAATTGCAATATTGTGATCTAAGCGCCACTAATTATTCTTACTTTTCATATTTGATAAAGGGTTAAAATACTGTTCACATTTTGTATTGTTTAAAGTGGCAGCTCTACCAATTGGAGATATTCTGTTCTGAGGCGCAGTGGTTGAACTTCAAGTGTGGGCGGGTTGAACTTGATGACCATCATTTTTAGATGTTCTATAAATTAAATGATGCAAATCCTCAAACAATCCATGTTAATTCCAGGTTGTGAGGCAGCAAAACACGAAAAATGCCAAGGGGGTGTATACTTTTGCAAAGCACTGTATTTTTGCAATATTTCTTTTTTATTTTTGACTTACAGCTTTTAAAGGTTGTAAAAGACCCCATGTCAACCATATATTTTCAAAAAGCATAGGACTAGTAGAAATAAAGGATGGTGCTAATGATGTTGCAAGGCATGTGATAGCTGCACAAATGTGTATCAAACCAGATGAAGATTAATATGAAGCTAAGATCAGGAACACAAGGGCATAACCTCAAAATAGCAGGAGGAAAGTTCATTGTAATTTCAGAAAGTATTACATATTTTACGGAAAGGGTAGTTGATGCTTGGAACAGACTTCCAGCAGAGGTAGTGAGTCAGTCAACCGTAAGTGGATTATATATGCTTGAAAATAAAACAAAAGCAAAAAATACAAGAACATGTGTCATTAAAAATTTAAAACACTGACTCAATAGACCACTTCTGCTTATACTTTTCTATGTTTCTATTTTCAATTAAAATATTCTAGAATAATTACTTATGCACACAAACTGTATTCAGTTAATAAATAGCAAATATTGGTAAATTTAAAATTCTGCCTTTTTATGAAATGGTGAAAATCGAACATATGCAACTAACGCTATTAATCTGGAGTTTGGCTTCACGCCTATGCCTTGTGATAACACCAATCAACATTGCTGTGTGTGTTGCACTGGTGTGCATTGCGATAAAAATAGTGAAGTATACATTTCATCGCAATGCTGCATGGTAGCATGGTGGAGTGGTTAACTCTTTGGGGGAGGGGTAAAGGGGTTGATTAATTAAAAATAATGTTAGTATGGTGCAGCATGAGTGGGTTAATGTACTGCTAATGGTCACTTATGCATTAGTGACCAGTGGCAGTTAATTAACCCCTCTGTGACACATTAGTGGCACCAGTGGCAGTGTTAATTACCCCTTTATGCTGCAGCATGAAGGAGTTAATAAAAACTACCAGTGACCAGTGACCACTAATGCAGCAAGGGGTTAAGTAACACCACCCCTGCCTACCAATGGGTAGGAATGTCTGAAGGACCACTACCACGGAACATCAGTGCAGAAAGATTAAAATAGCATTCCAGCTTAAGCCTAACTAGCTTTAAAAATGCCTCCTCCCCCGTCCTAACATCCATGCTGACTAACCTATTTTTAACCCACTCTGGTCCAGTCACATGGTCTCCGCCATGTGAGACAGTATGCAGGGGAGAGGCGGAAGTGCCAACAATGGCTGAGACATGGGAACCCATGGTCACTACTCCAAACTTTACCAGCCATTGTCGGCACTCTCTCCTCTCCTCTGCAGCTGGAACTGCCTAATACAATGGATCAGGTGACTTGACCAGACTGGAAGGAGCTGAAAATAGGTATAACACAGGTTAGTCAGCATAGGTGTTGGGAAGGGAGGGGGCATTTTTAAGGCTAGTTAGAATCAGAACACCAATGACCACTTATGCTGGGGGTTATTACTTTTAGCGACACCAATGCAGGGGATTATTATTGCAGAAACTGCCATCAATGTTGGGGGTTATTACATAAGCTAGCACCAATGCTGGCAATTATTATTGCAAAAATTGGCACCAATGCTGCCAATTATTGTTGCTGCTACTGACACAAATGCTGGGGGTTAATGCTGGGGATTATCATTGCAGAAACTGGCATCAATGCTGGAGGTTATTATTACAAAAACTGCTACTGATGTTGGGGGTTATTGTTGCTACTACTGAGACCAATGCTGGGGGTTAATATTATGTAACTGGCACTGATGCAGGAGGTTATTACAGAAACTGACATTTATGCTGAGGGTTATTTTTGATTAAACTGGCACTATTGCTGGGTATTATTACTGCAGAAACTGGCACTGATGCTGGGAATTATTACTGCAAAAACTGCCACTGACTCTTTTGCAAGAAACGGAAAAGGGGTGGGGTAGGGCGGTGCAGTTTGCCATTTTGACAATATCACTCAAATTGTCCTCTCTGCTCATTCCAAGACCTCCTGCTCTCTAGCTATTTTGGCACCTCCTCCCATGCTCACCTCCTGGACTAATTCAGAGCTTGCCCCAACCTCTAGAACCCTCAACCCCAACCTGTCTAGCTATCCCTTATTTGTGAGGTAATTCCTGAAATCTTGTCTCTCATCTCACCCCTACCCAACAACTGAAAATACATTTTTTGTCTACATGCTCCCACACAGTTATCACCATTTTGCCACTTGCCCTTTCCTTTTAGATTGTAAGCTGTCATTAACAGGATCCTCTTATTGTGTATTGTATTGTAATTGTACTGCTTTTTACTATATTGTAAAGAGCTGCACAAACTGTTGGTGATATTATATATAAGTCCTGTATTATAATAATGAAATATCAGACTAGTAACGTCATCTTTTTCCAGTCTGCACCCATCATTTTTGCTTGTTTTCAACAGACATTTATATACTAATTAAAATTAACTGACTTCAAGATAAACTCAGGTGATTACCCTAGTTATGTTAAAATACATGAAATCATTTTGTAATAAACTGTATTAAATGTGTGTTTTTTATCTTCTGTAGTTCAGAATTAGATTTTGTACATTCCACTTTGGCTAGTTAAACTTTCAATAATCTGTATTTTCAATTAAATCTAAACAATTCTTGGATTTTTGAGTGTGCATTGGCACAGTAGTACTTTCATTACTGATGTCATCATGTTTGCTGGAGTAAGGTGAACCTGACCAAATACTGTTCTAATAGTAATAATCATACCATATGCTATTCAGTGTAATTATTTTGTTAATAAGAATGGTTAGGCTTTTGCTCATGTGAGGGTACTTAAGTTAGCCCACGCTTTAACCACATGTAGATCTTGAGAGCTCATCTCTCCGAATATCTTTTTTAGACCCTACAATTTGATCTGGATAAGAAAATTGTTGACACCAAACATCATAAATGTGATTTAAACTGAATCTCTAAGCATTCTCCCAGCTCATCACACCCTTACATTTACTAATGAATTCACATCTTGCATACAATTGCACACAATGATAATATTTGGTTTGAGAGAATTTCCAAAGTGAAAGCATGAACAAAAAGATTTCCCATAGTGTTGACACTAGTCAATAATATCAGGGGAAACCACAAATTTTATCAGCTAATATATTTAAGTTTTATCTCTATAGATATTGGAAATCTATTTCTTGGCAAATGTGCATATCATGAGAATTTGGGTTTGTTTGAATAGCGTTGCTGTTTGGTCATGCTTAGAATTTTTTTTTTGTATCACACATAAGTGACTAGATACTTGTGGCTCATTATAGGGAGCTGGGGCTTGATACCCAATTCCCTTCCCATTCGTTTTCAAACCTTCAAACAACCTAGCATAACTATATACAATACTGTTCAAAAGTTTTAGACAGGTGTCAAGAAATGCTGTAAAGTAAAAATGCTTTCAAAATATATATATTTTAATTAAAACAATATATGTGCCATGCTGTGCAAAGCTATACAAACATAAATACTCTGTGCATAAACAATATATAACAAATCATAGTGTTAATATAGTCCACAGTGGTAAAGAATATACTGTAACATGCAATTGATAGTGCTTATATACAGTAAAGTGCAATTGATAGTGCATATATAAAGTCCTCTTGTACACTCTGTGTACCTCACAGTTAGGTTTGGTCAAACAGTGCTTTTTAGCCTTTTTAGATCGCAGTGCATTGACGTCTGAAGATTGGCCAAAGCATGCACCTGACCTGCATGCTTTGGTCAATCGCAGCGCGCTCTGCTGCGAGAGCCATAATTGGCCAATCATGGCTCAGGGGGTCCATACCCCACACTATATAAGGCTGCTTACACGGCGGCCGTATATAGTGCTATAAAAATGTGGAGGTTGAGAGAACACTAGCTAAAGGCAGCAGTTTAGTATATATATATATATATATATATATATATATATATATATATATATATATATATATATATATATATATATATATATATATATATATATATTCACACACACACACACACACATACATATACACAGGGCAGGCAGTGTATCAAAATATACAGTATATACAGTGTAATATATATATATATATATATATATGTTTATATTTATATACACACACACACAGTATGTCACAAAAGTGAGCATGCCTCTTACATTTTTGTAAATATTTTATTATATCTTTTCATGTTACAACACTGAAGAAATTACACTTTGCTACAATGTAAAGTAGCGAGTGTACAGCTTGTATAACAGTGTAAATTTGCTGTCCCCTCAAAATAACTCACACAGCAATTAATGTCTAAACCGCTGGCTACAAAAGCAAGTACACCCCTAAGTGAAAATGTCCAAATTGGGCCCAATTAGCCATTTTACCTCCCCCGTGTCATTTGACTCATTAGTGTTTCTCAGGTATGAATGGGGAGCAGGTGTGGTAAATTTGGCATTATCGCTCTCACTCTCTCATACTGGTCACTGGAAGTTCAAAATGGGACCTCAAGGCAAAAAACTGAGGATCAGAAAAAAATAATTGTTGCTGTACATAAAGATGGCCTAGGCTATAAGAACATTGCCAAGACCCTGAAAGCGAGCACCAGCATGGTGGCCAGGACCATACAGCGGTTTAACAGGACAGGTTCCACTCAAAACAGGCCTCGCCATGGTCGACCAAAGAAGTTGAATGCACGTGCTCAGCATCATAAGTGTGTGTGGCGGCAACCAGGTGAGGAGTACAAAGACAAGTGTGTCTTGCCTACAGTCAAGCATGGTGGTGGGAGTGTTATGGTCCGGGGCTGTGTGAGTGCTGCCACCCCTGGGGAGATACACTTTATTGAGAGAACCATGAATGCCAACATGTGCTGTGACATACTGAAGCAGAGCATGATCCCCTCCCTTCAGGGACTGGGCCTGCAGGGCAGTAATCCAACATGATAACGCCTCCAAACACACCTCCAAGGTGACCATTGCCTTGCTAAAGAAGCTGTGGGTAAAAGCGATGGACTGGCCAAGCATGTCTCCAGACCTAAACCCTATTGAGCATCTGTGGGGCATCCTCAAGTGGAAGGTGGAGGAGTGCAAGATCTCTAACATCCACCAGGTCCGTGATGTCGTCATGAAGGAGTGGAAGAGGACTCCAGTGGCAACCTGTGAAGCTCTGGTGAACTCCATACCCAAGAGGGTTAAGGAAGTGCTGGAAAATAATGGTGGCCACACAAAATATTGACACTTTGGGCCCAATTTGGACATATTCACTTAGGGGTGTATTCACTTTCGTTTCCAGCGGTTTAGACATTAATGGCTGTGTGTTGAGTTATTTTGAGGGGACAGCAAATTTACAATGTTATACAAGCTGCACACTCACTACTTTACATCGTAGCAAAGTGTCATTTCTTCAGTGTTGTCATATGAAAAGATATAATAAAATATTTACAAAAATGTGAGGTGTGTACTCCTTTTTGTGAGATACTGTATATATAATTATATATATATATATATATATACACACACACACACACACACATACACACAGTCAGGTCCATAAATATTGGGACATCAACACAATTCTAATCTTTTTGGCTCTATACACCACCACAATGGATTTGAAATGAAACAAACACGATGTGCTTTAACTGCTGACTTTCAGCTTCAATTTGAGGGTATTTACATCCAAATTAGGTGAACGGTGTAGGAATTACAACAGTTTGTATATGTGCCTCCCACTTTTTAAGGGACCAAAAGTAATGGATCAGATTAACAATCATCCATCAAACTTTCACTTTTTAATACTTGAAGTCTGGAATGCATAGACTTCACTAGACGCTGGGTTTAATTCCTGGTGATGCTCTGCCAGGCCTATACTGCAACTGTCTTCAGTTCCTGTTTGTTCTTGGGGCATTTTCCCTTAAGTTTTGTCTTCAGCAAGTGAAATGTGTGCTCAATCGGATTCAGGTCAGGTGATTGACTTGGCCATTGCATAACATTCCACTTCTTTCCCTTAAAAAACTCTTTGGTTGCTTTCACAGTATGCTTCGGGTCATTGTCCATCTGCATTGTGAAGCACTGTCCAATTAGATCTGAAGCATTTTGCTGAATATGAGCAGATAATATTGCCCAAAACACTTCAGAATTCATCCTGCTGCTTTTGTCAGCAGTCACATCATCAATAAATACAAGAGAACCAGTTCCATTGGCAGCCATACATGCCCACGCCATGACACTACCACCACCATGCTTCACTGATGAGGTAGTATGCTTTGGATCATGAGCAGTTTCTTTACTTCTCCATACTCTTCTCTTCCCATCACTCTGGAACAAGTTGATCTTGATCTCATCTGTTCATAGGATGTTGTTCCAGAACTGTGAAGGCTTTTTTAGATGTTGTTTGGCAAACTCTGAACTGGCCTTCCTGTTTTTGAGGCTCACCAATGGTTTACATCTTGTGGTAAACCCTCTGTATTCACTCTGGTGAAATCTTCTCTTGATTGTTGACTTTGACACACATACACCTACCTCCTGGAGAGTGTTCTTGATCTGGCCAACTGTTGTGAAGGGTGTTTTCTTCACCAGGGAAAGAATTCTTCACTCATCCACCACAGTTGTTTTCCGTGGTCATCCGGGTCTTTTGGTGTTGCTGAGCTCACCGGCGCGTTCTTTCTTTTTAAGGATGTTCCAAACAGTTGATTTGGCCACACCTAATGTTTTTGCTATCTCTCTGATGGGTTTGTTTTGTTTTTTCAGCCTAATGATGGCTTGCTTCACTGATAGTGACAGCGCTTTGGATCTCATATTGAGAGTTGACAGCAACACATTCCAAATGCAAATAGCACACTTGAAATGAACTCTGGACCTTTTATCTGCTCCTTGTAAATGGGATAATGAGGGAATAACACTCACCTGACCGTGGAACAGCTGAACAGCCAATTGTCCCATTACTTTTGGTCCCTTAAAAAGTGGGAGGCACATATACAAACTGTTGTAATTCCTACACCGTTCACCTGATTTGGGTGTAAATCACCTCAAATTAAAGCTGAAAGTCTGCAGTTAAAGCACATCTTGTTCGTTTCATTTCAAATCCATTGTGGTGGTGTAAAGAGCCAAAAAGATTAGAATTGTGTTGATGTCCCAATATTTATGGACCTGACTGTATATTAAACTGCCTGCATGCCACTAACTAACCTGCCTCTAGCTAACGTTCTCTCAACCTCCACATTTTTATAACACTATATACGGCCGCCGTGTAAGCAGCCTTATACAGTGTGGGGCGCGGCCCCCCTAAGCCATGATTAGCCAAAGGCACCCTGCCTTTGGCCAATTATGGCTCTCGCACATGAAAATATATAATAAAATATTTACAAAAATGTGAGAGGTGTACTCACTTTTGTGAGATACTGTATATATATGCATGCATGTGTATATATATATATATATATATATATAAATAATATATATATATATATATATATATATTCCTGTAAAGGAATGGGAGTCCATCTGACTCCCATGCACAGACTTCCTGTTTGTGGGGTGGGGCCCTGAGCCATAGTCAGGTCACAACGAAATAGCCCAGCACACAGCTGTGCAATCAGCGTGTCGGTCTCTCCAAAATCTGGCATAAAACAGCAATCTTTCAGGTAGCACGGGGTCCCAATGCCACATATCCTCCCCCTTGTTTCGAAACCGGAGGGAGGAACACATAAATACCTCACCATGGATGGGACACCTCTGTGCCAGCCATTAGCTGCGTAGGCCCATTTCTTTTTCCGGGTATTTTTACACCAGCACTTCACCTTGGCACCTCTGTGCCAACTGTCGGCAGCAGGAGTCTTAATCTGCCCAACCTTTTTTCTAAAGGGGCACTCCATCCACATCTTCTTCTGGGTGTGCTTACACCAGCACTTCTTCCTGAACTGTGGGCTCTCACTAATCTCTCTATCCCTTCTACCTTCTGGCCATGGGATCCTCCCTTTTTTTTCTTCCACAGACCTACACTCCTGGGACTGTTGGGGACCCACTTCCATGAAACCTGTCAGAGACTGACCCCTCTCACTACCTGACGCAACACTAACCAACCTCATCCGTTTCTCAGGTTCACTAACCCCTGTGTGGTTGCCCTTGGCAACTAAACCATCTGAGATCAACACCACATCCTTCTGTTTAACCTCAATTGCAATGTTCCACAGAGGTTATTCAACTCAATATTATCATTGTCATTAGGACCTCTTGTCCCCTTGTTTGCTAGGACCGCGTCTATGGAGGGACTACCTACAGGCAAGCAGTTACTCCCTTTGGGACAATCCCGCAGTTTCACATCACCCCCTATTTTCCAACACTCCAATAGCGATTGTCCAACCAACACACATTTTTCCACACCAATTTCTTTAACCATTTCTGTGTCCATTGGTACCTCAACCAATACCTCTGAGTTGTCCAACAGTGCTCTACAGTGCTTCTCATACACTTTTTCGTTACAGTTACCAACACTGTTATTTCCTGTCAGAGTGTCTCCTGGTACCTCAACCTGCACCTCCCTGCGAGTGATGGACCGAATTCCCACTACTGCCTTATCTGTTCCAGGCCCTTCCTTTACATGAGGTCTAGCTGGTGAGACAGTACATGTGCCATGTACCAACCACTGCTCAGCCGCACCTCGGACTTCTGCAGTAGGAATGCACCTCATCACACCAGCATATGGAGAGACTTCCACTATGTCTATCATTTCTGATTCCTCTAGCAGTTCCCCTGAATGCCTTCCACACATAACTGCCACTGGAAGCACACTCGCAGAGAACTGCGAGACCACTTTCAACAAAAGTAACCAACATTGCAGTAACCAATTTTTATCCACATTGCTTAACATCGCCTGTACGACCTGTCTCCACTGATTGGTACTACGCAGTACCAGGTCGCCCATCTGCGGTGGATACATACAGGTTTACAGCGGAAAGATTTTCCCCAATTCCAACAACAACTCAGTTATTTCTAGAAATGCCACATCTAAACACAAAACTCTAGGGACTTTTCCCTTACTAATGAAACAGAGGGGCTCATTTGCTAAGGCTTGAGGCTTGACACTCAAAGAGACCCCCACCTCAGAGGCAACTGACAAAACTTGCGGCTCCCCATGAGCACTGTAAAACACGTGTCACACTCATCCTCTCATTTTCAGCAACGCTGAGCCCTTCCAAGTCTTTATGCAATATCCCACCATACTGACACTCAACATTACTCATCTCTTTTGCTGTGGACAAAACCTCTGCTATGTATGCACCCTTTTGAGATCCTTCCAACTGGAGAGGGTTAACTTCTGCAAAAGCCAATGCACCTGTGTCTACTGGCCCTGCAGCCTCTCCATTTGTCACAGTAACAATAGTGTCCACCTTACTATTACATTCAGAAATTTCTTTCCACCACGCTAACACCTTTATGGCGAGACTATCCCAGTCTATCCTGTCTGTGCGCCAGTCACCAGCACTCCGTAGTACTGCTCCCTCTGCCCAATGAGACACAGGTGAACAGTGTGGTTTAGCAGCAGGCATCCCGCACCAGTCACTGTCAAACACATCAGATTGTGATAATTCATGCTTCATCGTTTGAGCTGTTTTCCCATTGTTTTCCACCTGAGCAGTTAGGAGCTGTCCTGGACCCCCGCTGGCTCCAACACACGAGTCCTCGTGAGATTTCCAGGGACAACTCTGCGGCACCGCCTGTGGTTGTCATGGGAAAACCATCATCAACATTATCAGAAATACATTCCTCATTATCATTCCTGTCTCTCATAGGCTGTCCCAGCTCATTACCAACTTGAGCCTGCAGGATATTTGTTACATCACTTTTTGCTTTATAAGACACTCTGTCACCTGCCGGGGTGGCTACATAGTCATCCTGGGAAACCTCAAGCTCAGACACCTGGGAGGTCACCAGGGACAACCCTGTTGCAGCTGTCATGCTTGCTAGGGGCAATGGTACATATCCCTCAGTGGTCACCCCTGCCATATATCGTTCAGCACTCTGCTGAATCATTCCTGTCCTTTGCACAGAACCGTTTTCCCTTTTAAACATCAACATAGAGGGAAATTGATCACCATTTTCAGAATTGTTAGTACACACCACATCATTAGGTTTAGCTTTAACCCTTGCCTCTCTGCTACAAAGAGCATTGCATGGAGACAAGTCCTTAACAGCCCCCAAGCTTGCTGTAGGTTCAGCTTCAAACTGTGCTTTGCTACTACACAGAGTATTAATTTGCAGCAAGTGGACTTACTCCCACTTCACAGGGAATAGTCCTATGACCAGTCTGTCTCACATTTGTAACAGTCTTACCATTCCGGTTGGCAGGTGTGGAAAGCTTCAATTGAGGGCGTTGTCCCTTCTTTGCTGTGCTCTCACAAGCTAATGCCCCCACTTGGACAACAACATTGCATCCTTCTTGGATTTTTTAACATCCCCTGCAGGCCAAACAGGTTTCCTGTTGCCAGGGGTAACAGCAGACCCACACACATGGTCACACCCCGTGCAGGATGCTGGATACGGTGCCCTCTTCTCTGGGCTGACCACTTCACACAAGCAGCCATAACTTGAAAGCACTGGTTTCTTGTGCTTTCTGTCACCCCCTGCAGGCTGAACAAAATGTTCACCACGGATGCCAGGGGCAACAACAGACACTGCTGCACCAACATCTTCACTCAAAAATTGAGGAACATCTCCTCTGCGACTCCTCCTTTCAGCAAACACACTTTTTCCTGTTGCTATGGGAGACCACATTCTCCCCATTGACTTTTTCCAGCGCTCTCTAGATTGGATTGCTCCTAGGAAATTGTAATCATCTTGCTTATGACCCATATATCGGTATACCTCTTGGTACTCCTCCGTCAGAAATGGTTGCATCAATTCAACCCAGCGACCTTTGGGCCATCCTCTGTAGGAAGCAGTTATCACAAACTTACCCAAAAAGTCTTCAACATGTTCAAAAGTCAACATAGGCTGTATGAAGTCAGCAGCACAGATTTCTCCATTGTTGCCATGGGCAACCACACCTATCTGCTCACTCCTTGCACTGAGTGATAGACTTTGGTGGACTCTCCATACTCATAGTCACCTTGCTAGGGACAATCCCAGCCCTCTTTCTCCTTGGCAAACTCTGATCAGGCATGTATGGGCTTCGTTCAGGTGGTAACAACCCCTATAGCCACAGAGCTCTATCTTCTCAGCAAACATTGCTTCCTTTTTGCGTTTTGACCGCCCCATCTCTGCAGTCAGGTCCACAACGCTTTTTAACACAATTCCTTTTAACACAGGAAAATTTGGCATACTGTCTTTTTAAGACTTGCAAGCAGCACACTTTCACATGCAGACTCCACTGGTTCACATTAGCTGCTCCGCACAGCATTGCTGCAAAACACACAGTTTCTTGCTACTCACTGTTTTTGGTATGCAAGGATCTGGAACTCTTCCAACTCTGCCTGCATTCTCCACCATGTGTAAGACTGGGGTGATCAGACTCAAGTGGCAGGTGCATTTCCAGTGAGTACGCCAGTCCAAAACTGTATTTTAAGGGTGTAGTATCCCACTTTAATTTAAAAGAACAAAAAAAAAAAGTTCACAAAGACATCAGTATCCCACGAAGAGGGGTTCCACCATTACTGTATCTTACAGACTCCAAATGCTTCAGTCTCCTGGCTTACATTATTGCCACGCAGCTGCTTCAGGCCTGTAGCCTAGGCCTTAGGTCTGCTCCTTAGAACAAAAGAGTTTCCTAGAGTTAAGCTCTCTCCTGGCTTACTCCCGATCAGCGCCTTGCTGCTCTGTCACAAAGTACATCTGCCTCCTGCAGACATGCATGCTCTGGCTGCACCCATGCAGCCTCTGACTCCTGTAGAGGAATAGGAGTCCACCTGACTCCAATGCACAGACTTCCTGTCTGTGGGGTGGGGCCCTGAACCATAGTCAGGTCACAACTAAATAGCCCAGCACACATCTGTGCAATCAGCGTGCCAGTCTCTCCAAAATCTGGTGTAAACCAGCAATCTTTCAGCACGGGGTCCCAATGCCACAATATATATATATATATATATATATATATATACACACACACACACACACATATATATATATACATACACACACACAGTGCAGGCAGTATATATATATATATATATATATATATATATATATATACACACACACACACACACACAGTGGATATAAAAAGTCTACACACCCCTGTTAAAAATGTCAGGTTTCTGTGATGTAAAATAATGATTAGGAATGAGTCGAACACCCTCGGTTCGGTTGGCACCAGAACATCCAAACACGCCAAAAAGTTTGTTTGAATATGCGAACACCATTAAAGCCTATGGGACACGAACATGAAAAATCAAAAGTGCTAATTTTAAAGGCTTATAAGCAAGTTTTTGCCCTAAAAAGTGTTTGGGGACCTCAGTCCTGCCCCAGGGGACATGTATCAATGCAAAAAAAAGTTTGAAAAATGGCCGTTTTTTCGGGAGCAGTGATTTTAAGAATGCATAAAGTGAAATAATAAAAATTAAAAATTAAATATTCCTTTAAATATCATGCCTGGGGGGGGGGTGTCTATGGTATGCCTGTAAAGTGATACAGTTTTCCCGTGTTTAGAACAATACCACAGCAAAATGACATTTCTAAAGGGAAAAAAGTAATTTAAAACTGCGGCTATAATGTATTGTTGGGTGTTGGAGGTGCCAGAACACTGTAACCCCTCACAGTTACACTTGGTAGGTGCAGGAACAGGCCCTGCTGTGAAATATTATATCAAGAATTGTAATTACATGCCCCTGTTAAACAGGGGCAGATAAATTGGGCATTAGGCAGTGGTGGTGATGGTGCCAGAACACTGTAACCCCTCACAGTTACGCTTGTTGGGCACAGGAACGGGCCCTGCTATGAAATATTTGATCAAAAATTTTATTTACATGCCCCTGTTAAACAGGGGCAGCTAAATTGGGCCTTAGGCAGTGGTGGTGCCCTAAACCAAAAATATTGTTGGTCAGTTAGCATCATCAAGATTGAGGAGGAATAGGATAGTCACTCAGCATAGGCAGTCTTCAAGGGATCTCACATCCATAGAAAAATCAATCAGTTACATCAGCATCAGGTGCTTGATAGCTGCTGCTAATCCAAGACTGATTCATTTTTATGAATGTGAGCCTATCAACGGAGTCTGTGGACAGGCGTACTCTATGATCCGTGACAAACCCTCCAGCAGCACTGAATGTGCATACAGAAAGAACGCTGGATGCAGGACAGGCCAGTTGCTAAATTGCATATTGAGCAAGTTCTGTCCAGTGGTCCATCCTCAAGACCCAGTGACCCAGTGGATGGTCTGTTGGAAAGGTCTCCAAGTCTGCTCTTGCCCCAAGATATTCCTGTACCATGTAATGCAGACGTTGGCGATGGTTGCTTGAACCGATCAGACCTTGGCGCTGAGGACTAAAAAAATTGTCTGAAGGCATCGGTTAGCCGGCCACCTTTTCTACCGCTCTTCCTCTGACTGACCGAAGCCTCAGCAACACGTTGTTCAGCACCAGGAAACTGTAACCTCCCAGGGTCTGGAAACGCATTGCACAAACCTTTCTTCATGGCCTCCTGAATATGTTTCATCCTCTGCTCCTCTGCGAAGGCAGGATGGAATCTGCAACCTTACCCTTCTAACGTGGATCAAGAAGGGTTGATCCACGAAGGGTTGCCTGCCAATAATGATCTCTCTCCTGGGTCCTTTCACAGGCTTTGCAGAATCACGGAGGCTATGCAGCGTAAGTTTGCAGACCCATTCGATTGTGAGTCCTCTGGTCACTGAGGATGACGTTGTCAGAAACTACCTCCTCCCAACCATGTACAACTCCTTTCTTTTTCTGGGGAATGAAAACCATCCCTTGAAGACTGCTGCTGAGTGTTATCCTCTACATCCATGCTGACACAATCCTCCTCCTTCTCCTCCTCCTCCTTCTCTTCTTCTTCCTGTGTGTTTGGCGGGCCCACAGGAATGCTATCTGGATAAAGAGGGCCTAGAGAGGTAAGGAAGTCCTCATTTTCCTCCCGCTGTTCTGCCTCAAGCGCCCTGTCCATTATTCCATGAAGCGTGTGCTCCAACAGGAAGAAAAGAGGGACAGTATCACTGATGCTTGCATTGTCACTGCTCACCATCCTCGTGGCTTCCTCAAATGGTGACAGGACAGTGCTTGCATCCTTGATCAGTAGCCACTGGTGTAAAAAAGCCAAGCTCACCTGACCCTGTCCTGGTGCCATACTCACACATGTTCTCATTGATGGCCCTCTGCTGCGAGTGCAGCCGCTGCAGCATTGCCAATGTTGGGTTCCACCTGGTTGGCATGTCACAAATGAGGCAGTTGGTTGGCAGGTTGCATTCCCTTTGAATGTCAGCCAGCCAAGCACTGGCATTGTATGACCGGTGGAAAAGACCACAGACTTTCCTGGCCTGCCTCAGGAGATCCTGTAAGCCTGAGGTACAGCACATTCCACAAATTCAAGAAAGGGGGCAGAGTCTACCAGCTGAAAAGGCAGCAATTGCAGTGCTAGCAATTTGGCCAAGCTAGCATTCAGACGCTGAGCATGTGGATGGCTGGGACCAAATTTCTTTTTCCGGTTTAGCAACTGGGGTAGGGAAATTTGCCTGCTAAAATCAGATGGAGGTGTACTGATAGCAAATTGGCTGCAAGTACTTGAGACACCTATTGCTATACCTTCATTCCTTTCAGTGCAGGTTTTTTAGAGGACTGGAGGTATAGTGGGGTTGGAGATCCCAGATGAGGAGCAAGGAGAAGTCTGCCTTTTTCTTTGATGTGGGTCTTTCAAGTGCTGTTGCCAACGGACTGCATGGGAGGTCGTCATATGTCTGGTCAAGCATGTGGTGCCCAAGCGGCTTCTGTTCTGGCCACACTTTATCCGCTTCAGACATAGATTGCAAATAGCCATGGTGCGATCTGCTGCACATGTGTCAAAAAAGGCCCACACCAAGGAACTTTTCAAAATCAGCAGGGAGTGAGAAGCGCCCTGCACCTGTGGAGCTCTGCGGTGTGATGCAGTAGGGTGGCTGCCCTTAAGCTGCCCCCTAGAGGACATCCTGCCCCCTTGAAGTTGTGCCTCTTCCTCCTCTCTTCTATCAGGCACCCAAGTAGTGTCAGTGACCTCATCATCCCCTCCCTCCTCATCACTGGAGCAAACTTGGCAGTATGCTGTGGCTGGGGGAACATGACTGCCAGTTTCTAGTCCTTCTTGGGCACCCCCCCTCTCTAGGCTCATGTTACTCCCTTCCTCAACCTAGGAACCAACATCGGAGCCTTCTAAGTGCTGCGCATCCTCCATCAGCATGTACCCGACACTGTGGTCAAATGGTTCGGGGGACACCTCCGTGCAAGATGGTGGGGCTAGGGAAGGAGTGACTGTTGACATGGAGCCGATGGAATAGGCCGCTTTGGCAGCTGCATTAGCAGGCAAACTACTTTTAGCCTGGGTGACAGAGGATGAGGAGGATGAGGATGGGTTTGTTATCCACTCCACCAACTCTTCTGCATGTTCTAGCTCAATAACATGGCCAGCAGCAGGAAAAAAGGACAAGCGTACCCCACGGCCACCTGCAGAGGATGCACTATGTCCACGACCAGCACTGTTGACTGTAGACACAGAGCCCGCTTGCCCTCTTTTAGTGGCCTATGAGCATCTGCCTCTCCTTGGTAGCCTTCCGGACATGATGTATATTTTGTTTGGCAACACCACACTGCACCGCTTTGTGTGCTGTGTACACCACCAGAAAAGTAGGAGCAACTGCACTACGACTGCACTGTTTTGTGTGCTGTGTACACCACCAGAAGAGTAATAGAAACAGTACACCACGGAATGCACTGTATATATATATGCTACACTGGATGCTGCAAAGTGTATATATATATATATATATATATATATATATATATATATATATATATATATATATATATATATATATATATATATATATATTACAAGTAGATTAGAAATAGTACCCCACGGAATGCACTGTAGAATGTAGATCTCTAGGCTACACTGACTGGATGCTGCAGAGTGTATATCTATATATAGATCTAGCTCTATATATAGATATATATCTATATATAGAGCTAGATCTATATATAGATATATATATATATTAAATACACTGCCACTAACTGAATAACCTGCCTGATCAATCTAAATCAAGTTATGTCTCCGTCCGCACCAACAACACTACACAGGGCCGCCGTGCAGGCAGCCTTATATAGTGTGGGGCGTGGACTTAGTCCCCCTGAGCCATGATTGGCCAGAGGCACCCTGCCTTTGGCCAATTATGGATCTCTTAGCAGAGGGTGCTGGGATTGGCCAAAGCATGCAGGCCAGGTGCATGCTTTGGCCAATCATCATACAGCAATGCACTGCGATCTCTCAGTGCATTATGGGGCCCTAAAATTTCCTGCGAATGCCCCATATTGTTTGATATTCGGTGAACGGGCGAACATCTGATGTTTGAGTTGAACTCATGTTCGACCCGAACATCAAGCTCATCCCTAATAATGATACAAAGATAAATCATTTCAGAACTTTTTCCACCTTTAATGTTACCTATAAACTGTACAACTCAGTTGAACAACAAACTGAAATCTTTTGGGTGGAGAGAAGTAAAAATAAAAAACTAAAATAATATGGTTGCATAAGTGTGCACACCCTTAAACTAATACTTTGTTGAAGCACATTTTAATTTTATTATAGCACTCAGTCTTATTGGGTATGAGTCTATCAGCATGGCACATCTTTACTTGGCAATAGTTGCTCACTCTTCTTTGCAAAAACACTCCAAATCTGTCAGATTGTGAGGGCATCTCCTGTGCACAGCCCTCTTCAGATCACCCCACAAATTCTCAATAGGATTCAGGTCTGGGCTTTGGCTGGGCCATTTCAAAACTTTAACCTTCTTCTGGTGAAGCCATTCTTTTGTTGATTTAGATGCATACTTTGGGTCGTTGTCATGCTGAAAGATGAAGTTCCTCTTTCTGTTCAGCTTTCTAGCAGAAGCCTGAAGGTTTTGTGTCAATATTGACTAGTATTTGGAACTGTTTATAATTCCATCTACCTTGACTAATGAAACCTGTTTCAGCTGAAGAAAAACAGCCCCAAAGCATGATGCTGCCACCACCATGCTTCAGGGTGGGTATCGTGTTCTTTTGGTGATGTGCAGTGTTGTTTTTGCATGAAACATATATTTTGGAATTATGGCCAAAAAGTTCAACCTTGGTTTCATCCCTTGGTTTCATCAGACCATAACACATTTTCCCATATGCTTTTGGGAGACTTCAGATGAGTTTTTGTAAAGTTTACCAGGGCTTGGATGTTTTTCTTCATAAGAAAAGGCTTCTGTCTTGCCACTCTACCCCATAGCCCAGACATATGAATACGGGAGATTGTTGTCATATGTACCACACAGCCAGTGCTTGGCAGATATTCCTGCAGCTTCTTTAATTTTGATGTAGGTCTCTTGGCAGCCTCCCTGTCCAGTTTTCTTCTTGACTTTTCATCAATTTTGGAGGGACATCCAGTTCTTGGTAATGTCACTGTTGTGCCATATTTTCTCCACTTGATGATGACTGTCTTCACTGTGTTCCATGGTATATCTAATGCCTTGGAAATTGTTTGGTATCCTTTTCCTGACTGATATCATTTTACAATGAGATCCCTCTGATGCTCTGGAAGCTCTCTGTGGACCACAGCTTTTTCTGTAGGATGGGACTAAGAAAATATCATAAAAGAAGTTCTAGAACAGCTGAACTTTATTTGGGGTTAATCAAAGGCATTTTAAATGATGGCAGGTGTGTACTGACTTCTGTTTAACACGAGTTTGAATGTGATTGCTTAATTCTGAACACAGCTACATCCCCAGTTATAAGAGGATGTGCACACTTATGCAACCACGTTATTTTAGTTTTTTTAGTTTTACTTCCCCCCCAAAGATTTTTGTTTGTGTTTCAATTGAGTTCTACAATTTATAGGTCACATTAAAGGTGGAAAGTTCTGAAGTGATGTGTCTTTGTATCATTTTTTTACATCACAGAAACCTGACCTTTTAACAGGGGACACACACACACATACACACAATGCAGGCAGTGTAGAATATATATAGTATACAGTGCAGGCAGTGTACAGTATATAATGCAGTGTGTTGAAGTGGTTAAGGGGAACCCTATAACAGTATTAAGCAAAAAAACGCCATGTCCAGCCATGCCATCTCAGCCCCCCTATATGAATGGGTATCAGGTACATTGTACCCTTCCCATTCACCAAAAAAGTGTAAAAAAGTCAAAACCACAAAAGACAGTTTGACAATTTATTCAAAAAGAAAAAAAAAAAAAAAGAAGTGTCCTGCAATGTCCATCCATCTTCAATCAAATCCTTTTTTGGTTTTCTTCCTTACATGGGATGTGACAGTGATCCCCGGGAAAGCTCAAACATTGGCTCCTTTTCTTATTGTTGATTCCATATAAATCCGGGTAGCAAATACCCACGTGGCCCCTCCATTATGCAGGCAGCCAATATGTTTTGAGTTTTACTATTTTTTTCACCAGTATTGTAGCTGCTTTCAGCAGACTACTTTGAGACTGTTTTTTTTTTTTTTTTCTCTTTCTACTCTTTTCCCTCCGCCCTCTTCTCCACTTATTTAAGGAAAATGGCAGAACTTTATAGTCAATCATGGGATAACTTTGTAACTAAACTTCAGCAAGACTATGGCCAGAACAAATTTCGTGAATCAGAGCTAAGCTTTTTATTCTCCAGCCTAACCAAATGGCTGGAGAAGAAATCGCTGACCTATTGGCATGTCCAAAGCTTTAAGGATTACATCAAAGATGACATAAATCCGTTAGGACTACGAGTCCAAATTTTTCCATCATTTGATAACATAAGTGCTACGTTTAAAACTGCCTGGGAGCATAATTTAAAAATATGTTCAATGGGAATGATGAAATTATTAATGGAGGAATATCAAAAACATATGACGGAGATAGATTTAAATATAGACCAGATATATTCAAAAATCAAACCTCTAGAGACCCACCCCTCCTTTCCGAAACTCAATGAAAAATTAAAAACCCATATTGAACTTTTCAACAAAAACATTCTCTTGAAGAAAGAGGGCAAATTTCTCAGAGATAAACAAGCGTTTGAAGAAGGGAGGGCTTATAAATGGGCCCAACAATCAGGGAATAATAGGACCAAACTAAATCCACGACCCTATCCCAAAAATACAGACACGTCCGATTCCTCCTCCACATCATCCAATTCCCACTCCTCACATAGATAGCCTGGACGGAATAGGAAACCAAAAAGACGCCAAGAAGGCGATCACCCCATAGGCAATGACATGAAAAAAACATTTGTTAAAAACCAGTCACGGACTCCCCGTGCAGGTGACCAAAGCTCGGTGACAAACCCGCCACCATCAGCTAATGATTCCAGTATACCACCGTTAGTTGAAAACTCTTCATCAACACTTCCCGTGAAGGTTCCATCAATATTTTTCCCAAAAAACCAGGGGAACCCCCAAGCACCTCCAAACCCATGACCACAGGAATTGCACTACCGTCATTGGATGTAGTGAACCTATCCTCACACACTCCCACCCCAGAAGAAATACGAGTGCTTTCAAAAGGCCTCACTTTCTGCCCCAATAATAAATTAGATAAATTCACAGTCATAAAGGACCTACACTTGTACACACGTAAATTATTATTAAAAAGTATGTTTGACAAAAACAAATATGACTATGAAGGCTGTCGCACCTTCAGTGAGCAACAAGCTCTTGATAACCTTAAATCACTGTTACAAGAAAGTGAGACCCCTGACCTAATAGACACCTTAGACTTGGAGACCCTCCTAGAAGGAAATGGGGACACACCTAGTACAATCAAAAAATCGTCTCTAAAGAAAGCCTCCTCTATCTATCCAGCTCCTAGCTCTAACCCCGGGGTAGCGACCTTTTTAAAGATGACATCTCAGGAGATAAAATCGCTCAAATCCACACCCCTTCATACTCCCAATTTGACCAAAAATGAAAGAACAGCTTTATCTAATCTTTCCACCAACTATAACATCACCATCAAACCAAGTGATAAAGGGGGCAACATTGTCCTAATGGACAAGGATTTCTATAAAAAAATGTGTCTTAAAATTCTTAGAAACAGGGACTGGTATCGCCCAGTCGGCACCGATATTGTAGAGGCCTTTAATAAGAAATTCTACACGTTTGTAGATGAGGCTTTCCATAACAACACCATTTCCAAACAAACGTGGGAGTTCATTCGAACCCCATATCCCCGGGTGCCAACCTTCTATGCACTCCCCAAATTACATAAGAATCTAAAAGACCCCCCAGGGAGACCGATTCTATCAGGAAATGGTTCACTGACAGAAAATTTATCGAGACTCATAGATGAACACATCAGACCATTTGTCGTGACCATCCCTTCCTACATCCGAGACACAATCCACCTTCTTCAAATACTGCAGGATATCCATATCCCAAGTCAATGTACCCTTGTAACCATAGATGTAGAGGCTCTCTACAGCTCTATTCCCCACAGTAAAGGGTTGGCGTGTATTCGAAGGGTGTTGTCGCAGACCAGCCATCATGAGACACCTTTTAATGAATTTATATCTGATTCATTGGAGTTTATACTCAACCACAACATCTTCTCCTTCGACGGGGGACTCTTCCTCCAGGTGCAGGGCGTAGCCAGGGGCACTTGCTGTACCTGGGGGAATGGGAAAAAACCATATTTAACGATGAGGATCTCTCTATGTACCTGTGCCACGTCCAAGTGTGGCACAGGTACATAGATGACATCTTCATCGTATGGGATGGCACCCAGTCTCTACTGAACGAGTGCCTACAAGCATTAAACGAAAACCTTTTTAATCTCAAATTCACCATGACCTCAGACAAGAACACCATCACGTTTTTGGACGTTGAAATTTCAATTGATGAATCCAATGTATTATCTTCCAAACTATTTAGGAAACCGACTGCTGGAAACACAGTACTCCACTCCTCCAGCTTTCACCCCAAACCCTTAATTAACTCAATTCCTTACGGGGAATATCTGAGAATCAAACGAAACTGCTCAAATCAATTAGATTTCAAACATGAGGCCAATAAATTAAAGTGTCGATTACTACATCGCGGGTATAGTCATAAATGCCTGAAAAGAGCATTCAGACGTGCCAACCAAAAAGACAGACGCCAACTACTAATTCCCAAACAAAAATCCATTACTGATGCCCCAACTAGAATAATTACAACATATACAAACGATCATAATAAAATCAGACAGATCTGCCAGAAATACTGGCATTTATTGACTTTAGACCCGACTATAGGTCCATTAGTGCCCCCTAGACCTCCAATCACATACAGACGTTCCACCTCTGTGGGAGACTTACTAGTCAAAAGTGAGTTTAAAGGACAGGAAAGAGGTGATCCCTGCAAAGCAGTAGGCACGTTCCAATGTGGGTCATGTGCCTACTGCAAGTATATGGATATACGTAAGAATATACTCCTACCAAACGGGAAGCGTTTTGTTCCAAAACATTTCGCAAATTGCCAAACAACAGGAGTGGTATACATGCTAACATGCCATTGCGGTTGTTTTTATGTGGGGAAAACGCTACAAAAATTATGGCAACGCATCTATCGCCACCTTAGAGCAAGCTGCTGATCCTGACCTCCCCCTGGGCAGGCATGTGACCCAAGTTCATGGAGGTATAATTCTGGATCGCCTGCATCCGAGTTCTCGTGGGGGAGACCTTAACAAGATTCTCCTACAACGGGAACTCCGCTGGATATCCAACCTCGATGCGACAATGCCGCCAGGCTTAAACGAAGCTTTTAATTTAAAACCCTTTCTTCCTGGTTTCTCCACAGGAGGCTATGACAAAGAACTATAGGATTAATACTTACCACATTAAGTCACCTGGTCCTATTTTTTTTTTTTCCTCTTACCAGGCGATCTAGTATTCCTCACTATCCCCCATCCTTCATATATACTCATCAACCTCTGTCTTACCGGTTTTACTAGTGTGTGGTATCCTTCCCTGCTTGTCATTCTAACCCATTCTTATCACACTCTTCTCCATCACTCTCCCTACCAGTCTGAATTTTGGGTTTAAATAAATGTCAATTTTGGACACAGTCAAGGGTCCACCCTATTAAAGGGAGGAACATTAAACAAATGTATTCACTTTAATTGTCATCCTACTTGTCTGTCCTCAATATACATTTGTACTTGAATACCAAGAATTTGTACTTATATATGTTTATGCTTTATTTCCAGGGATGTATTACAATGTAAAGATGGAACTCCCATGTCCAGCTAATCCATGAGAGATCAATTGAATTTTTTTCAAAGTACTTACGCTAATTATACACAATTATTGAACCCAGGATCCCGGCTTGGGCCCGGGTCCCCGCTGGGATGGCTTGTCGGTGCTCCCCGACACGGAAAGGCCTCTGTCTCTCTTTTTTCTCAGGGAGACGGAGGCATTCTATTACCAGTGCTGATGCGCATGCGCACGACGATCGGTCTCGCGCCTGCGCATATGGTAGTTTTCCATCCTGACCCCGCCAGCCTGCTGTCTTTCCGTGTCGGCGGCCTTTGTCAGCGGATGATGTCACCGCGCCTTTTGACGCGCTGGCATCCTCCGCTGCTTAGGCTGAGGAATCACAGTGGGCGGCCATCACATCACTCACACAGACAGCTGATGATCACCTGGTGTGGTATGCTTTTGCTCACCTACAAATCAGCTGTTTCATTTGCATTTGAGCTTACCCCGCCTCTGAAGTTAATGATTGGCCCGTTAACTCCACACCCTGTCCCACACAGGGTACTTATTACCACTCATACACACACTTTCCTCTGCTACCCAGCCAGGAGGATCTTGCTTTCCCTGTTAAGTGTATGCCTATGCTGAGAAACACCAGAAATTAGGTATGTAATTACAACCTCATTTACTATACATATTGATTATTCCTTTTACACACCCCTACACCCCAAGGCATGAACTTGGAGAGCCAAGCGCCCTGCATTTTGCTTTACATACTCATTGCTTGTAAATAGCAAAATATACCTCTGATTTCCTCTTTTTAATTCCAATTTCATAGATGTGTGCTTGGACCGCCTAACATTAGTGGCTCTTGTGAGCCCTGGCCGGCCGCCTCTGTGGGGATCCACGCCAAGTCTGGAATGTGCGCAGCACCCCAGATTTTTCCTTTCCTCTCCTGGGTTTCAACCATACAGCTACACTTACTGCTGGCTTTCCACTCAATCAACCTCAATCCTCTGGACTGAAGGAGGTGGGAGTCCATCTCTTGATGCCTGTGTGTGCAATTTTTATGCTGAAGAGACAAGTTTTCTAGTGAGTACCTCAAAATGTTCATGCCTGTTCAGACCAAGATTTTGTTTTTATCCTTATGCTTTGCTTAAATTTTAACAGTCTCTTATACTTGGTAACACAATTGTTTTATACTCCATGCTGGTGCTAATCATACTTATACTCTGTGATACATACCTACATATACATTTATATCCTTGTTTTTCTTTTCCTTAGAAATTTATCTAAACTGCTACTTTGAAACTCCCGAAGAAGGAAATATACAGTATAGAAGGAATTGAGCCTTTCTATATTCCGAAACATGTAGAGTATCACGTGTTGCCGTACTTTCACCCCAGCGAAGAAATTCTTGAATTTCCTGGGTTGTTGCATGACAGCACCTTAGCAGTTTGATTATGTTTGATTACTGTCTTTTCTACCTCTTTTTTTGTTTTGCTTTTATATTATAGAATATTTTGTACACTTTGTAACCAATAAAAATCGTTGTTATTAATTTTAACAAAATTGTATATCTGATTCTCTGCACCAGCCACTTGGTTTCCCGGTGATACACTGTCCATATTATCCCTCTGGGGCACACCTTCCTTTTTTGGTTTTCATCCATCTTCAATCACATCGCCCTACAGATCCAAAAAATAGAAAAAAAAGCTTTGCCTCCATGGGAGGCGTCTCGCTGACTGCTGTCTCTTGACTGTGACAGCTGTTACATAGGCAAGGGTGGGGCCACCCGGTGACGTAACCGAGTGACCCTGCCCCTACTGACGTCATGTGCCATCAGAGAAGGGCGGGGTCTTCTGTGTACATCAGGGGGTGACCCCGCCCTTGCCTATATAACAGCTGTCACAGCCAAGAGACAGCAGTCAGCGGGAGCCCTCCCATGGAGGTGGAGTATTTTCATTCTTTTCTATTATTTGGGTCCATCGAGCAGCGTGATTGAAGATGGACATCGCGGGTCACTTTTTTCTTTTTTTAATAAAGGAATTGTCAAAAACTGTCTTTTGTGGTTTTTACTGTTTGACACTTTTTTGGTGAATGGGTAGGGGTACAATGTACCTGATACAAATTCACATGGGGGGGAGCCAGGATCTGGAGGCCCCCTTGTTAAAGGGGGCTTCCAGATTTTGATAAGACCCCCACAACCAGGGGACCCCAAAGCACCCTCCCCATGTTGAGGGCAAGCAGCCTTGTATGGTTCGGGGGGGCGCTCGATCACCCCCCATCCTGGCATGGATTTTGGGGGGACTCCACTCCAATTTTTTTTTTAAATGTTGGCGTGGAGTTCCCCTTAAAATCTATGCCAGACCCAAAGGGTCTGGTATGGATTTTGGGGGGGGGTCATGCTGTTTTTTTAATTTGGCATGGAGTTCCCCTTAAAATCCATACCAGGTCCTTTGCGCCTGGTATGGAATGGGGGGGGACCCACGCAGATTTTTTTTCTTGATTTTCATCTATATTGTCAGGAGCCGACAATACATTAGAGCCGCAAGCAATTTCAAATGACATTTTTTCCTTTAGAAATGTAATTGTCACACTGTAAAACACATCACACAGATGCGCCACTTTACATGCAGACTAAGGGGACCCCCAGGCACAATATTTAAAGGAATATTTCATTGTTATTGTTTCACTTTAAGAATGATAAAAATCACATCTCCTGAAAAAAACGTTGTTTTAAAAACATTTTTTTTTGCATTGATACATGTCCCCTGGGGCAGTACCTGGGTCCCCATACACTTTTTATGGCAAAAACTTGCATATAAAGCCTTTAAAATGCACACTTTTGGGGCGTGGCTACCGCACTGCTGAATGGAAGCCTGATTCAGCGTCTCCTCCGCTGCACTGGGGACTTCATCTGCTAGAGGCGATACACAGTACTATCACAGCCGCAGCTTGTCGCATAGACACCCCTGCACCTACCGATATGACCAGGTGAACAAAAGGAGCTGCAGGTATGAAGAAGCTACCACACTTCTTCCCCCCTCATGAGCGGCCACATACTCAAGATGTCAGTGGCGGCTTGCCTACTTCATCCATCGGCTCCTCACGCTCTGCACAGAGCCCTCCTCAGCTTGGGGTTTCTGAAGCATCTAAAGCATCGCAGCCACGATCACCGATAGTGTCCACTCCTCTGTCAAAAGCAAACCATGGCTGTCTGCTGACTCCTCTCTTGAAGTAAGCCATAGCTGTAACTCCTCCAGCACAACAAGAGACTTAGCTGACACTTTCAAGTCCTTTTTGGCCACTAACCAGCCTGTGTCAGAGTCCACACTAAAAGACATGTTAGTGTCCCTGCAGGCTTCCCTTCATGCTGACCTTATGGAATGTGTGTCCAATTTTAAATCAGAAGTGCAGGAGTTGGGAGTGAGAGTGGATCACATCGAACATAAGATGGGAAAATTTTCAGCCTCTCACAATACCCTGATTGACGCACACAATGAGCAGGATGATGAGATGGAAAAGCTCAAAACCAAATTCGCAGTTTTGGAGGACCGCTCAGGGCAGAACAATGTGAAGCTTAGAGGCATTCCCGAATCCGTCCTGAAAGCTAAATTGAACCAATATGCCTGTGACCTAATTCGAGCTGTCCTGCCATGCATCCCAATCTCTGAAATAATCATTGACAGGATCCACCGCCTGCCCAAACCTGCATACCTTTCTGATGACGTCCCCCGTGATGTCATCATGAGGGTACATTTTTATCATGTTAAGGACCAACTCATGTCCAACTTCTGCAAAGCAAAACAATTGCCTCCAAATCTTTGCGGATCTCTCTCAGTTCATGCTGCAAAAGAGAAAATCGCTTTTAACGATTACAAAGGTATTGCCCAACCACAATATCATTTACCGCTGGGGCTACCCTGTGAAACCATTATCTACAATGATACCACCTCAGTAATCAAAATGCTTACTAAGGGCCTTGCATTACTCTGCTCATGGGACATTCTCCTGGAAAGAATCCAAGAGAATCCACACAGCTCACCTCTCAAAGGGGTGAACACCCTAGACGAATGGCATGTTGTATCTCACAAACGCAAGCCAAAATCTCATACACCATGATCATCTCTAACCCTCAGATCCACAACAACAACTTTATCTGTCCTCCCCAGTGCAATGTGCCTATGGCCACAATTCTCCCTCCACAAGTAATGTGCAGCACTGCTGCAATCGGATTCCAGCTGGAATCGCTTCTGTTTCTTATTAACTCTTGTGTAATGTGAAAAAATAGATGCGCAACCCAAACAAAAGAAAGAAAATCAAATGTGTGTAAAATAAGAACACAAATTGGTGCAATATATGTCCTGTCAGAACAAATCAACCAACTAAGTGCATATACCAGCAAACTAATAACAAAAGAAATTATCTAAATTAAACCTGTGTTAAAATATGTATTGAGATAAAGATGAAATGAAAAATGTACTAATAAAAACACAGAATAAAGTCCACAGAGTGTTCTATAAAGTCCAGTAAAAGGATCAATAAAAAGAAGGTAGGTGGAAAAAACCCCAATTGGTCCTTTCCAGAATGTAGTCCCACGTGTTCCTATGACACATATTTTGATAGCCCCCATTCTTACTTGCCAACATGGGTCCCACGGAGCATAGCGGAGCCAGGTTTCACCGTTGGAGGAGCTGGACGGACGTTTGAAACTACCGCCCTCGCCTGAGTGTTTCCTCCTGTCTCTGCCCATTAGACCTCCGTAACAGATGTCCTACGGTTCTGGTAAGCGGCCAACTGACATTCCTTATCATCTGTTGCCTATAGCGTGGGACTACATTCCGGGCTTCCTGATGACACAAATTACATTGCGAAACATGTAGAGGCTGCTGGGAACTTTCTCATCACTTCCATTTGAACGAGAGTGAGGCCTGGAACGCATGCCGCTGTGAGGAGACACAGTGACAGAGGGGAAACAAACTGAGACACCGCTCTCCATATACACTGCTGGATTTGTTTGGTGCCGGCCTAAGGGCACCATAACATGTGAGTTTAAACATGTTTTTAACTTTTAAATAAAATGAAATTACATACTATACCATGATGGCTATCCATATGTCTTTATGAGCACTGAACAGGGCAAGAGATACTAATACATTACTTGAAAAGGCTGATATTGGACCCATCACAAACGGATTGGTTATCCTTAATGAACCAAAGACGTTTATTCTTATTACATCTGGTGAGTGGCCATTGCATTAAGGTGGTGGTGAAGTCACGATAAATGGTAAATTAGGAGCACTGAAAAGCAACGTCATTGCACAGAAGTAATCACTCACTGAAGATATCCAGTGTACTGTGGTGTTTCTGCAAATGTCAAAGACATTTATATATTTTTTTGCACTATGTAATACATATGCATGTTGATATGTGATATTTTGTTAGTAATATTGGCACATTGTTTAGTATTAATATTTTTTTAAATAGTTTTTGGTAGCACCTAACGTCATTGCACAGAAGTAATCACCCACTGAGGACATCTAGTGAGCTGTAGTGTTTATGCACATGTCAAGGACATTTTTTGCAGCATGTAGTATATATGCATGGTGATATGTGATATTTGATGGTCACTAAATAATATTGGCACATTGCACATTTTTTAATATTTGTCATATTTTATATTTTTTTAGCACTATCACTTTAAACAGTTTTTTGGAATATTATTTTGTCACTAGTAAACACTATGTGGGCAGTATATTTTTGACACAATATTAATTGATACAGAAAAGCATGCTACATAGGATAGATATCCTATTTTTGCATTTTTCAGCAGTGGTATCATACACAGAAGTTAGCGCAATCCACTTTTATATTATATTGATACTATACCATTTTTGTGTAGGCTTACATGATTGCAGCAAACTAGTATATTTTTAGTTTTGCGCCGGTAGCACATCTGGTCGGATTACATACATATTTTTTCACATTACACATACTTCCAAATTAAACAAACACTGCAGCTGCTGACTTTAATTAAGTACTTACCTGTCCTGGGTGCCCGCGATGTCGGCCGCCCGAGGCGACCCATCCCTCGGCTCTCGGGTCCCGGCACCGCCATCCTAGATAAGGGAAACAGGCAGTGGAGCCTTGCGGCTTCACTGCCAGTTTCCTACTGCGCATTGCGGTGCGGCAATCTGTGAATGGCCCCGTGGTGTTCTGGGAACACACACAGTTCCCAGAAGACAACGGGGCCGCTCACCGAGGAGAAGAACACGCCGCGGAATAGGAAGAGGCAGATTAGGAAGACTGCCTAGCAACAAGGGTTTGGTAAGTATAATTTTTTTTTTCCAAATGGTTTTATTTTTTTAGAATTTTTGGTGGAATTTTTTTTTCCATGGTGGCGCTCCACTTTAACTCTTATATGTTTTCCTTTTATTTTTTCTGACTCCTACTCCTTCTCCTTCCACATCCTGTCGGTCCAATGTCTACCAGCAACCACTACTCCTCTCCAATACCCCATCTGAGGATTTACCAACTACCGACCTCGAATCCATACACCTGGACCTGCTGCACCTTCAGCTCTTCATCAACCCTCTACCAACCAAAGGTAACAAATGCTCGCAACTGTCATACTTTAATGGTTCTTAAAATAACTTCCCTCGAGAGAGGGCGTGGCAGCTGGGCTCCAAGATGGATGCTTAACCCAGGAGCTACGCTCGCCCATCGGAGATAATCCATTGCCATCAGAGCTCACCGGTGCCATCCACGGCCTCACACACCGCCAGCTTCTCGGCAATACTCCGCTGATCAAAACGAAGATGCCAAGAAACCGAAAGAACCCGCAGCAGCCGCAAAAATTCTCAAGCTATTTCGCCTCAGCCTCGGGCGGGCTACAACAAAATGGTAGCAATGCTCAGGATCAACGGCCGGAGCAAAGGCCTGGAGCGCACAACAGTAACCATGGGATAACATCCACCTCCACCCGCTCGGCTAAATAACCAAATGAATCTTCCTCTGGGACATTCAGCCCCTCCACAAGGAGTCCGGCCAAATCAAAGCCGCAGAGAGACTCTCCAATTAGGCCGCAGGCCGATCTGGGCATGGAGGTAAGCGGGCCCCATGTGCCACCACAAGCCAGATCACACAGGGTGGGGATCCTATCACAGACTTCCCCACAGCAGACAGTCCCGTGTCAGACACAATGCTCTATAGGCAGACATGTTCAGGGGGATAAATGAATGCCAGAGGGAAGTGCAAGCCAAAGGCCACAGAGTGAACCAGGTTGAGACCAAGAGGAATATACCTCCTCATACAATATGTTAGTGGAGGCTCATACAGCACAGAGGGAAGATATAGCATGGATAAAAGACAAAGGGGCTGACTTCGAGGACAGATCCAGGAGGAACAACCTCAAGTTGCGGGGTATGCCTGAATCTGTTCCCCCTAATCAGCTCCTGCAATATGCCCAGACCCTGTTTTCCACATTAGTGCCAGATACTGCAAGCTTCACGTAAACCAGAAAACATTCCTCAGCAATACGCCAATATCAAATTGATCCCTGACCTTTCCAGACACACCTTACAATGCCGCCGCAATCTGATTATCTGATGATAATTACCAAAGCGCTGAGGAATCATAAAATCCTCCATAAATGGAAGTACCCAGCAACACTCTCTATCACCCACAACGGGGTTACCATTTCCGTGTCAAATCTGGAGGAATGGCTCACTGCACTACAGAAATGGGATATACTCCCTGATGAGGCCGCTCAACACTCACCTCCAGCAGGCCCGCATCCCATGCAAAATGAATGGCAAATTGTAAATGCTCTACTAAGAAAAACGCCGGTGGAAGCTCATAAATATAAACCACAGTCATGGACAAGATATCACAGTTTGATTCGCCTCTCCACCCATATACCAACAGTAGCAGCTACGTCTGCACAAGGATCAATTACTGGATCCATTTCTTATGCTACCCCTGTTGACTTTTCTTGTTTTTTTCTGTTCCTTTTATTGTTTGATATACACAGCTACATTCGAAGCAACCTCACCACTTTAGAAGAAGACAAGCCAAATATGCCCTCCTCACATGGCACAGCAGCAGTCAAGAACAAGTCCTGCAGATGCAGTGAGCACCTACACCACACCTCCATACGAACTACCACACATCCCTTACAATGACGTTCAACTGTCTATCAATTAACGCCCGGGGTCTAAATAACACAGCAAAACGATTCTCCCTATGGAAAGAAGCCAGTAAACAAAAGGCGGACATTCTTTGCATACAGGAAATGCATTCCCAACTAAATAACAGCCCGCAATGTTCGCACAAAGACTATCCGTATATTTATATGGCATGTTTACCGAACCACGAAAAGGGAGGTGTCCTACTAGCCATTAAGAATTCTCCCTCCTTCCAACCCAAAGATATATTTCTTGATGAAGGAGGCAGGTACATAATTACTACCGGAGACATCAACGCCAAACCATATACAATAGTCACGTTGTATACCCCAAACTCACACAAAATCCTATTCATAAAGAAAGTTCTCAACAAAGCAAACTCAATGAAATACGGCAACCTCCTGATTTGCAGAGATTTTAATGTGACATCGGATCCGCCACTGGACACTTCTTCAAGTAAATCTAAAGGTACTCTATCCCTTCAGACACTAGTCCATAATGAGGAACTGTTCGACATGTGGAGATGCCTTGACGCCAATGAAAAACACTAAACCTTTTTCTCAAACAAACATTGTTCTTATTCCTGCATAGACATGTTCTTGATGGACAAATGGCTTCTGCAAAACATGGAAATAACAAGAATACACAACATTACGTGGTCAGACCATGCTGCCATATCTATGTCTGTTGTAGAAAAGGGAGTCTCCTCTTCACCCCCATCTGGCGCTGTAATAACCGACTACTCAAAGAACCACAATTTCACCCAACATTCTCTCAGCATCGAAAAAATTTTTTTCAGACAATGCCACATCTGTAAAAGATCCATATATTTTATGGAATGCACATAAGGCCTTCATGAGAGGCATCTTGATCCAAATGGGGGCTCTGACAGACCTAGCCGGGAGAGATACTTTTGGAGGGGACTGAATGCTAGCCTCTTGCCGATCGATCCTGGGCCCTGGCATTTGGGGGGAACGGTGCTCTTTGTGAGCTGTATGCCTGGGGACCCTTGAGGTGGTACTACTGTGGATTCGGGTCCTGGTCCCCCAGGACACACAGACTCTGGGGACCCTGGATTTGCCATATTAGAAATAGTGGCTGATTCATAATGCTGGGACAGATACTGTTAGGAGATGCTGTCTGTCTGTTGCCTGCTAGAATGTGTATTGTAAATAAGTCTCTAGTATGGGATCTAAGAGTCATTATATCCCCATTGTTGTTTGTGTTAATTAACTCTGCCATTGTGATAATGTTGATTGGGTTTTCTGAGCTACAAGACGTTCAGTCTGGCCTAAAGGTCATGTCTCCGTCATCTATGCTGTCTAAAGGGATTAGTTAATTAGCCCATGTTAATTAGGTTACAGGTGTATTGTTAGAGTAATATGAGCCGGAGGTATGCACCTCCACTTTTAGTGTATAAAAGAGCCTGTATTTTTCAATAAAGGAGATTCCTGGTTGAACTTACATACAGCCTGCCTGGTGTTTGTTCTGAGCCAGCACAACTGGGTTAGAACGGCACATAGCTGTAGTTCTAATCCCGGAGCATTGGATGACCGAACAATCAGTTGTTGCGATCTGCAGTCTGATTCTATAGCCGCAGAGGAGTGTCGGGAGAGTGGAATTGAGTTAGCAGGGGCTCGTTACAGGGGCTAAAGAAAAGAAGCAACAGGCTCAGCAGCCTAACACAGTTCTCTCAGAAATTTACACTATAGAATCCCAAAACAAGAAATCACCATCAGTACCATTAACTAACAAACTGAACTCACTCAGAGAAAAACTCAGATAACTATTAACACAACAATACTACAAACATCTTAGACGCCTACAGCTAAATTACTACGCAAACGCTAACAGAGCAGGCTTAAAACACCCCACTTTATCACACAAAATTATCAATCCGCAAGACATAGCAAACCAATTTCCAGACTACTACGGTTCATTATATAACCTGCACAATGACCAATACACCTCAAATGCACAATACACCTCAACCGACCGCAAAAAAATACAAACATTTTACAGGGAATAAACCTCCCAACCTTCTCTAACCATCAACGAGATGACTTAAACACCCCAATCACGGCCCAAGAAATAGAAATAACAATAAACACACTTACAAAGGGTAAATCACCCAGACTCGATGTATTCTCCAACAAATACTTTAAAACATTTAAAACCATACTTTCACCACGCATGACAACAGTTTATAATAAAGCCGCAGATTCTGCAACCCTCCCCCAAGAGATTCTGAGAGCATACATAGTAACATTACCGAAACCAGGTAAGGAACCCAATACACCAGCCAACTTTAGACCCATTTCCCTTCTCAACTCAGATACCAAAGTTTATACAAAACTACTAGCCAATAACGAATATTATACCCTCAATTATATGGCGTGACCAGATGGGTTTTGTGAAGGGGAGACAAACCTCTGATCCAACTAGGAGAATTGTTAACATGATACATCATGCTGAAAGAACTTGAACGCCTTCTCTGCTGCTGTCTATTGACGCAGAGAAGGCATTATACAGAGTCCACTCTATGGAAATATGTGACCTATATGGAAATGACTTTATCCAAGTTTGGTTTCCAGGGCTCTATACTGAAGGCTATTATGGCCCTGTATTCATGTCCCTCTGCACAGGTATACACCGCAGGCTTTCTATCCACACCCTTCAACATTTCAAATGGGACCAGACAGGGGTGCCCCCTATCTCTGACCATCTTTAACCTGATGATAGAACCTCTAGCCGAAGCTATAAGAACACACCCCTTGATCACGGGTTTCCAGTTTGGCTCTAGCATGCACAACATTAAGCTATTTACGGACAATGTAATCCTGCTCCTGACTAATCCGTTCACATCCCTAAAACAAGCCCACAAAATCCTTACTGCTTTTGGTGATATCTCATACTACAAGGTCAACTTCACTAAATCCTTGATATTAGACATAGGTGTACGGCCCCCACACAAGATATTCTACAAACACAATTACCCTATACGTGGAGTAAAGGAGGCATCACCTATTTAGGAATTATACTCACAAACAAAACATCCGCACTTGTTAAAGCTAATATGGTCCTGCTGGTAGCCAGGCTGGAAGCCCAATTCAAGGACATGTCAAAAAAGTAAATGTCATGGCTTAGTAGAATAACAGCTTATAAAATTATGATATTACCACAAATACTATATGTATTCCGCACCCTGCCGATCCACATTCCACACCATTACCTCAAAAACATAGCAACACTTGGTTGGAGATATATATGGGATGGAAAAAAAGCCAGATGTTCTAAAAATAACCTCACATCTCATAGGAAAGCAGGAGGGGCAGGACTAGTGGACATATATGAATACCTATGGGCAGTACGTTTGGACCAGATCAAATATTGGTTACATGAGATTGACACACCACTATGGGTGGACATAGAAAAAGCAATATCACCAACAAAAGACCTAACACTACTACTTATGGGGGACAGGTGGACACCATGAAACACAACAAAACTGCCCCCCCCCCATGCAGATCTCCTTAACCACTTCAATACCAGGCACTTATGCACCCTCCCACCCAGACCAATTTTCAGCTTTCAGCGCTCTCACATTTTGAATGACAATTACTAAGTAATGCTACACTGTATCAAAACTAAATTTTTTTATCATTTTCTTCTCACAAATAGAGCTTTCTTTTGGTGGTATTTAATCCCCACTGGGTTTTTTATTTTTTGTGATATAAGCGAAAAAACTGTGAAAATTTTGCAAAAAAAACACACTTTTTTTTTTAGTTTCTATTGTAAAATTTTGCAAATAAGTCATTTTTCTTCATAAATTTGTGGCAAAATTTATACTGCTACATATCTTTGGTAAAAATAACCCAAATTAGTGTCTATTATTTGGTCTTTGTGAAAGTTATAGAGTCTACAAACTATGGTGTCGATCATTGAAAATTGATCACATCTGATCACACCTGATGTACTGAAGGCCTATCTCATTTCTTGAGACACTAACAAGCCAGGAAAGTACAAATACCCCACAAATGACCCCTTTTTGGAAAGTAGACAGTTCAAGGTATTTACTAAGAGGCATGGTGAGTTTTTTAATGTTGTAATTTTTTCCCACAATTCTTTGGTAAATTAAGATTTTTTTTTTTACACAAACTGGTCATATTAACAGGTTATTTCTCTCACACAGCATATGCATAATTGCAACTACACCCCAAAATACATTCTGCTACTCCTCCCGAGTATGGCGATACCACATGTGTGAGACTTTTACACAGCCTGGCCACATACAGAGGCCCAACATTGAAGTAGCACCTTCAGGCGTTCTACAAGCATAAATTGCACATATCCTTTCTCAACCACCTATTACAATTTTGAAGGCCATGGAGCACCAGGACAATGGAATTGTCCACAAAATGACCCCATTTTGGAAAGCACACACCCCAGCGTATAATCTATAAGGCATAATGGCTCTTTTAAACAGTTCATTTTTTTCCAGAAGGTTTTGGAAAATGTGGGAAAAAAATTAAAATGCATTTTTTTGTTACAAAGTTGTCCATTTATAAGATGTTTCTAACACATAGCATGTACATAGCAAAAATGACACCCCAAAATGCATTCTGATATGCCTCCTGAGTATGGCCAGGACCGTCTTTAATATTGATTGGACCCTGGGCAAAAAAATTTTTTGCCCCCTCCATGCAGTTTCTCTCTCCACCTGCTTTGAGACATACAATAAAAAACAGCTAGACTCAAAATCAGTTTACTAAATCAGATCAGACAGCGATTGCGATTGGTTGCCAGAGATTACAGTGTATCATTACCACTCACTGACTGGTTGCTAGAGGTTACAGCACATCATTTCTGCTTGTTGATTGGTTGCTAGAGATTACTGTACATCAATACTGCTCACTGATTGGTTGCTATAGGTTACTGCACATAATTACTGCTTACTGATTGGTTGCTAGAGGTTACAGCACATGATCTCCTCACTGCCTGCACACCATGGACTGGGGAAGTGAGGGGGCCTATTAATAGACAGAACTCCTAGAGAATATAAAGAGGAGTTTCAACACTGGCCACCAATGTAATAGGGATTTATACTAATCACTAATGTAATAGAAGCATTCACGGTAACCACCAATGTAAAGAGGGATTTACACTGACCACCAATGTAAGGGGGGCATTCACACTGGCCACTAGTGTGAATGAAAGGACGCTACACAAGCACCAATGTAACTGAGACATTTAGCCTGCGTTCACATTTGGGTGTGTTGGGAAAGCATGCAAAATCGCTTTTCTGACACCACAGAAATGTGTTGCTCTTTAGCAGATACACAGCAGTGCCATTAATTGTTAATGACACCCTCACGCATCTGCTGAGATGTGCCTTGGCACCGTGTGATTTTGGAAAAGGGTTTGAGAGTTTCTTCCACATTTCTAGCGCATAGAGCAGCCCATTGAAATGAATGGACTTCCCTACACATGACCTACATCTTTATCCACCCTGTCAGTACACCTTTGCATCCTTAAACCCATGCTAACCTCTGCACCCCAAACCTTCACCATCCTATCCACTCCCCCTCCCCTTTAACTCTACCTGCCTCCTCTGCTCATCTTTGTACCCACCTTACTTACCTCTGTACATCCCCCCCTTGCTCACCTGTTCACCCCAAACTGTAATATCTTCTCTGACTACCTCTGCACACCCCCCCCCCACTAATGTGTTTACCTTTGCAGAACAGGCTGATTATAGGCTTAATGACCACAGTTGTAGGCAGGACTTTCAAGCATGCCCCTTTACCTCCCCAGTGGGCAGCATTCAGTATAGGTGATGGTGGATATGATCTTGGGGGGGCATGATATACATATGAATACCACCTCTATTTACATATGAATCCTGCCGGTCTGCCTCTATTTACATATGAATGCTGTCACTATTTACATATCAATGTCGGTATTTACATATAAACACAGGGTCTGCAGGTGAGTAATCTGTACACAACAATAGGGCAGAGATGGGCAGCATTAGTAACAGAACTTCACACTGAGATATCAGCACATAGCACGGGACTAAAACCTCAAGGGACAAGGGAATTTAAACTGGGATAGTTGTCAAGTATGAGGCAGCTGCTTGGGCCCCACAACAATGACAGGGCCCAGGGCAGCTGCCCCTTTTGCCCTGCCTTAAAAACGGCCCTGAGTATGGCGATACCACATGTGTGAGACTTTTACACAGCCTGGCCACATACAAAGGCCCAACACTGAAGTAGCACTTTCAGGCGTTCTACAAGCATAAATTGCACATATCCTTTCTCAATCACCTATTACACTTTTAAAGGCCCTGGAGCACCGGGACAATGGAATTGTCCACAAAGTGACCCCATTTTGGAAAGCAAACACCCCTACGTATAATCTATGAGGCATGGTGAGTCTTTTGAACGGTTCATTTTTTTCCAGAAGTTTTTGGAAAATGTGGAAAAAAATGAAAACGCATTTTTTTTTTTACACAAAGTTGTCAATTTATAAGATATTTCTAACACATAGCATGTACATAAAAAAATGACACCCCAAAATACATTCTGCTACTCCTCCTGAGTATGGCGATACCACATGTTTGAGACTTTTACACAGCCTGGCCACATACAGAGGCCCAACATCCAAGTAGCACCTCCAGGCATTCTAGCAGCATTAATTACACATATCATTTTCTGACTACCCATCACACTTTTTAAAGGCCCTTCATATTTCTAACACATAGCAGGTACATACCAAATAAGAAAAGATTACCTGTGGTTTTAGAAGTGCAGTGGTCCACAGAGGAGAGCATCGGTCCAGGCAGCAGGCAGGAATGAGGTCAGCGACAGCAAAAGCAATCATCCAGGCAGCAGGCAGAAATACTGTCCATAGTTCATACAGGCAGAGATACTGTCAGCACAGCCAGAGTACAACCATGTAATCAACCATGCAAAAACATGGTTGATTAAAAGGCCAAGGTCGGTGCAGTGGAAGTCAGAATCGGCAGGCAGAGGCATCGTCGGTAATCAGGCTGAGGTCGGTGCACGTGGAAGTCAGAAACGTGGTTTAAATCGGCAAGCAAAGACATCGTCGGTAAACAGGCCAGGGTCAGTTAATTAAAATGGTAGCAGGCAAATGGGGAAATGGAAGTCTGTTAATAATAAGGGGAACTAATATTGGATAGATGTATGATAATTTTTGAAGCAATCTCCGATGCACAGGCCAGGTTGGGAGGGACATTGTGGACAATAATAGCTGGTATCTCTTCTTACTTCTCCTCTGCTGCATACATGGCATTTCTTTTCGCATCTTCTTCCAGATTCTGTGGGGGGAATGTGATAGGCAAAGTGTTGCTCGTGAAGTCGACTCACGCTATCAGAGCGAATGCTTCCTGGGGCGGGACCTTGTTGGTAAATGAGGGCAGTGACAATATCTTCAATATACTTGAGGTAGGTGATTTGTTGGTTTTGAGTTGCTTTTTGGTAGCAGACAAACGAATTAAAAAGGGCCATGTGAAACAGGTGAAACGCAACTTTCTTGTACCAATAACGGGACTTTCTGGCTGATTAATAGGGCTGTAGCATCTGATCGTTTAAATCCACCCCCCCATGTACATATTGTAATCGTGGACACATTTGGGCTTTACAATGGGGCCGCGTCTTCTTTGGATCTCCACTACGGTGTCATTGTGGATGGTAGAGAGGATGTGGACATCTTTCTTGTGCCTCCACTTCATGGCCAACACCTCCTCGTACCTCATGAATGCAGATTCTCTGTTTTGCAAATTTTTTGTCAACAGATTTTGTGGGAATCCCTTCCGTTTTTTTTTTTTAAGCACCACAGGCCAGGGTTTTTTTACTATAAAGGTGATGAAAAAGGGGCAGGCTGGTATAATAGTTGTCGACATATAAATGGTATCCTTTGTCGAACAGGGGGTATGCCAGCTCCCAGACAATTTTCCCACTGATTCCAATATATGTGGGGCAATCATGGGGCTGGAGCTGGGAGTCTTTGCCTTTGTAGATCCGGAATGTGAAGACATATCCAGTGGCTCGATCACATAATTTCTTTAATTTCAGCCCATACCTGGCTCTCTTGCTTGGTATATACTGCTTGAAGTGCAGTCGGCCAGTGAAATGTATGAGGGACTCGTCCACACAAATTTTTTGGTCTAGGATAAAAACGTCTCTAAATCGCTGGTAAAAAGAATTGATTAGGGGGCGTATCTTGTACAATTTGTCGTGGCTGGGATGATCTCAGGGAGGGCACTGTGAATTGTCATTGAAGTGGAGAAAACGCATAATCATGTCATATCTTGTCCTGGACATGACTGTGGAATATATGGACATGTGGTGGATGGGGTTGGTGGACCAATATGCATGGATTTTGTTCTCTTTTGTAAGCCCCATATTAAACGTAAGGCCCAAAAACAATTCAAATTCGTCCAGTGTTAGGCGTCGCCACTGGAACATGCGGGCATAGGAAGAATTGGGGTTGGCAGCAATACATTGGGATGCATACAGGTTAGTTTGATCCACCATATTCTGCAGCAAATCTTGTGGGAAAAATAAACAAAAATAATCAAATTGAGAAAAATTTGTAGTGTTGGGCTGCACACCTGGCTGTGCAGTGAAAGGGGGATGATAGTGGATCCTGAGTTGGCAGGCAACCATAAGAGGTTTGCCAGGGCATCGGGAAGGTAGGACTGGGGCTGGGTTCTTCGGGTTGGGCGTGTGATTGCAGTACTTGTACTGGGCTCCTCTTCCTGGGGTCTGGCGCTGCTGGTGGTGGGCAGATCTCCTGATCTTGGTCCTGATCTTGGTCCTGATCTCATTCTTTTGGGAGGGACGGTTTCCTCCAAGGACTCGGACTCTGATCCACTATCCTCCACTGGCTCGTATTCCGAACCAGAATTGAATGATGGGAGCTCCCCGCTGCTCTCATCATCCAACATGGTAAGAAGGGCATATGCCTCCTCAGGTATGTAAATGCTTTGTGACATTATGGTAGTGCTTTTTGGCAGGCCTATGTAATGGTACTGCTGGTGGTAGTGGTGGTATCGATGTGGTATTAGTGGCAAGCCTGTGTGGCGGTACTGATTGCGGTACAGGTGGCAGTACGGGTGGTGGTGGTGGTACCGATGGGGGTACAGGTGGAGGTACGGGTGGTGGTGGCGGTACCGATGGCGGTACGAGTGGTGGTGGTGGTATGGGTGGCGGTCCTGGTGGCGGTACTGGTAGCAGGCCTGTGTGGCGGGCCTGTGTGGTGGTATAGATGATGGGCCTGATGGTGGTACCGATGGTGGGCCTGATGGCGGAACTAGCGGTGGTACCGATGGTGGTACTGGTAGCCTGTGTGGTGGTACCAATGGCCGTACAGGTGGCGGTAGGGGTGGTGGTACAGGTGGCGGTACGGGTGGTGGTGGTGGCACTGATGTGGGTACGAGTGGTGGTGGTGTTGGCGGTATGGGTGGCAGTACTGGTGGTGATACTGGTAGCAGGCCTGTGTGGCGGTCCTGTGTAGCGGGCTTGTGTGGTGGTAAAGATGGTGGGCCTGATGGCGGTACCAATAGCGGGGCTGATGGCGGAACTGGTGGTGGTACCGATGGCGGTACTGGTAGCCTGTGTGATGGAACCAATGGCGGTACTGATGGCAGTGGGCCTGTGACAGATGATTGACAGATGGGCTGATTGATTGATTGATTGATTGACAGATGGGTTGATTGATTGACAGATGGGCTGATTGATTGGCTGATTGACAGAAGGGCTGATTGATTGGCTGGGCTGATTGATCAGATGGGCTGATTGACAGATGGGCTGATTGATGGGCTGGGCTGTGTGACAGGTCCTCTTTATTGGGGGGGTCGTACAGTATAGTACAGACAATACACTGATCTCACTTACTGATCCCTGCTCTCTCCTCACATGATTGGTGTGTGAGGAGAGAGCAGAGATCAGCTAGTAACTGCTCCTCCGTGTTTACATTTGTGACCGGCTGTGATTGGACACAGCCGGTCATGTGGTAAACAGACAACTTCATTGGCTGTTTACCCTGATGGGGGAAGCTCTGAATCCAAGGGATTCTGCCCTGCACTCCTCCGGCGGCGCGCACAGAGCGCGCCGTCGAGTTTGTTATGACATGTGATCGGCTGTGACTTTGACACACGTGGTCCCCGATTGCGGTGCTGCGCGCCTAGCCGTCAATCTGCTATAGGCCAGACGGGAAGTGGTTAAGGGCATGGAGATTCATATTGGGATGTAAGCACACGGATACACAGGACATAAACTACAATCTACCTTTGATCCTTCTAGAATCAAAAATCCCAATGCTGACAGTCGGGGACCTGATGAACCAGGGCATTACACATATATCAGAACTTTATACTGGAACACAACACAAATCTGCGGAACAGATTATGACACAATACCACCTACCGAATGACATAATGTTCAAGCGCTTGAGAATTACACACTTCCTCAAATCACGAACATGCCCAATTATAACCCTTCCGTGCAAAGTATGACAATTCTACTCAACAGCCAAACAAGACACAAAAGGAATATCTTTCTTTTACAACATCACTTGGGGCAAATTAACATTCAAGAAAACTATAGCAAAGAGAAAATGGGAGGCAGAATTGGGCACCACCTTCTCAGAAGAACAATGGCAACAATCCTTCAGGGAAACACATAAAGCTTCTCATTATATTAAATGCTGCAAACTAATAATCAAAATGGCAAACAGATGGCATTACACCCCATATAGAATAGCAAATTACTTTCCAGGAGCATCACAAAAATGCTGGAGAGAATGTGGACAAATAGGGAACCTATTACACATGTTTTGGCAATGCCCTAACATAAAAAGCCTATGAAACCAAGTCTTCCAGTTAATTTCATCTCTAACAGGAATGCTCACAGCTCCAGACCTGGCTTTAGCAATCCTCCACTTAAATATAGAGAATTTTCCAACTGACTTCAGACCAGTCAAAACTCGCATACTATTAGAGACACGCTTACTAATCCTACGCAACTGGAAAACCACCACAGCCATAAACATATCAGACATTACTAAAGCTGTGCACAGAAACTACACATTCAAACGTCTCATAGCTATATGGCCCAAACAATCTTGATGGCCTACTATGTTACTTCGTTTAGTTGACTTTATTTGTTTATGAAGATTTTTTGTTGATAGCAAATATGCAAAAATGTTTTTTAGGATATATATTGGTTGAATGTATATATCGAAATACCCTCTGTACTTTGTACTATGTTTATTTTTGAAATATTCAATAAATAACATTGAAATAAAAATAACTTCCCTCAATGTACAGGGCCTTAACCCCCCTGCTAAACGAGAATCCTTATGGAATGAGTCTCTTAGGTTGGGATGTGACCTTATATGTGTCCAAGAGACACATTTCCAATCCTCAGTTCCACCTTCTTTTCATCACAAGCAATTCGTTCATATCTTCACTGCCTCTGCTCCTCATAAAATGAAGGGAGTTCTCATCGCAGTTAAAATTACAGTAGCCTTCTCACAACATGAATCCATCTGTGACCCAGAAGGCAGATATTCGATCCTCATATGTGATATAAACAACAGACCATTCACTGTAGTGAACGCCTAGGAACCCAAATCACACCAAATATGCAGAGACTTTAATCTCACTGCGAACCCTCCTCTGGATCTCTCTTCTAAACCTAAGAGACTTTCTCTAGCTCTCCAACCGATTTTCCATAGAGAAGATATATACGACACTTGGAGGTGCCAGCATGCCGAAGAGTGGGACTACACTTTCCATTCTATACCCCGCAACTCGTACTCTAGAATCGACATGATATTAGTTGATAAGGTGTTACAGGCTGTGTCTTCCTCCACTATACACAACATCTCATGGTCAGACCATGCCCCTATATCTATAGTGGAGGGGCACACACCAAACCCTGCTTATATTTGGAGCGTCAACTCTCAGGTTCTCAACTCACCTCAAAACGCCAACATCATCTCTAAGCATCTCCAGGAATATTTTCACATAAACTCGGACACTGTATCAAATCCTTTTACTGTATGGTGTGCTCATAAGGCCTTCATTAGAGGTATTTTAATACCATTGTGCTCTCGTATCAGGAGGCAAAGGTCATCATGACTTGAAAAACTACTGGGAGATATTCGGACTCTTGAGTCCATCAACAAAATGAACCCATCCCAACCCACGTGTGCAACCCTATCCAAATTACGCACAGACCTGCAGTCCTAACTTATAGAACCACAGGAGAAACACATTAGAGCCCTTAGACTGATGCAATATTCCTCTGGGAACAAAGCAGGCAAATTCCTAGCAAATCGCTTTAAAGCCAAAAAACTGCAATCGAAAATAGAATTCCTATTAGACTCAACATCTAAGAACAAAATTATTAACCCAAACAAAATTGCTGATGCCTTTGCCTCCCGTTATAGTTCCCTTTACAACCTGAAAAATGATCCTGACACCCCTCAACCACAGAGTCCCGATATTGAATCATTTCTCACTTCCCTCCGCCTACCCACTCTTACGACTGCTCAACTCCAAGCACTCAGTGCTCCTATAACACACAACAAAATTAACAAAGCTATTAGGTCCCTCCCTGTAGGAAAATCCCTGGGCTCTCTATCCTCAGTGTTCGCAGCTGCGATGACCTCTGCCTCTTTCCCTTCTGAGATGCTGCAGGCCTACATAGTAACCACACCAAAACCAGGGAAGGATCCTACGTCACCAAATAGTTAGAGGCCAATATCTCTCTTGAATACAGATGTTAAACTGTACGCAAAAATACTTGCCCAGAGACTAACCCCTATTTTACCCGATTTGATCAAGCCGGATCAGACGGGCTTCGTACCTGGATGCCAGGCGTCGGACACTACAAGAAGGGTCTTGGGCATTGTTCAACAAGCTGGGGACAGTCAGATGCCTTCTCTGCTGTTATCTTTGGATGCGGAGAAGGCGCCTGACCATATCCATTGGCACTATATGCACAAGACTCTCCAAAAATTTGGGACCTATCCTGTCTGCAATTTTGGCACTGTATTCTACACCATCTTCCAGGGTATATACCTCCAATATGCTCTCCCACCCCTTTCTGATTACAAATGGAACTAGGCACGGATGCCCTCTATCTCCCTCCATTGTTAGCCTCTGCTAATGGTTCAATTAGTAAGTTATCAGAGCATCCCCACAAATTAATGGATTTAGATCTCTACAACAATCCCATATCATAAATTTATTCGCAGACGACATCATTATTTTCTTGACAAATCCAGAATCCTCCCTCGCAGCGACCCACAATATTCTGACAGCATTTAGCAAACTGTCCTATTACAAGGTTAACTTTACTAAATCCTCACTGCTAGATATTGGCATTGACCCTGCTTTACATACCAAACTCCAAGCCTCTTACCCTTACATCTGGAGTACCGATGGTATACCCTACCTAGGAATAAGGGTTCTATCTGACATCACAAAACTAGCTGATGACAACTACCTCCCTCTTATTGAGAAAATATCGAAGGCTGCACAAAGTATGTCCAAATACGAGCTTTCCTGGTTGGATCATCTTGCCTCTTTCAAGATGATACTACTCCCCCAAATATTGTACCTCTTCAGGACTCTCCCCATACCTGGAAAGAAGACACACATACTAGCATTTAACACCATATTTAGGAAATTTGTATGGAAATATATGAAACCCCATAGCTCCCATACCTTACTCCTTAAGCATAGAAACACAGGTGGCATGGGTATGATGGACCTCCATGACTACTGGATCGCAACCTGTTTATCACAACTACAGAGTTGGTTCACTTCCCTCCCAGATAAAATCTGGATAGATATTGAACAAACTGCTAGCCCTGCACCCTCACTCAGCACCCTACTACTAGTTGATATCTGGAAACCTTGGCCTTATAAAAACCTCCCTCTCCCTATTCAAGCCTCTTTATTAGCATGGAGAACGTTCTACTACCTAAACCTCCCACAATCATGAACAACATCTATTCCTCTCCCACTCAGAATCTTAAAAACAATCATTCCACATCTATCCCTCCGCAAATGGGAAAAACAGAGTATACTAACCATATCACATATGTTTGTAAATCAATTCCTTAAGTCATTTGAACAGCTACAAGAAGAATTCCAACTTCCCCCAACCAAACACTTCTCATACTTACAAATGTCACATTATCTAAACTCATTTAGCTCCCCTAAAAATACTATTACAAAAACAAGGATGGCAGTACCTCCAAAACACTTCTCCCTCTATTCAGCACACTTTCCTATTCTATAACCTATTGCAAAATAAGCTTGCGTTCCAGAAATCTACCCCATATTAAAAATGGGAATCAGACCTTTGCGAAACCTTACTTACTACCCACCAATGGCAATCAGCCTTTAAGTCAATATACCAAACCTCTAAATGTGCCAACCATTGGGAATTAACCTAAAAAATTGCCTTAAGGGGTGGTATCTTACTCCGTACAGAATCTCTAAATGTTTTCCATCGCAATCCCCACTACGCTGGAGAGGATGTGGTATGATAGGCCAACTCAAACATATCTTCTGGTCATTCAAACATATAACTAGCTTCTAGAACAAAATATTTTGCACGATCTCAGAGATTACTGGAGTCATCACCCTACCCTCTCCAGTGTTGGCAATCCTCAATATAGGCATAGAACATTTTCCCCCCGACTGTAGAGGAAAAGTTACCCACATCCTCCTAGCCGCCAAAACGCTTATAACCAGAAAATGGAAATCCAACCTAGCACCTAACATATCTGAAGTAATTGTTAAATGCAATTACGCATTTGAAAATATACTAGCATATCGTTATTGGAAACTATGAAATCTATGGGTTACGAATCATTAATTCGACTCCCTCCCATAAATAAACAAACCATCCTTATGAAATATAAATGATCTATACCTATTATGCCTGGTAGGCTTCATTATGATACCACCCCAGTGTTTTATTTTGTCTTATTTTATTTTATTTCACTTTATTTTATTTATTTGATCTCACTTTATCTTATGTTATTATCTCATAGTTCTCTGTTCACCCAACCATTCTTTACTGTTTTCTTTCACTACCTTGATTGACCTATTACCTTTCATGTTCGTGTCATATAGACTTTAATAAGGTTCACATGTTCGCACACATTTTTTGCCTGTTCGCATGTACTGGTGCGAACCAAACCAGGGGGCGTTCAGCCCATCCCTAGTGCTTATACCATTAAAATACTGGCTTTATTAAAACATTTCCTGGTGTTCACTTTTCTTACACCCCAACTCTGCAGAAGCACATTAACACAAGGTTTTAGATCTTCAGAAGGCTGAGTGATGTCACCAGGACCTTGCCAGCTGCACACCTCCCACAGGGCTTTGCTGATTGCAAAGCACAACCTGTCCACCTTCTCCCTAACTGGAGGCAGCCATGACAGGGAACACTGGGAAATGCAGCAAACTACAACTCCCGGCAGCCTCTGTGAGGAAAATTACAGGAGCCAGCCTTTGCATTGAAGAATGTATCCAGTGTTGAAGGGCACACTCCCAACCCTGCTATAGAATTACTGCCCTTGGTTGTTAGAGGAATACCACTCTAGTGGGCCAGGTCAGTATTTTCTATGAATAGGGGTGAGGTTTAGATTTGCCACCAAGTGGGTTTTGTGGGGCTGTCAGTTGTTAGTTTGAAATCTGAAGTCCCAGAAGGGATACATTTTTCAAAACCATACTGTTTTGCAGGTCTTTTAAACCCAAAATAAGCAATGCTTAAATGGGCCAAAAGGGTGTAATGATTTTTGACAGCATTCTTTAATTATTGACTCATTTTTCTTGGGGATAGCTTTGTTCACAACATACCATACACTGTTCAAAAGAAAAAAAGTGCAAAAGCAGCATGCACTTTAACTATCTCATATTCTCTCACTCACATTCACTGCAACCTACTATCCTCATGGTAAAAATAAAAGTTATGTATAAACAGGTTAGGCTTGTTCTCTATGATTAAACCTACCTTCCAATTCTTGCACTGGTTTATTATCTACTGTACAGTCAGTTAATTCTTATAGGAAATTGCCTGCCTGTGCCCTGTGCTTCTAGTACATCACAGCCTAGTCTTCAAGAGAAGACCCCAAAAAAAGCTTGGTGGTCCAATTGGCAGAGGAGCCAATTGTAATACGTCTAAAATAGGTCAGAGTCATCTGGTTAAAGAACATTGAAATTCTTTATTTCACAAAAACACATGTTGTGGCTTTAAATTGCCACTTTTTCAGCACAGGGTGATAACACTGGTATAGAATCCAATGCATGATGTCATTGGTCAAGCTAGATTGCTTGTCCTATTGATTGACCGATTATGCACTGAACCCAATACCAGTATTATCACCCTAAACTAAGTGGCAATTTAAAGCCACAAGATGTGTTTTTTGGGTGAAAAAGAAATTCAATGTTCACTAAACCAGATGACTCTGACCTATTCTTACATTTATCACAATGGGTGCCTCTGCCAATCAGACCACTGAGGGACTTTTTGCAGTCTCCCCTTGAACTCACAGTTTATATACCTTCATGCAACACATGCAAATAAAATAAGAACATAGAAAAAATGTGTCCTAGAAGAGTATTTTATATATTTGTGAACTTCTCTTTACTTTAACTGCTTGCTGCCCGCCGGCCATCATATGACGGCCAGGCGGCGCAGCTCTCGTCATGTGACATCCGTCCATTTAAACAGGGAATGCACGCGATTGTGTGCGCGCATCCCTGTTCCTTTGGTGGTGGCATGTCACGTAGACACCGCTCGGCACCGAGGGGGGTTAACAGCCATTGAGCATGGCTGTTTACCACATGATCAGCCGTGATGAAGTCACAGCCGATCACAGATGGTACCGCCCCACTTTGCACGGTGCATGCACGCAATCGCAAGCACGTCAGTGGCGGCGTGTTCCCGGGAACACTGCTCATCACTGACTCTGGTAAACAGCCATTGGTCGGTGGCTGTTTACCACGTGATCGGCTGTGATCCTTTCACAGCCATTTACTAAATGTAAACATAGAGTGGTAACGAGATGTTACCGGGTTCTCCCCCTCACACAACTATCGTGTGTGAGAAGACGATTGTGGTAACATCTCGTTACTTCTTACAGTGTACACCAATCACACTGATTGCCCCCCCAATAAAGAGGACCTGTCACTACCCATCAAAGTACCTGTCACAGTTCATCTGAGTACCTGTCACAGTCCATCTGAGTACCTGGCACAGTCCATGTGAGTACCCGAGTACCTGTTACAGTCCATGCGAGTACCTCAGTACCTGTCACAGTCCATCAGAGTACCCGAGTACCTGTCACAGTCCATCTGAGTACTCGAGTACCTGTCACAGTCCGTCCGAGTACCCCGAGTATATGTCACAGTCCATCCGAGTACCCGCGTACCTGTCACAGTCCATCTGAGTACCCGAGTACGTGTCACAGTCCATCTGAGTACCCGAGTACCTATCACAGTTCATCTGAGTACCTAAGTACCTGTCACAGTCCATCCAAATACCCGAGTACCTGTCACAGCCCATATGAGTACCCGAGTACCTGTCACAGTCCATATGAGTACCCAAATACCTGTCACAGTTCATCTGAGTACCCAAGTACATGAGTACCTGCCACAGTTAATATGAGTACCTGAGTACCTGTCACAGTCCATATGAGTACCTGAGTAACTGTCACAGTCCATATGAGTATCTGTCACAGTTCATATGAGTACCGAGTGAGTACCTGTCACCACCCTTCAGAGTACCCGAATACCAGTCACCAGCCCATCAGAATACCCAAGTACCTATCTGTAGCCCATCAGAGTACCCGAGTACCTGTCACCAGGCCATCAGAGTACCCGAGTACCTGTCACCAGGCCATCAGAGTACCCGAGTACTTGTCACCAGACCATCAGAGTACTCGAGTACCTCTCACCAGCCCATCAGCCTGTCTGCAGCTCATCAAGTTACCCGAGTACCTGTATCTAGCCCATTAGAGTACCCGAGTACCTATCTACAGCCCATCAGAGTAACCAAGTACCTATTTGCAGACCATGCATCATAGAATATACGTTGGGGTGTTTGCTTTCCAAAATGGGGTCATTTTGTGGGTAATTCCATTGTCCTGGTGCTCAAGGACCTTCAAAAGTGTGACAGGTAGAAATTAAATGAGATGTGTAATTTATGCTCCTAGAACGCCTGAAGATACTACTTCAATGTTGGGCCTCTGTATGTGGCCAGGCTGTGTAAAAGTCTCACACATGTGGTATCGCCATACTCGGGAAGAGTAGCAGAATGTATTTTGGGGTGTAACTTTTGCTATATACATGCTATGTGTTAGAAATATCTTATAAATTGACAACTTTATGTAAAAAAAAATGTGTTTTCATTTTTTTCCACATTTTCCAAAAACATCTGGAAAAAAAATTAACCATTCAAAAGACTCACCATTCCTCATAGATTATACGTCAGTGTGTTTGCTTTCCAAAATGGGGTCATTTTGTGGGCAATTCCATTGTCCTGGTGCTCCAGGGCCTTCAAAAGTGTAAATAGGTGGTTGAGAAATGAGATAATTTAATATTGTAATAGTCCCTGTCACTGGGAAAAGGGATGGGATCTCTAACCCTGTGTCCATGTCTTATGGAGAGCCAGCAGGTTGTGTGCCCAGGTGCACACAGCCCATATAACGAGGGGCTAGTGAGAGCAGAGGGTGGAGGAAGGTGGAGTGTGTGTAGCTTGTTGCTACTGCTGTGTGAAGACAGACCTGTGTCTGGAGAGTGGTCTGCCCTGTGGGAGTCTGCAGCCTATGTAAAGGGGATTCTTTGCCCAGGGACTGGGAAAGGCTGGCCAGCCTTGAGAGTCGGGGAGACTGAGGAAGCCAGTGAGTCCAGGGGGCTGTAAAGAATTGGCAAATCTGTTGAGAGCAAGCAGAGGAACTGCTGACAAGAGAGCCAGGTGGCTTGGTATGTTTTCCTTATTTTTGGAGTGCTTAATGAAGTTAAACCCCTGCGTGGGAATCCTGAATGGACCTTTTTGCTTTTGTTTTTCGGTTTAATAAACGTGGGCTACCAGGCCCTTAACTATAATGCCTGTCTGATGTGGACTCACTGCACTAAAACGCATTTATCGCTTGAGCTAAATACCCCAAACATTACAATATGTAATGTAATTTATGCTCGTAGAACGCCTGAAGGTGCTACTTCAATGTTGGTCCTCTGTATGTGGCCAGGCTGTGTAAAAGTCTCACACATGTGGTATCGCCATACTCAGGAGGAGTAGCAGAACGTATTTTGGAGTGTAATGTGTTGTATGCATGTGTTGAGTTTGTTAAAAATATGATTTTTTATATTAATCAGACATAAGATTTTATCATCTTCCTCTCTGAAACATGCACTCTTTACTTCTCCTCCTTTTCACAATTGCTGCCTCTCTCCTCAAACTCTCTTTTCTACATCCCTCTGCTCCACCCCACAATCTGTACATATCACCCTCACTTCTCCCCTCCCCCTATTACTGCACTCATCACCTCTTTCTAACTCTAAACCCACTTGCTAACATACCCCCAGGATACTGAAGCATGTCCCCTCATACAAATCATATTCTCATATTACCTCCCTCACTCTTCTGCTTCTCCTAATCGCTGGAGATATTTCCCCAAACCCTGGGCCCCCTTTATTTAACTGTGCCCACCACAACCATCACCCTACACCCTCTGGCAGTAGTCACCTTCCATGTTATTCACCCTCCTCCCTCTTTTTCACTCTCATCATTCGAAGCCCACTGTATACGTCTATTCTCTCCTACTTCCCTAAGAATTGCTGTAATCTACCGGCCCCCTGGACCATTATCGACTTTCCTTGATGAGTTTTCTGCCTGGCTACCCTACTTTCTCTCTTCGGATAATCACACAATCCTTCTCGGTAATTTCAACATCCCTGCTAATACAAACACTCCTGCTACTTCTAAACTTCTTAGTCTAACCTCTTCATTTGACCTGAAGCAATGGGTACAGGCTTCTACTCACTCTAATGGCAACACCCTTGACCTTGTATTCTCAGGCTCTGATGAAGAAGGGTAACCTTCGAAACGCGTTAGCCAGCAGTAGTCCGTACGCCTCCTTCCTGGGACCTGGAAAACTGCTACCACTGGATTAATTGCCGCTGTGGCATATACAAATGCGATTTTTTTTCTTCAACCTTTGTGAGTAGATTTTATCTTGTTTTTAATTAATAAATCGGTCAAGGATAATGCACTAGGCTGGTGCGCTCTTTTTTTCTTGCTCCTGATTCACTCCCCGGTTATCTCTCGCCTTGACTACTGCAACTCACTCCTCATTGGCTTACCTTTAAATAGACTATCCCCCCTTCAGTCCATCATGAATGCTGCTGCCAGACTCATCCACCTTACAAACCGCTCAGTGTCTGCTACCCCTCTCTGCCAATCCCTCCATTGGCTACCATTCGCCCAACGAATTAAATTCAAAATACTAACAATAAGTTACAAAGCCATCCACAACTGTGCCCCCAGCTACATCACAAAATACCAACCTAAACGCCATCTCCGTTCCTCCCAAGAGCTCCTGCTCTCTAGCTCCCTCATCACCTCCTCCCATATTCGCCTCCAGGACTTCTCCCGAGCCTCGCCCATCCTCTGGAATTCCCTACCCCAATCTGTCAGACTGTCTCCAAATTTATCCACTTTTAGGCGATCCCTGAAAACTTTCCTCTTCAGAGAAGCCTATCCTGCCTCCATCTAACAACTGCACTATTTTCTCCACTAGCTCATCCCCCACAGCTATTACCCTTTTGTATAACTTGACCCTCCCTCCTAGATTGTAAGCTCTAACGAGCAGGGCCCTCTGATTCCTCCTGTATTGAATTGTATTGTACTTGTACTGTCTGCCCTAATGTTGTAAAGCGCTGCGTAAACTGTCGGCTCTATATAAATCCTGTATAATAATAATAACAATAAGATAAATGGGACAATGTTACAATAGTGAGTTGGTCAGATTACTGTCAGTTTTTGGCTTGAGTAGATTTCTCAAACAAATGCTGTTTTATACAATGGGGGTAGATATCATTGTTGTATTCAATTGACAATTCAATTAACAGGCTATTGTCTCTATAGCTACAGTAAACAAGTAAGACATTACTTGTTTGAGATTCTTTCAATTTTCAAACTGAAAGAATGACTGTTAAATTACTGTCTTGGTTTGAGTAGACAATGGTACGTAGATACTATTTTTGTATTCAATTGATAGTTTTCAACAGTCAATTGTTTCTACAGCTACAGTAAACAGGTATGTTTTCTGTTGTTTGGTAGCTATGATAAACAGCCTGACACATAAAAGGGGTGAGTAGATACACACACACACACGCACACACACCATCATGCTGTAACATCTGACGCCACTCATGATAGAAGAAACTTGCCTGATGCTCCAGGAGAATTGTTGCCAATGGAGATCACGAACATACAGTAACAGAAGATAAGTAACCTTTAAGTGTATTTGTACTATTATAGACCATAGGCTGTTCAGTTTAGCTAGGCATTTTGCTTGTTATAGATATCTGTCAGTCTTGTATTGTATTCCTAATACTGTAATAGTTTTGTATGTACAGCATCTTTGTATAGTGAAAAGGATGCTTTCGCGCTACTTAGGATAAATAAAAAATAAGTGATATAAAAATCAGTATTGGTGAATATAAATGCAGCAAAATCTGTAGTGTACTACTAATCACCAATCAAGAAAGAAAATTAATAAAGTGATTTTGCGCAAATACTAATAATAAATGGTGTCAAATTATTACATTTGAATAATTCTGGAGAGTAATTAAATTATTATTGTGAAAATGAACATACGTGATACATTCAGTGTCTATCTACAATAATAGACTGAAAATGCTATAATAGTAATAACCGTATGTAAAATCACAGTGTTCTTCATACATTGGTGACCGTAATAAATACATATGACCTAGTGGAGACATCAATTGTATGGATGAAGTTTAAATCACCTTTTGTAGCTGTACTCGATACAGATTAACTTTAAATAGTTAGATAAAATGGAGAAATAATATTATATAAAGTCCAAGATATGATGTTGAATGGAAGATTAAATGTTCTATATGTATTAAGTCGAGTGCAGTTGTTGTTCCCAATATTCTTAGTGTGGTTCCTTTAATAGTGAGGTCTCACAGGACTCTTACCTCAACGCTGCCTATACTATGCAGTACCCGCCGTCACCGCTGGGTGGATTCTTAATTCTCCTGCATTGTGGTCATTCCTCCTTTGGATATGATGCTCTGTTCCCTCAGTGCTGGCTGTAAGATGCAGTACCTTCCGCCTCCACTGGAGGGATCCTTTGGTTTTGCTGTGTTATGATCGTGCCTCCTCTGTGTATTATGTTACAGCTCTGTTTCTTTTCCGATTAATGCAATCTGTACTCATATAATGTGAGGTGGTACCTCAATGGAGAGGGGACAGAGAAAAGAAGGGACCTCTGATAGTGCAGTATGTTTGGTGAACTAAGAAAACAATTTATTAAAAAGCTTATACTCTTACACAAAGAAAAGTTTAAAAACACAGGGAACAAATTAGGCGTTGTTCCTCGCCTTCTCACATCACTTCTGGTCGCGGCTCTATCCGGCCTTGTAGCATTTGGGTTCTCTCAATACCTTTGACGTGTTGTATTTGGTTCTTGATCTTGAAGGATATGAAGATTCATGGATCAAGAACCAAATACAATACGTGGAAGTTATTGAGAGAACCCAAATTCTACAAGATGAACCAAAAAAGAAAATGATAACGGAAGCACCAGTTCATCTTGTAGAATTTGGGTTCTCTCAATACCTTCCACGTGTTGTATTTGGTTCTTGATCCATGAATCTTCATATCCTTCAAGATCAAGAACAAAATACAACACGTCGAAGGTATTGAGAGAACCCAAATGCTACAAGATGAACCAAAAAAGAAAATGCACCGGGCTTAATTGACTTGATAACATAATATAATGACACCCTTGATATAGGACATATCTATACAATTAGACAATTTTAATCATTTATTAATATTCAAACGAATCTCAATCTATTTTAACATATAGAAATTTAATTCTAAAATATATGAAGACTTATGCCGGACTATATATAATATGGGCTTGTGAAAAATATATAATACAATATATTTATTGTATGATATTTATTTTGATTAATACTGATTGTTTAGACTTCATTAAGAAAATTGAGCACTATGTATAACTAAAAGTAATTGTCTCACTAATCAGACGCCAAGTGACTCTATCTGATACCAATTCCATAAATAAAACTCATATATACTAGTAATAAGTCCATATATATTTATATCTTAAACATTCCCTGAATTCTATTTAGCCTATTATGTATGTATTCCATAGGGAGCGCAACAATGTATGTGGTTTCATACACACATTGCGGACACTAAACCAACAAAAGATGGCCAATTAGAATTTTAACATAAAGAACAACAGTGACCACATTATACCTCTATAACCAACCACAACAAAATGGCCGCGATAGTCACAAAATTGTAGACCCCCAAAAAATGGCCGCCTAATTACTTCCGGTATTTAACAATAAAGGCTTGCTCCAATGGACAATCCAGTTCCCCAGATGAAGTTGTGTGAAACAACGTAACGTGTAGGGATTGGCCGGATAGAGCCGCGACCGGAAGTGACGTGAGAAGGCGAGGAACAACGCCTAATTTGTTCCCTGTGTTTTTAAACTTTTCTTTGTGTAAGAGTATAAGCTTTTTAATAAATTGTTTTCTTAGTTCACCAAACATACTACACTATCAGAGGTCCCTTCTTTTCTCTGTCCCCTCTCCATTGAGGTACCGCCTCACATTATATGAGTACAGATTGCATTAATCGGAAAAGAAACAGAGCTGTAACATAATACACAGAGGAGGCACGATCATAACACAGCAAAACCAAAGGATCCCTCCAGTGGAGGCGGAAGGTACTGCATCTTACAGCCAGCACTGAGGGAACAGAGCAGCATCATATCCAAAGGAGGAATGACCACAATGCAGGAGAATTAAGAATCCACCCAGCGGTGACGGCGGGTACTGCATAGTATAGCCAGCATTGAGGTAAGAGTCCTGTGAGACCTCACTATTAAAGGAACCACACTAAGAATATTGGAAACAATAACCGCACTCGACTTAATACATATAGAACATTTAATCTTCCATTCAACATCATATCTTGGACTTTATATATTATTATTTCTCCATTTTATCTAACTATTTAAAGTTAATCTGTATCGAGTACAGCTACAAAAGGTGATTTAAACTTCATCCATACAATTGATGTCTCCACTAGGTCATATGTATTTATTTATTACGGTCACCAATGTATGAAGAACACTGTGATTTTACATACGGTTATTACTATTATAGCATTTTCAGTCTATTATTGTAGATAGACACTGAATGTATCACGTATGTTCATTTTCACAATAATAATTTAATTACTCTCCAGAATTATTCAAATGTAATAATTTGACACCATTTATTATTAGTATTTGCGCAAAATCACTTTATTAATTAGCACCTTTGTATAGTAAAGCACATTTACACACTGGAGAGATCTCAACTTCCTTGCTTATACCACAGAGTAACCTTGCTAGATAGACACAAGCAAAACATTTGGGGGCTCGTGCCGCGATCTGTGCTATAGTTCAACTGAAGCAGGCCTGTTTTTCTGTAATGTGTTGTGCAGCTTGTGCTAGGTAAAATGCTGCATATGCTGTTTAGAAAAAGCAAGGCTGCAGAGGGTTCTGGTGGCCAGAAGGAAGAGTGCAGCTTAGCTATCTAGGCCAGAGACAATGAGTGGGAGCCTCTTGCTAAAGAATTTGTGAAGTATGCTTCTCCCTTGAAGCTGACTTGGGGTGATAAAGTCTCAGATCATTTTGTAGATTTTAGCCTTAAGGGGCTGGATTTAAACAAAAAAGAGAAGAGGACAGTGTCCACAGTGGGCTGGTATTTCCTTAATGCTACTTACACTAAATCACAGAGAAGGGAGAAGGCAGAGGCAGAAGTTAAGGTATTAAAAGACCAGCTAGCAGTTGCTTCAGAGTGTGTACGTTCAACTGCTAGTCGGGCTGATGATTTACAAGAGCGGTGTGCAGCCCTCATGACCAAATCAATTAATGCCTTAAGGAAAAGGAAGGGCCGTAAACCTGTTAGTAAAGCCAGGGTACGTGCCATTGTCACATCCCAAAATTGGGATTGTGAGGATGTGCTCTCCTCATATGATAGTGAGGATGAGGAGATAGAGTTTGATATTTTGCATGATGATCTGCTAGTGCGAAAGAAAAAGTATGCCAGACCTCTCATTACTAAGCATATCAAACGGCAACATGATAGAGAGGATATGGCAGATGGGGAGGTGCATTATCACAACCCCAGAGATATTGAATTTGAAGAAGTACGGGAGTTTACACAAACTGAACTCCATGAGCTGGCAAAACAATACAAACAAAGGTCTGGGGAGCCCCTATTGACCTGGCTCCTACGCTTATGGGATGAAGGGGCGGACAGTGTTGTTTTGTCAGGTAAGGAAGCAGTGACTTTGGGAGTGTTAACCCATGATCCACAATTGCATCAGGCAATGCGAAAAGCCCGAGAGTTTAGAGTGAATTTTTCACTGTTAGACCTCGTGAGAGATGGAATAGTCTGATTATACGCTAGTCCTACTGACCTGGAAAATACTTACTCCTGGAGATCAATAGGAGAGGGTATTTCCAGGTTACGTGAAATGGGTTATATAACCGGATTAAATATGTTTCCAGAATGGATGGGTCCAGATATGGAACCCTTTACGTCTGCTCTGCGCTCTAATTGATGAAGTCTGCGCAATTTAATCTCAGGGCTCCATTATTGTCCTTGTTGGGAGGCCTGGGATTAAACAGCAAGATTCATGAAGCCACAACCCTTTTAAGCCAGTTGGGGGAGCTAGAGGAGACTAAAACTAAACATGTCAGGGCAGTAGATAAGGTCAAGGCCAGACAGGAAGAATACAAGCAGAAAAGAACAGAGAAGAAAGGGAATGGGGTAGAGAAGACAGGAGGTGAAGAGAAAACCAGGCTAGTTATTTCTAGGAAACAAATGTGGGTGGACCTATTAAAGGCAGGAGTACTTAAAGATGAGATAGATGGCATTTCTACTGCAGAAACGCTGAAGAGGTGGAAACATTTAGTTGGGAAAACTGTCAGGGTTAGAAACACTACTCCTAGTGAAGATAACATCAGCCTGGACTTAGAGAAAACAGAACAGACCCCTCCTGTTAGCCTCAAACCAATTCCCAAAACTGAACATGAACCCAAACCCAAATCCCTTTATCCTGGGGAGGAATTAGAGAGAATCAGAAAAGGGGATTGGGAGGTTCCTTATCCTTTATGAAGGTAAGGTGAGTCTCTTGTAATAGCCGGGAGGGCAGTGACAGCAGGAGACCGATGCCCATATGCACCTGTCACTGTATGGTGGGGGAAGTCATCTTCTCCTACACATGCAATGGCTTTAGTTGATAGCGGAGCTGAAGTTACACTTTTGCAAGGAAATCCTTCCGATCACAAAGGAGAATTGATTTATGTAGAAGGTTTGGGAGGGCAAACTACACCAGCAGTTAGGATACGGGTGAAATTGGCTATTGGCAAGGGATCAGGATTTATGACAAATGTTTTAGTATCAGAGTTACCCGAAAATATTCCTGGGATGGATGTACTTTAAGGTCAGTCAATTCAGACTGAAAGAGGTACATTCTCATTCGGGTATCCTGATAAAGCGTATCTGGTTAGGGCGGTGAAGGCTGTGGTCAGAGGTCATGCGAAATGGACCCCTGTCTACATTAGTCCACCAGAGAAGCCAGTCTGTCTCAAGCAGTATAGACTTCCTGGAGGCCACTAAGAAATTGGGGAGACTATTCAAGAACTGTTGAGAGTAGGGATCCTTAGACCTGCTGTAAGTCCTTTCTTGTCTCCGGTGTTCCCAGTAAAAAAACCTGATGGGACATATAGAATGACTGTGGATTACAGAGGTCTAAACAAAGTGGCACCTCCATTGAAGTCAGCTGTACCAGATATGATCTCAATTGTTGAGAAAATTGCTAAAAATGCAGGAGAATATCATGCTGTGATAGACCTGGCTAATGCTTTCTTTTCGATTTTAATAGACCCAGAGTGTCAAGACCAGTTTGCTATGGTGTGGGACGGCCGCCAGTACACTTTCACTGTCCTTCCGCAAGGCTATCTTCATTCTCCAATGATTTGTCATGGACTGATTGCCCGAGATTTAAGTACCCTGAATTTGAAAGTCACTGTGTTTCACTACATTGATGACATCATGATCTCTGGGACAAAAGAAGATGTAACTGAAGCACTGCACCTGCTGATAAAGCACTTGGAGAACAGAGGGTGGGCTATCAACAGAGACAAAGTCCAAGGATCTGCCACAGAAGTGAAATTCCTGGGAATTATGTGGACTGGGCCACAGAGGAAAACTTCAGAGACAGTTGTGCAAACTATCCAGGTGCTGTCGCCCCCTACTACCAAAAAGGAGGCACAGAAGTTCATTGGAGTTGTGGGGTTCTGGAGATCGTTCATCCCACATCTTGGACTGATTCTGAGGCCTATGTCACCAGAAAAAAGAGTTCTCATGGGGTTCAGAGCAGCAGACTGCATTCCTGGCTGCTAAAGAAGCTATTTTGCAGCATCATGGATTAGGACCCGTGAGACAAGGAGTACCATTTCATCTGGATGTAGTGGAGCAGAATGGTACCATATCTTGGAGTCTGTGGCAGCCAAATGAAAAGGAAGGACTGAGAGCAATAGCCATTGGATTTTGGTTCAAACAACTGACAGGGGCACAGAAGAGATACACGCCCCTAGAGAAGTACCTATCTGGGGCCTACACAGCACTTCAACATGTAGAGACCATTACAGGAAAGGACACAGTCACCATCCATACTGCATTGCCAATAGCAGGATGGGTGAGAGATAATGGACTGACCACTAGGGCAGCTGTAGCCCAGAACCAGACACTGATGAAATGGAAGTGGCACCTTCAAGAAAGAGGAGGTATTGCAGCTGGGGATGTTAGAGACATTTTAAAACAATTGGCTGGGCTTGTCACTTTTACCAGCACCCGGCCAGAAGAAGAAATTTCTGTGCTGCAGTCATACCCCATTCAAGAGGCTCCACCCTTTGAGTCTCTGTCAGAAGACATGAAGGAGTCAGCGTGGTTCACTGATGGTTCAGCCGTAGTCACCTCATCTGGACGTAAATGGACAGCAGCAGCCTACAACCCAAATACAGACACAGTCCTGCAGAAGACCGGAATTAGAGGGTCCAGTCAGTATGCAGAGTTGAAAGCTGTGGTGATGACTCTTCAGGAGGATCCTTCTTCCCATGTCACTATCTACACTGACAGCTGGGCGGTTTTTAAAGGACTGACAACTTGGATGCCCACGTGGAAGTCCAATGAATGGATGTTTCATGGAAAAGTGGTGTGGGGAGGCAAGGAAGTCTGGGACTACATCTAGAAGGAAGCTCACTCCTGCACCATAAACGTTGGGCATGTGGATGCACATGTGCCCCTAGTCCCAGACTTTGAGAACTATAACAGAGTTGCAGATAAAATCGCCAAAGTGAAGGCAGTTGTGCCAATTGATCCTGTCTTGATGAACTTGGCCAACTGGGCCCACAAGCAATCTGGACATGTGGGTCCAGATATGAATGGGCACAGCAGAGAGGATTGCCTATATCCATGGACATGATAAAGACTGTAATAGGGAACTGTACAGTGTGTGGAGAAGTGCTACAATGGCCATTGCAAAAATACTCCACCGGGTCGATTAAGAGGGGTGAGAGGCCTGCAGAGATCTGGCAGATCAATTTAATCGGTCCCCTCTCCCTGGGAAATAATGGACTGAGATATTGTTGCACTGCAGTGGTCACCTATTCAGGACTTATGCTTGTTCATCCCTTCAAACGTGCAGATCAAGCCGCAATGCTTCAACTGCTCCAGAAACTTTTCATTGCTTATAGTTGTCCCAAACAAGTCCAAAGTGATAACGGCTCACACTTCACTGGATCAACAGTACAGCAGTGGGCCAAAGATTCTGGGGTGTACTGGTTGTGCCACATCCCATACCATCCACAGGCAGCTGGTTTGATTGAAAGATACAACAGGCTATTGAAGGACCAGATACGCAAACTTACACCCACACATACACTAAGTGGATGGGATCGGGTCCTCACACAGGCAGTCATGTTGTTAAATTCTAGGCCAATAGCCAAAAGCACACCATATGAGAGGATGGTAGGGGCTGGGGCACAGATTCCACAGCTGGAGTGCAGAGTTCAGTATTTATGTAAGGTTCCTGAAAGAACAGGGCTTAACCGATACCATGTTACTGCTTCCCATGACATAGAAACTAAGAGTGAGGTATCTGAAGTTGATGTCTATCTAGGAATGAGAGGGAATCTGGCAGGAAGGTTTGAAGTTACATTTGCATTGACAGAGGAGCTTCAAGACAGTGGCTTTGACTCTGACTGGTTAGTGGATACTTCTCAGCAAGAGTGGAAAGTGAGGCTACATAACAGCAAACCTTCCAAAATAAACAGCATTGATCTTCTGGGAAATATCAGTATATTTCCTCTCCTCCCTATTGATGTTTTTTGGGAGGGTCAGAAGTGGGTACAGGCAGGGGGCAAAGTGTTAGTCAGATATCCAGGCAAGAAGCCATTTAGAGGAGAGATTGTAGCTGAAGGGCTTGGATCTACTGTTTATGTATTATTAGAAGGAACAGATAATCCACTTTGTTTTCCACTCCACAGGCTGTCTCTGATTTGATCCATAGGAAGACCAGAGAAAAGTGGTTACATGATGGAAAGAATGACAGAAGATCGCAAGAGCTGTGGAGAGCAAGGCCTTTGATGAATTACAAGCCTGGACTTTCTAAAGAACTTTAGAATGGACTTTCTAATTAACTTTTTAGACACTTTCTCAATGATAGAGATATGGGAGGTGTTGCATTCAAGGAAAATGAATGTTTAAAATTAGTTTTCATAGTAATTAAGTAATTTTCCGTATGGAATCTGAAAGAAAAAAAAATCTAGGGCGGAATGTGTTAAGAATATGACTTTTTTTTTTATATTAATCAGACATAAGATAAATGGGACAATATTACAATAGTGAGTTGGTCAGATTACTGTCAGTTTTTGGCTTGAGTAGATTTCTCAAACAGATGCTGTTTTATACAATGGGGGTAGATATCATTGTTGTATTCAATTGACAATTCAATTAACAGTCTATTGTCTCTATAGCTACAGTAAACAAGTAAGACATTACTTGTTTGAGATTCTTTCAGCTTTCAAACTGAAAGAATGACTGTTAAATTACTGTCTTGGTTTGAGTAGACAATGGTACGTAGATACCATTTTTGTATTCAATTGACAGTTTTCAACAGTCCATTGTTTCTACAGCTACAGTAAACAGGTATGTTTTCTGTTGTTTGGTAGCTATGGTAAACAGCCTGACACATAAAAGGGGTGAGTAGCCGCGCACACACACACACACACACACATACACCATCATGCTGTAACATCTGACTCCACTCATGATAGAAGAAACTTGCCTGATGCTCCAGGAGAATTGTTGCCAATGGAGATCACGAACATACAGTAACAGAAGATAAGTAACCTTTAAGTGTATTTGTACTATTATAGACCATAGGCTGTTTAGTTTGCTAGGCATTTTGCTTGTTATAGATATCTGTCAGTCTTGTATTGTATTCCTAATATTGTAATAGTTTTGTATGTACAGCATCTTTGTATAGTAAAGCACATTTACACACTGCAGAAATCTCAGCTTCCTTGCTTATACCACAGAGGAACCTTGCTAGATAGACACAAGCAAAACAATGCATATGTTGTGTGTGAGAAATAACCTAATAATATGACAATTTTGTAAAAAAATAAATAAATAAAATTTCATTTTGCAAAGAATTGTGGGAAAAAATTATAACTTAAAAAAATTCACCATGCAACTTAATACCATGGAATGTCTACTCTCTAAAAAGGGAAAAGGGGTCATTTTGGGGGGGGGGGGGTATTTGTACTTTCCTAACTTGTTAGTGTCTCAAGAAATGAGATAAACCTGATGTACTGAAGGCCTGATCAGATGTGATCAGTTTTCAGTGATTGGCACCATAGTTTGTAGATTCTATAACTTTCACAAAGACCAAATAATATACACTAATTTGGGTTATTTTACCAAAGATAAGTAGCAGTATAAATGTTGGCCAAAATTTATGAAGAAAAATTACTAATTAGCAAAATTTTATGACAGAAACAAAGAAAAAGGCATTTTTTTCACAAAATTTACGATCTTTTTTTATTTATAGCACAAAAAATAAAAAACCCACTAGTGATTAAATACCACTAAAAGAAAGCTCTATTTGTGTGAAAAAAGGACTCAAATTTCATACGGGTACAGTGTTGCATGATTAAGTACCAGTAATTTTCATTCAAAGTGTGATAGCGCTAAAAGCTGAAAATTGGTCTGGGCAGGAAGGGGGTGTAAGTGCACTGCATTGAGGTGATTAAACAACGCTTTCTGTTTTCTCAACAAATCAGAAACACATTCACCAATTTTTTTTTTATCTTCTGATCACAAAAAAGGTAAATGAGCTTATTTGAATATCCCTTTTATTCTCCATGTTTTATCCTTCATATTACAAGCATAATATTGTTTAATCATCCTTCTCCTCTCACCAGATTGACAAGATCTCATATGGCAATTCCTGATAAATAATGTAAAACAAACTTAAATCCACTTATTAAAATTACATTAAAGTAATACAGAAGCTATTCTACTCATGTGTAAAAAGTGCCCTGCCATCTTATATGTAAAAAAAGTGGCCAATTTTTACACAGCTTTATCATATGGGAAAGCACTTGCCTGTGCCTTGTATCTATAATGCATTACAGCCTAGTCTTCATTAAAACTGTCCTGCTGCTGGCTGATTTTGATGCTGCTTTATCATCTCTGGTATTTTAAATTTTAATCAGAGTTTGATATAAATTTGCCAACAGCAGGACATTCTTGAATCAACAAGAACAAGGACATTCACACCACTTTCCACTTTCTATCCATTAGTCAAAGCAGTCCTTTGGCAGCTTGATGAAAGAAATATACTGTATGTCACTGCTTGAACAACCTGAAAAAAAACTTTTTTCTGAAATGAATCAGAATGCAGTACTGCTGCTGTATGTAAGACGATTACACAGCCAAATGTAAGTAGCCAAAATATTCGGTCCCTGAGAGCCCATTCACACAGGGGCAACTTTGGATCCGACTTCAAGTCGCCCCAAGTCGCCCCTAGTCGCCTCAAGTTGCGCTACATGAAAAAATCAATGTAAGTGAATGGATCCATCTTAATGCACACTACTGCAGTCGCTCCGACTTCAGAAAAGGTTCCTGTACTACTTCAATCCGACTTGAAGGCAACTTGTACCCATTGATTTCAATGGAAGTTGCCTCCAAGTCTGATCACTGTTCATACTGAGGCAACTTTACAGGAAGCAGAAAGAAAACAGAAAGTAATTTCCTCCACTAAACAGTCAGCCCCCTCCTTCTCACACACAGCTGATAAGCTCTGATTGGCCACTTGTAAAGTTCCCTGTCCTGGAGGTGACTTCAAGTTGTGTTGTAAGTTGCCCCAAGTCGTGCTGTGATTCATACTCAAGTCGTGTCCAAGTTGCCTCCCAAAGTCGTGCTGGAAGTCGTGTTGCCCCTGTGTGAATGGGCTCTGAGACTGTCCATAAAAATTGTACTGTTCCATAACCCTAAACACAGGTTTAAGGCATCCTTAAAACCTTTAAGTTAAAGGATTTGTGTTTTTACCTCATGTTGCTCTCAAAGCCACATGAAAAGGACCTTGTACCTGCTGTTTGGTATATTTAAACACACAATGAAACATATCCCCCTTAGCAGTGCCCAGCGCTCCATTTTTTTTGGCAATAGCTTATTTAAATGGCTATGGTTAAAGTGTTACCAAACCCAGGACCCTGCATTCACTATATCTGGTCTCCCACAGTACACAGAACATGAAAATGCAATTGTTTTATTAAATATAAACTGCTAAATACCTTTTCTCATCAGCAGTATATAGCAGTCTTGTGAATTCTATCAGTTCCTGGTTAAAGCTTGTAGGAGGAGTTTTCATACTGCACTGAGCTGTCCTATCAGGATCCAGGACCCCTGACCCTCTGTCTGTCTGTGCCGATTGGCCCTGTGCTGATCACATGCACTCTTCCAATGTTCCACAATGAGTATAACAAGCATTCTTCACTGCATATACAGACTGATTTTACTGTTGTGGGTTTAGTAACACTTTAATTAACAATATTCACTGCTAGGTTCAAGTTCTTCAAATTCTCCAAAACATTGGAGTGAATCAAACATGAGCAGGTTCGCTCATCACTACTGTTCATATATGTTTACACATGTATTTATTTCAGTTTTTATGTAGTACAGACACATTCATACTGACTGAGTACAGACATTTATCCACTTGACTTACGGAAGATATACCCCCCTTCATGACCAGGCCATTTTTTGCTTTTTGGCACTGTGGTAATTTAACTGACAATTGTGCGGTCATGCAACACTGTACCCAAAATAGATTTATATAATTTATTTCCCCACAAATAGAGCTTTCTTTTGGTGGTATTTGATAACCACTGGGGTTTTTTTATTTTTTGCAAAATAAATATAAAAATACCGACCAGTTTGAAAAAAAAATATATATATTTTTTACTTTCTGCTATAAAACATAACACATTAAAAAATCAAATCTCTTAATACCTTTTTACCAAAATGTATTCTGCTACATCTGCTTAGTAAAATCAATCTCAATTGATGGAATTTTTATATATTTGTATGTTATATTTATATATTTTTTGTATATATACACATTTTTAAATATTTTTTCTTTTTTATACTAATAATGACGGTGATCAGTGACTTACAGTGGGACGGTGCACAATCTGACACTACAGTGCCTTGCAAAAGTATTCACCTCCCCTTGGCATTTTTCATGTTTTGTTGCCTCACAACCTGGAATTAACATGGATTGTTTGAGGACTTGCATCATTTAATTTACAGAACATGCCCGCCACTTTGATGATGTTTTTTTTTTTAATTGTGAATCAAACAACAAATAGGACACAATAACAGAAAAAGTCAATGTGCATAACTATTCACCCCCCTAAAGTTAATACTTTGTAGATCCACCTTTTGCGGCTATCACAGCTCCAAGTCGCTTTGGATAAATCTCTATGAGCTTGCCACATCTTGCCATTGGGATTTTTGCCCATTCCTCCTTGCAAAACTGCTCTAGCTCCTTCAAGTTGGATGGTTTGTGCTTGTGAACAGCAATCTTTAAGTCTGACCACAGATTTTCTATTGATTGAGGTCTGGGCTTTGACTAGGCCATTCCAACACATTTACATGTTTCCCCTTAAACCACTCAAGTGTTGCTTTAGCAGTGTGTTTGGGGTCATTGTCCTGCTGGAAGGTGAACCTCCATCCTAGCCTCAAATCACACACTCAGAGTGGTACAGGTTTTGCTCAAGAATATCCCTGTATTTAGCACCATCTATCTTTCCCTCAACTCTGACGAGTTTCCCAGTCCCAACTGCTGAAAAACATCCCCACAGCATGATGCTGCCACCACCATGTTTCACTGTGGGGACGGTGTTCTTTAGGTGATGTGATGTGTTGGGTTTGTGCCAGACAGTGTTTTCTTTGATGGCCAAAAAGTAAAATTTTAGTCTTAGACCAGAGCACCTTCCTCCATACATTTTGGGAGTCTCCCACATACCTTTTTGCAAACTCAAAATGTGCCATTTTGTTTTTTGCTGAAAGTAATGGCTTTTTTCTGGCCACTCTGCCATAAAGCCCAACTGTATGGAGCATACGGCTTATTGCCGTCCTATGTACAGATACTCCAGTCTCTGCTGTGGAACTCTGTAGCTCCTCCAGGGATACCTTAGGCAGGACCGGATTAACATAGGGGCTATTGGGGCTGCAGCTCCAGGCCCCTTACCTTAAGATAGGCCCGTTTAAAAAACAACAAAAAAAAATCTGAAAAAAAAACAAAAAACGATTGACTTTAAGGGTCCTGGCTCAGCGACCAGGGGTCACATAGAGCCCAAATTTAGGGGTAAGGTAGCTGAAGGTCTATCCCACTACTGGTCATTATTTGGGGCTCCTATCACCTATGGTCCTGGAGATACAGGGCTCCTTGAGCAGCCTGTTAGAAGTTACATACGGAGCGGCCAGTTTAAATACAAGCTGGCACATTCTGTTTGCAGCAGACTGAGAGGATGAGCTCACGGTGCCTCTCCTCACTTCTTGTCAGAGGCACTGAACTCAATGGATAGCTTAAAGCCTGCAGAGTTTGACAGGCAGCACCGCCTGTCAAACTCGCTCGCAGTAGCAGCATAGTCCAACAATGTAAAACTACCATTCAGCAATGTAAAAAAAAAAAAGGAGGCAGCAGTAGCACCTCATGAATGCCTGTCAGCTGCTGCTATACCACTCGTTGAAAAGCAATACACCACAGATCACTTTTTAGAGGGCAGTAAGCATTACTGCAAATGTGAAAGAAACTTGAAACACATCATCCATCTCACACTCCCCACCAACCAGGTCACTCCCCAGCCACTTTCCATGTTAGCCACCTCCCTTCAACTTATATCACAGGTGACCATTTCCCAACCTGCAGATGAAAGACCCTACTCTAAAAGATATCACTCCCAGTTACTTCCCCCACCCCCTGATTGATATCCCTCCATGACCACCTCACACCCCCCTGCTGACAGACCTCTCTCCCCAGCCTGTTCTCACACACCTTCTCACCTACTGACCTGTGGATGGGGGAATCACTTGCGCAGTGTTATTGTGTTCTGCCGGTGGGGAGCCTTCCCAACCCACAGAATACAATGATCAGTGTTGCTAACTATAGCTGGCAGCACTGACTGTTTTGAGAAATACCTGACAGGCTGGTTGTACTCAAGTCGATTAATAGATTGACTTGTGTACAACCAGCTAGCCCATACATAGATCGACTATAGCTGATCTCTGCTTAATTTCAATTCATGTATGGCCCTCTTAACCACTACGAAGTCCCTAAACATCCTTCCACAAACCTTTACATTTTTCCTTACCAGATTCCTTCATCCTCCTCACCTGTGTAATTTAAAGGTTTCCCATACTATGTCTGCGGATGCAGATCCGTCATTCTCTAAAAAATAGGTTTTCCAACTGTAACCAAGCTCGTCATCCTCTGATAACAGGGTAAGCCAGAACGAATTCAGGCGCCACATACTGGGTGGTTTGTCTAATGGGACGGAAAGGCTAATCCAATATGGGCTAGGGTCTGAGAGTAGTCTAGGGGAGAACTCAGCTCTTGGTAATCTTGAGGCAAGGGTATTGGAGATTATTATGAAATCTATGCGGGACATGGTGTTATGAGTGGCCGAAAAACATGAGTAGGCTTAAGAAGCCAGGTGTCAGTGAGATTAAAGGAGGGGATTAGTCGGGAGAATCTAGTGTGGGTTGGAGCTGTTGTAGATAATGGTGAGGGTGACAGTTTATCCAATGCTGGGTTCAGCGTAACGTTAAAATCATCCTCCTCATCTGTACATAGTGCCCACTGTCATACCTTCCACACTCCTCTCCTATACATAGTGCCCACAGTCATACCCTCCACAAAGTTGTCCATTTATAAGATATTTCTAACACATAGCATGTACATAGCAAAAATGACACCCCAAAATACATTCCACTACTCCTGAGTATGGCAATACCACATGTGTGAGACTTTTACACAGCCTGGCCGCATACAGAGGCCCAACATCCAAGTAGCACCTCCAGGCATTCTAGCAGCATAAATTACACATATCATTTTCTGACTACTGATCACATTTTTGAAGGCCCTTTATATTTCTAACACATAGCAGGTACATACCAAATAACAAAAGATTACCTGTGGTTTTAGAAGTGCAGTGATCTACAGAGGAGAGCATCAGTCCAGGCAGCATGCAGGCATGTGGTCAGCGACAGCAAAAGCAATCGTCCAAGCAGCAGGCAGGAATACTGTCCATAGTTTATACAGGCAGAGATACTGTCAGCACAGCCAAAGCACAGCCAAAGCACAGCCAAAGCATTGGTCCAGGTAGCAGGCAGAGGTGTCCAGGCAGAAATACTGTCCATAGTCAGTAGAGGCAGCAGGCAGATATATGGTGAACACAGCCAAAGTATTGGTCCAAGCAGCAGGAAGAAACATGGTCCATAATGTCCTGGGTCATTACAGGCAGCAATATGGTCAGCACAGCCAATGTATTGGTCCAGGCAGCAGGAAGGACCATCAAGCTTAGGGCCAAGGGAACAGGGGTAGAGGCTTCTCCCACCCAAATCTCTTTAAAGCCTCCAGGCAACCAGACTCTGTTCTGGGAGCACAGAAAACGAAAAAAAAATTTTCTCTACTCAGAACGCTATTCTGAAGCCCCTCGCATATGTGAGACCCCTGTGTACTAAAGACAAAAATAAAGAGAGAGATGATACTCTCTCTGATATGGTGGGATTTTAGAGGGAGATAGTGTATCTGTTAGTGGTAAGTCAATACCACACGGGTTAATAAAAAATATAAATTTTATTAAAAATTGTTAAAAATATATATGCATTACAGACATAACATAAAGGAACATCAAAATGACCATAAAGTAGTTTGTTCAAAAATCATTCGTGATTAGTCAGCCGACATGTTTCGCAAAGAGTTTCCCTTTATCAGGGCATGAACAACATCACTGATTTATTCTAAATTGTATAAAGAACAAGTAATCATTAGGAATATGATTACATGATGGCCATCCATAAATACAAATCAAAAGCATGATACAGGAAATATGGTAGAAAATTAATACTGGTAATGCTCACCTACTGATACAGGTCTAAAGGACAAAGCAGCCACCACCATTGCCAGACGTCACCTAGTACACCAACTGGAGCATAGTACCCATGGGTGCCAGATCCCATAGGATAACGCCAACAGGGGAACTGGACCATGAAGATAATAAGGCAAGAGTCTGGCAAAAAACGTAATAGAGGGAAATTCCTTAATTCCCTTAAAGGCAAGAAATATATATAAAAATGCAAAAATGATGCTGTATCAATTGTCCCACATTATAGTAGGGCAAAGGTAAATTCAAGCAAGGTATAATTATAGGGAATAGGCTGAAAGGTTCAACCTCCTATATAGCAATATGCTGTATATGGTATAAACCTAAGTATAGAGCAACATTTTTTAGAAAGCATTTTTACTTTAAAGTGGTAACAGATATATACATGCATGCCAGTATGAACAAACATAACTATACATGATAACACAACTTGATATATAAACCCCAAACCAGCCAGGTACCAGCATTAAAGTGTGGAAAAATGGGCATAGAGGCATAGAGCTTACCTATTGAGGGAGTGTCAAGCGGTTCAACTCATAACAAGGAGAGCCAGTGCCTGCCAATTCCGATGGGCAGTCGCAGGGTGCGTCTATTAGACAGCACACCGGTGCCCCCATCTTAAAACTGCGCGGTCCTACCGGAAGTGAAAAGGTCGCAAACGACCTCCGGCATCACTTCCGGTCTGGATGTCCCTGCAGAGATGCGCGCGCACTCACCCAAGGAGATGCTCGCGCATTGCCCATATCACGCTGGGGAGCGTGAAGGGCATACGAGGGCGGATAAAGGACTCCGCCCTCTAAGACAGGGATGTCCGAATCCCCCTGTCATAGGCTGAATGCATAACCAGTAAGGCACACAGCGGCATCAGCATGGAGGGGTAACTCAGCAGTCCCACATAGACTGCAAAAAATAGTGATAGCTATATAAAAATATACAAAATTATACAAAAGCCTATACAGAGATCATTCTCTTATAGCAAACAAGCATGTTTAGGCACAAATCTTAATAAAATTGATGGATACAAATGCACTAGTAATACCCCCAATATCTATATAGGTTGTTTAATGGGACAAACAGACTTCCGGTAGGACCGCGCAGTTTTAAAATGGGGGCGCCGGTGTGCTGTCTAATAGACACACCCTGCGACTGCCCATCGGAATTGGCAGGCACTGGCTCTCCATGTTAAGAGTTGAACCGCTTGACACTCCCTCAATAGGTAAGCTCTATGCCTCTATGCCCATTTTTCCACACTTTAATGCTGGTACCTGGCTGGTTTGGGGTTTATATATCAAGTTGTGTTATCATGTATAGTTATGTTTGTTCATACTGGCATGCTTTTGTCTTGCCATTGGGCCATTGTGGCTCCATTGTGCCATGCTATTTCAATTGGATGTTACATATATATCTTTGACACTCCCCCTTATAAACACTCTGACTATATATGCTACAACTGCAGACAGCATTCCCTACATTAATTCTGGCTTAGACACCCGGGCAACTATTATACCCTTCAAGCCTTTATTTTATACATTGGTATATATCTGTTACCACTTAATTTTAAAGTAAAAATGCTTTCTAAAAAATGTTGCTCTATACTTAGGTTTATACAATATACAGCATATTGCTATATAGGAGGTTGAACCTTTTAGCCTATTCCCTATAATTATACCTTGCTTGAATTTACCTTTGCCCTTCTATAATGTGGGACAATTGATACAGCATAATTTTTGCATTTTTATATATATTTCTTGCCTTTAAGGGAATTAAGGAATTTCCCTCTATTACGTTTTTGTCAGACTCTTGCCTTATTATCTGCGTGGTCCAGTTCCCCTGTTGGCGTTATCCTTTGGGATCTGGCACCCATGGGTACTATGCTCCAGTTGGTGTATTAGGTGACGTCTGGCAATGGTGGTGGCTGCTTTGTCCTTTAGACCTGTATCAGTAGGTGAGCATTACCAGTATTAATTTTCTACCATATTTCCTGTATCATGCTTTTGATTTGTATTTATGGATGGCCATCATGTAATCATATTCCTAATGATTATTTGTTCTTTATACAATTTAGAATAAATCAGTGATGTCGTTCATGCCCTGATAAAGGGAAACTCTTTGCGAAACATGTCGGCTGACTAATCACAAATGATTTTTGAACAAACTACTTTATGGTCATTTTGATGTTCCTTTATGTTATGTCTGTAATGCATATATATTTTTAACAATTTTTAATAAAATTTATATTTTTTATTAACCCGTGTGGTATTGGCTATAGGGGGTATCAGTCTCCCAAATGTCAGAACCTACAACCTGGCCTGCCTATTGAGGATAGGACTGGACAGCGATGGTTCACCCATACTCGCTGGTGGCCTTACTCCACTGCCAGTGGAAGTCCATCCCACCGCCTCTCCAACATAACCTACTGCTACGAGACACAGCCATTGCTTGGAGGGAAGTCCGGAAAAGCCTCAAACTCTCACCCTTCATATCCAGCCACCTTCCAATAAAGGAAACCCGAGCTTCCTCCCAGGTCTGGAACATCAGTCTTATGTCACCTAACAGAGGAATGGCCTTACTAAATTCTCCTCCCTATGTGACATGGAGACTGGTCGACCCATCGCATTCCAATCTTTAGCTGAAAAATTCTCACTTCCTCAATCACATGCCTTCCATTAAAGACAATGCATCAGCTTCATAAAGAATGCGGTTGCAGAAGAGCGCAAAAGATTCAAATCATCTCACACAGACTCCCTTCTCTCAGAGGGCTCATACAAAATATCAAACATCTACAAACTTCTCCTCCTGAAAACTACTCCCTCTCTCACATCTTCATCAGCAGCCAACTGGGCAAAAGACTTTCTGGATACCGAGATAGTAGACAAACTTCTACAAGGTCTCAATACCACCCACAGACTAGTTCCCAACGAATCCTGGAGGGAAACACAATTGAAAATTGTGCACTGAGCTCACATCCCCTTAATTTTCGAACAATCAGACCCACATCGCACCCAACTGTCCTCTCTGTCAGCACCCCAGGCCTACACTGACCCACCGCTTCTGGTCGTGTTTGTTCATTTCCACCTTCTGGGATCAAGTCCTTGCATACATCTTTGAAGTAACTCTGCTGAAACTACCTAAAGACCCTCTACTTTTCATCTTTGGCCACTGGGACCCCAAATGACTACCCTGGTCACCCAACTCTACCCCCCCGGCAAAGACTGGACCTTGATGTGCCTCCTACTCTCCAGAAGATCCATCCTAAAAAATTGGGTCTCCAACGTTCACCCAAACACCTCACAGGTCAAAAGAGACCTCCTACAACTACTCTACAAGGATAAGCTTAATACTGACTTAACACATGAAAAGACTAAAACATGTTTCTACCACAAATGGCATGCTTTCATGGCCTCAACACTCTCTCCTATGAACATGGCAAACTTTGAGAAACTCTCTTTTTCATATTATGGATCACCACCTACAACATGAGTGATGCTGCTCCCTTCAAACTAAAAGACCAACAAAATAAGGAACCCAGCTCCTGTCAAGGCATCAATCACCATGCGAGATCACTTCTCACTCACCGACTCCTTCTCTCCCTTCAAACACATCAACGGAAAATGCTATTTTTGTAATCAAAGCCACAACCTCACTGTCTACTAGCATTATACAACCACTCTAGGAACTTGATGCTCTCCCCCCCTCCCCCCACCTCCCTCTACCCTCCCACCTCTTTAAGGAATCGACCAACAGTACCCTCTTGGTAACCCTAGGACCCTTCTCCTCCTTAGATCCATCCAGTTACCTTTTTTTTGTTCAACTAGAAGGTTCATACTTTTGAATTGTTATTCTTTTAAATGTTGCTACCCCTCCAATGGGAGCTCAAATTCACTACCCTTAGGGTACAAGATCCTCTGTTTTTGTTCTGTTTTTCTTTTGTTTTTTTGTTATGGTATGTACTCTGCTACTTTTGTCATAACTGCCGTTGTGTACAAAAAAAAAAAATTTCTGACGCTATTGATACTATTCCTTGTATGATGTATCCTTCAATAAATTCTATTAAAAAAAAAAAAAAGAAACGTGATTTAAATCGGCAGGCAAAGACATTGTCGGTAAACGGGCCAGGGTCAGTTAATTAACATGTAAGGTAGTAATATGGTAGCAGGCAAATGATCCACACAGGAATTTGAAATGGGGAAATGGCAGTATGTTAATAATAGGGGGAACTAATATCTGATGGATTTGTGATAATTTTTGAAGCAATCTCCGATGCACAGGCCAGGTTGGGAGAGACATTGGGGACAATAACAGCTTGTATCTCTTCTTACTCCTCCTCTACTGCAAACACGGCCTTTCTTTTGGCATCTTCTTCCAGATTCCATGGGGGGAATGTTATAGGGAAAATGTTGCTTGTGTAGTCGACTCACACTATCAGAATGAATGCTTCCTGGGGCGGGACCTTGTTGGTAAATTAGGGCAATGACGATTTCTTCACTATACTTGAGGTAGGAGATTTGTTGTTTTTGATCTTCTTTTTGGTAGCAGAATGACGAATTAAACAGGGCCATATAAAATAGGTGAAATGCAACTTTCTTATACCAATAACGGGACTTTCTGGTTGACAAATAGAGTAGTAGCATCTGATAGTTTAAATTCACCCCCCATGTACATACTGTAGTCCTATACACATTCAGGCTGTACAATGGGGCCGCGTCTTCTCTGGATCTCCACCACAGTGTCATTGTGGTTGGTAGAGAGGATGTGGACATCATTATTTTCCCTCCACTTCATGGCCAACACTTCATTTCTCATGAATGATGATTCTCCGTCTTGCAATGTTTTTGTTAACATATTTTGTGGGAAGCCCTTCTCATTTTTTTTGAAGGTACCACAGGCCAGGGTTTGTTTACTGTAAAGGTGATGAAAAAGGGGCAGGCTAGGATAATAGTTGTCGACATATAAGTGGTATCCTTTTTCAAACAGAGGGTATGCCACCTCCCAGACAATTTTCCCACTGGTTCCAATATATGTGGGGCTATCACAGGGCTGGAGCCACTGGATACGTCTTCACATTCCGGATTGCCTTCATAAATCCGGAATGTGAAGACGTATCCAGTGGCTTGATCACATAATTTATTTAATTTCAACCCATACCTGGCGCTCTTATTTGGAATATACTGCTTGAAGTGCAGTCGGCCAGTAAAATGTATAAGGGACTAGTCCATACAAATTTTTTGGTCTGGGATAAAAACTTCTGTAAATCGCTGGGAAAAAAAATTGATTAGGGGGCGTATCTTGTACAATTTGTCGTGGTTGGAATGATCTTGGGGAGGGCACTGCGAATTATAATTGAAGTGTAGAAAATGCATAATCATGTCGTACCATGTCCTGGACATGACAGCAGGATATATCGGCATGTGGTGGATGGGGTTGGTGGACCAATAAGCATGGAGTTCATTCTTTTTTGTAAGCCCCATATTGAACATAAGGCCCAAAAATAATTTAAATTCGTCCAGTGTTAGACGTCACCACTGGAACATGTGGGTGTAGGATGAATTGGGAAAAATAAATAAAAATAATCTAATTGGGAAAAATTTGTGGTGTTGGGCTGCACACCTGGCTGTGCGGTGAAAGTGGGGATGATAGCGGATCCTGAGTTGGCAGGCAATCATAAGGGGTTTGCCAGGGCATCGGGAAGGTAGGACTGGGGCTGGATTCCTCGGGTTGAGCGTGTAATTCCAGTACTTGTGCTGGGATCCTCTTCCTGGAGTCTGGCGTTGCTGGCGGTGGGCAGGTTTTCTGATCTTGGTCCTGATCTTGGTCCTGATCTTGGTCCTGATCTCCTTATTCTTTTGGGAAGGATGGTTTCCTCCGCTGACTCAGACTCTGATCCACTATCCTCCACTGGCTCGTATTCCGAACCAGAATCGGATGATGGGAGATCCCCGCTGCTCTCATCATCCAACATGGCAAGAATGGCATATGCATTCTCAGGTGTGTAAATCCTTTGAGACATTACGGCAGTACTTATTGGTGGGCCTGTGTAATGGTACTGCTGGTGGTAGTGGTGGCGGGCCTGTGTGGTGGTACCGATGGCAGTATTAGTGGCAGGCCTGTGTGGCGGTATGGGTGGCTGTACTGGTGGCGCTACGGGTGGTGGTACTGGTGGCGGTACCGGTGGCGGTACTGGTGGCGGTATGGGTGGCGGTACTAGTGGCGGGCCTGATGGAGGTACTGGTGGCAGGCTTGATGGCGGTACCGATGGTGGCACTGGTGGCGGTACCGAGTGGCGGTACTTATGGCAGTATTAGTGGTGGGCCTGTGTAGTGGTAAGGGTGGCAGTACTGGTGACAGTACTGGTGGTGGTACTGGTGGCGGTACCAATGGCAGTACTGGTGGCGGGCTTGATGACGGCACCGATGGCGGTACTGGTGGCGGGCCTGTGTGGCGGTACTGATGGCAGTACCGATGCCGGTGGGCCTGTGACAAATGGGCTGATTGACAGATGGGTTGATTGACAGATTGGCTGATTGACAGATGGGCTGCGTGACTGTTAGATCCAGATGATGTGGTGACAGGTCCTCTTTATTGGGGGGTGCGTTTTGCACAGTACAGTACTACAGACAATACACTACACTGATCTCACTTACTGATCCTCACTCTCTCCTTACACAATCGGTGTGAGGAGAGAGCAGGGATCAGATAGTAACTGCTCCTCAATGTTTACATTTGTAACAGGCTCTGATTGGACACAGCCAGTCACGTGATAAACAGCCAATTTCAATTCTGCCCCCGATCAGCGTGCGCTAGGGATTATCTTGCTGGACGGCATATGCCGTCCAGTCAGGATAACACAACCACTGCCCGGCCGTCAATCTGATATCGGCCAGGTGGGAAGTGGTTAAAGGCATGTTAAAAATGCACCCCAGAGGCCTATTTTATTTTTTTGTGAACAAGACCTAATGTGCTACAAAAGTGTGCCAGCGCATTTATAGTGCATTACTATAGACTTGAATGCTTTAGCTTCTTCCAAACCTTCCAAACTTTACACATAGCTTCATTTTTGAAGTGCAGCAATGAGCTACAATGAAAACACAAACACTTCATGTTTTGATAATGTGTGCTGTCCATATTATCAATTGCAAACTGCTTTACTGAGCATTTGAGGCATTAAAAAATGCACCTCAAACTCCTGTCTTTATTGCCAGTATGAACAGGGCCTTAATTAGATTATTATAGTTTAATGACCCTATAGCAATTATAAAAAAACACAAAATAGAGCCAAATTGGGATGAAGTAAATTATCATTCTAGTATATATTTGGATGGTGGTAAAAAAGAATTAGAAAAAGCCTACACAAAAGCAGAGAGATTATACCAACTCTTTTCAAATAGTGTTAGAGGTGGAAACTGAACTCTGGATCCTCACACTGGAAAGCAAATATTATCCACTAGGGATGGGCTGAACAACCCCCTGTTCAGTTCGCGCCAGAATATTATATGCAATCAATAAAACAAGGATTATGCGTAGAACAATATCGGACCTCTGAAAAGTATAAGCATGCATATGTACTCAGGACTTGGTTTGGGCCCCTTTTGCAGCAATTACTGCCTCAATGGGGCGTGGCATGGAAGCTATCAGCCTGTGGCACTGCTGAGGTGTTATGGAAGATCAGGATGCTTCAATAGCGGCCTTCAGCTCTTCTGCATTGTTCGGTCTCATGTCTCTCATTTTTCTCTTGGCAATGCCCCATAGATTCTTTATGGGGTTGAGGTCAGGTGAGTTTTCTGGCCAGTCAAGCACAGCAATCCCACGATCATTGAACCAGGTTTTGGTGCTTTTGACAGTGTGGACATGTGCCAAGTCCTGCTGGAAAATGAAGTCAGCATCCCCATAAAGCTTGTCTCCTGGTAGACGGCTGCGTTGACCCTGGACTTAATGAAGCACAGTGGACCAACTCCAGCAGATGACATGGCTTCCCAAATCAACACAGACTGTGGAAACTTTACACTGGACTTCAAGCATCTTGCAGGTGTGTGCCTCTCCATTCTTCTACCATACCCTGGGTCCCCAAAATTTTCTATCATCAGAAAAGAGGACTTTGGACCACTGAGCAACAGACCAGGTCTGTTTTTCTTTAGCTCAGGTAATACGCTTCTGACAATTATTGTTCAGGAGTGGCTTGACAAGAGGAATACGACATTTGAAGCCCATGTCCAGGATCCGTCTGTGTATGGTGGCTCTTGATGCACTGACTCCAGCCTCAGTCCACTCCTTGTGATAGCTCCCAACACTTTTGAATGGCCTTTTCCTGACAATTCTCTCCAGGCTGCGGTCATCCCTGCTGCTTGTGCACCTTTTTCTTCCATACTTTTCCCTTCCACATAACTTTTTATTAATGTGCTTTGATACAGCACTTTGGGAACATCCAACTTCTTTTGCAATTACCTTTTGAGGCAATTACTTTTGCTATATTTATTATAGCAAAAAGTAAAGGGAAAATTTGGGGTGTACAGAGCAAAATGCTAGAGTGCAATTTGCCTAATGGGGGTGCTAGTTAGATTGACCTGCGTGTCCCCAAGGAAATACATTGGTAGGGTTTTACCCTCACTTCCTGTTTGGCTATGTGACAGGAAGTGAATAAATTTGAAGGATAAACTGGCAAAATTTGGGAGGTGTCTTGACCCTATCAGGGTTGCAGACATCCCCGAAAAATGTCAAGACTTCTAATCCCTCTGCACTCTATCCCCAAACAAAAAGAAAGGATTTCATTTAGCTTAACTTTGCAAAGACACATTCCTAAGTTTAACTTTGATGCATGTCAATGGCCCATTTAGACCCTGTTTAATAGAAAACACCAGTTGCCTTTCACTATAAACATTTGTTAGTCCAGTCCTGGAAATCTGCATCTGCTTTACTATTAATTTCCATAAAATTTGGGTTCCTGCAGCTAGATGCGCCAAATGCATCTAGATGCGCCAAATGCATCTAGATGCGTGACCGCTGTGTATGTGAGATGCTGCTGTGTGCACAGAGGTATGTACCCGTGCCGCATATCTGGTTCCCGGAAGCAGTGGCCAGCACACAGGAATGACATCACGCCCCTCCAGGAAGGTGCTTGTACTGCTGCTAATTTCTTCCCACCACCATGCCCCGCTCACTGTTCTCTGAGGAAGAGATGATCCTTATTTGCAAATTAAGATAATTTACATGGGTGGTGTTTGTGTGGGTGATGTGTGTATGTCTAAATGATTTGGCCTCAAAACACACACCTACTTCCTGTGTACATATTAACTTCCCGGCCAATGTATATTGCTTCCTGCTTCAGTGTGTGTGTGTGTATATATATATAGATATAGATGTAGATATAGATATAGATATAGATATAGATATAGATATATAGATATACAGATATATACATATATCTATATATATATATATATACCGTATTTATCGGCGTATAACACGCACAGGCGTATAACACGCACATTCATTTTAAGAGGGAAGTTTCAGGAAAAAAACTTATATTTTAAATAAGGAACTTTGAAGTAAAATAAGGGTCAGTGCCCATCTGCAGCCTCACCATTGCCATCAATGCAGCCTGATCAATGCCCATCTGCAGCCTCACAAGTGCCATCAATGCAGCCTCGTCAGTCCATATCAGTGCAGCCTCACCATTGCCATCAATGCAGCAGCCTCACCATTGCCATCAGTGCAGCCTGATCGATGCCCATCTGCAGCCCAGAGGGGACAGGGAGGGGGGCGGGATGAGCACCGACAGATTACATACAGTGAGAATCTCCTATGATAGACAGAACAGTGGTCCAATGGCGGCCCATTACAGAGGCCGCCAAGTAAACAGGAGATTCTCACTGTATGTAATCTGACGGTGCTCATCCTGCCCCCCTCCCTGTCCCTTCCGAGGCAGCTAAAACTGAAGTATTGGCGTATAACACGCACGCACTATTTGCACCCAATTTTCATGGTGAAAAAGTGAGTGTTATACGCCAATAAATACAGTATATATAATCTATATATATCTATATCTAAATCTCTATAGACTATGGCCCTCTAGTTGTTCAGGAACTACAGTTCCCATCATACTTAGTCATGTCTGTGAATGTCAGAGTTTTACAATGCCTTATGGGATGTGTAGTTCCGCAAAAACTGGAGAGCCGTAGTTTGAAGATTCCTGATCACTCTAGCATGTCTTTAAAAAAGGTGTTTTTTCATGTGCCTGGTATAATGCCCAATAAATATTGTTTGGAAAATACAAGTGTATCATGACACATCTACATTCCAAATTTGGCACTTAAGCTGGTCATGCACTATGCAATCTGATTGGCCAATTTCTGTACAACTCGATATTAAGGCAAAATAGGTAATAGGAAGACGCACAAGAACAATTCATTCAAATTATAGGAAATCAAACAGGTTCTTGCACTAAATCTAATTTATTTAAGATCTAACTGATTGCAGTGTATGGTCACCTTTAACCACTTGCTTACAGGGCACTTAACCCTTTCATGACTAAGCCTATTTTTGAAATTTTAGCCGCATCAGTTGTTATACTCGGGTAGCCGATCGCCCGCTAGAAACAACGGTACCGGGATGATGCCTGCATCTGCAGGCATCATCCCGGTATAACCCCGGAAAGCCGAGTACGCATATCTGCGTACGGTCGGCGGGAAGGGGTTAAATCCCCCTCCTATCCAGACCAATTTTCAGCTTTTAGCACTGACGCACTTTGAAGAACAATTGCGCGGTCATACAACACTGTACCCAAATGCAATTTTTATCATTTTTTCCCCACAAATAGAGCTTTCTTTTGGTGGTATTTGATCACCTGTGCGGTTTTTATTTTTTGTTAAAAAAATTTAAAAAGACCGAATTTAAAATTTTTTTTTTATATTTTGTTATAAAATTTTAAAAAGGGTAATTTTTCTCCTTCATTGATGTACACTGATGAGGCGGCACCAATGGGCACTGATAGGTGGCAGTGATGGGCACTGATGGGTGGCAGTAATGGGCACTGATTGGTGGCAATAATGGGCACTGATCTGGTACATTGTTCTGCAACACTGCTAGGTGGCACTGATTGGCACCACTGGTGGGCATTGTTAGGTGGCAATGGTGGGCATTGATAGGTGGCACTTGTAGGCATTGATAGGTGGCACTCATGAGCATTGATATGTGGCACTGGTGGGCACTGTGATGTGGCAATGTCAGGTGGCACTGGCAGGGGGTACTGGTGGCACAATTGAGGCACAATTGAGGCATTATTGCCTCCTCCTCTTCGGGACCGATGTCCCTTGCTGGTGAGCTGGTGATCAGCTTTTTTTTCTCCTCGCACTGTCAGCGCGAGGAGAAAAAAAATGATCACAGAGCTTTTGTTTTGATCACATGGTAAGGGGCCGGGACTGCCCCCTTACTTGGATCGGTGATCACCCGAGTCTCAGTGACTTGGTGATCACAGCGTGCGCGGGGTGCGTGCACAGGGGAGGCCGTCATATGACGGCCTCCCGGGAATTCAGGTCATTCGGCTATAGCGCGGATATCAAGCGGTTAAAGATCAAGATTGAAAAAAAATAATTTATTGGGTTTAGAAACACTTCTCTGTACTTTGTAATGTATTGAAAGATTTGGGTAAAAAAAAGAAAAAAACACATGTCAAAGATATAGTAGAAGTAATAGGAATGAGATTAGCATCAAAAGGGTTAATTAACTGAAAACACCTACTAATTGCCTAACAAGACACATCCAATGAGATTAAATTAACCAATTGTATTGGATGTGTGCTATTATCAATGAGAAAACCGCAGTTACCCTAGCACCAGTTGCAGTTTACATATGCAGTTTATTTGCACTTCAATGTGCGCCGGTTCGCACGTTCGATTAATGACTTTTCAGGTGCACCAATTAATGTATGAACTGGTGCAGTGCCTTCTTAGTAAATCACCCCCAGTGTGTTGACAGGCTCTTGGCGTCAGGGCAGCATTTTTTTGCTGAAACTGAAATGTGGAATAGGGAGGGGTGGGGGAATAGGTGGGGTTCTCAGTTCAGTAGGCAGGGGTAACAACACAGAGGTTTCTATGCAGAAAAGGCACTGTTTGTCAGCCTGATTAGGAACTTAGATGTAATATGGATTTCTGTCAGATCGATGGGTATTTTTCTGTATTTAAATTCGCTTTAACTACACTGATCAAAAAAATTAAAGGAACACTTTTAGTAAGAGTATAGCATCAAGTCAATTCAACTCCTGGGATAGGAATGGTTTTACAGGTGGAGGCCACTAGCATTTTAACCCCTACTCATCTTTTCTGGCTATTTTTCACTAGTTTTGCATTTGGCTAGGGTCAGTGCCACTACTGGTAGCATGAGGTGATACCCGAACCCTATAGAGGTTGCACAGGTAGTCCAACTCCTCCAGGATGGCACATCAATACGTGCCATTGCCGGAAGGTTTGCTGTGTCTCCCACCACAGTCTCCAGAGCATGGAGGAGATTCCGGGAGACAGGCAGTTACTCTAGGGGAGCTGGACAGGGCCGTAGAAGGTCCTTAACCCATCAGCAGGACTGGTATCTGCTCCTTTATGCAAAAAGGAACAGGATGAGCACTGCCAGAGCCATACAAAATGACCTCCAGCAGGCCACTGGTGTAAATGTCTCTGACCGAACAATCAGAAACAGACTTCATGAGGGTGGCCTGAGGGCCCGACATCCTCTAGTGGGCCCTGTGCTCACTGCCTGGCACTGTGGAGCTTGACTGACGTTTGCCATTGAACACCAGAATTGGCAGGTCCACCACTGGTGCCCTGTGCTTTTCACAGATGAGAGCAGGTTCACCCTGAGCACATGTGACAGACGTGGAAGTGTCTGGAGAAGCCATGGAGAATGTTATTGCCACAGAACGTCCCACACTCCGCTTGAGTGCTTCCATCAGTATACCGCTTCCTAAGTTCTGGAACACGAGTCCAATGGATCTGGCTATAGGAACCCCCAAGAACTAGAAAACACCAGTCTTGGAGTACATCAGAACTGTTTATTATGAATCAAAGTTACAAGACTTTATATGCCGTTGGAACCTCCTCTAACAATACAACTGTAACCTAATTAACATAATTAACATGAGCTAATTAACTAAAAAATTTACCCAGACCAGATGACAGACTTGTGGGCACCGAGCTTCACACAGTAGTATAAACACAATAGCTGCAGCTCCAATAGGAGTCATCCCGTCTCCTACATTGTATAGAGGACAATGTGATCAGCTCCTTCAATTAACATAAACACAGGTAGTTGGAATTGATGACACCAGCATCTCCTCACAGGATGTGTCCCAACAGTATGAATCAGTCTTATCAGCAGGGGGCTGCTGGAGGAATCCCCCCTCTCTCTTCAGGGACACAAATCTACAGTAAGGAGTCCCCAACAGAATCAAACAACATACAATATATACATATATACACGACCGAGTCCGATTAGTACAGTTCAGACTGGATTTCTAATTCACTTCACAAAGAGTATTGTTCCATTGAAAATCCAGGGCCCATAATCAAAAGGCAACAGGCTTGCATTCAGTCCTCTCCAACAGCCTCTGTCCCAGGGTTTGTCACAGTTATGCTGCCTGTAACATCATTCAGCATGACCAGTTTGGTGATTGGTCAGTGATGGTCTGGGGAGGCATATCCATGAAGGAACGCACAGACCTCTACAGGCTAGACAATGGCACCCAGACTGCCTTTAGGTATCAGGATGAAATCCTTGGACCCATTGTCAGACCCTATGCTGGTGCAGTGGGTCTTGTGTTCCTCCTGGTGCATGACAATACCTGGCCTCATGTGGCGAGAGTATGCAGCCAGTTTCTGGAGGATGAAGTAATTGATACCATTGAATAGCCTCCATACTCGCCTGACCTAATTGCTCTGGGACATTATGTTTCGGTCTATCCGGATCTGGGAGGAAATAACCCAGGACACCATTCGTTGTCTCATTAGGAGCATGCCCCGATGTTGTCAGGCATGCATACAAGCATGTGGAGGCCAAACAAACTACTGAATACCTTTTTGAGTTGCTGCAATGAAATTTCAGAAGTTTGGAGTAGCCTGCTGCATCATTTTTTCACTTTGATTTTCAGGGCATCGTTGAATTCAGCCTTTTATAGGTTGATAATTTTCATTTTCAGCAAACAATGTGGCATCCTTTTATTCCTAACACATTACACAGTCCATATCAGTATAGATATCCAGCATGACATTTTTCCCCATTGAGATCTGATGTGTTTTTAAAGTGTTCCTTTAATTTTTTTTAAAAGGCCTACTTTAATACCTGCCACCTTTACCCCCTTCCTTTCGAGGCCTATTTTCAGCTTTCAGCACTGTTACACTTTTAATGACAATTGCGCGGTCATGCAAAACTGTACCCAAACTACATTTTTATAACTTTGTTTGCACAACTAGAACTTCTTTTGGTGGTATTTAAGCACCACTGGGTTTTTTTTTTTTTTGCCAAATGAAAAAAGAGCGTAACATTTTGAAAAAAAAAAATCTGGTTTTCTTTGTTTCTGTTATAAAATGTTACAAATAAATTATTGTTCTTCATAAATTTAGGCCAAAATGTATTCTGCCACATTTCTTTGGTGAAAATGACCCAAATCAGTGTTTATTATTTAGTCTGTAGGAAAGTGATAGAGTCCACAAACTATTGTATATACTGTATCTGAAAATCGATCAATCCTGATGTACTGATGGCCGCTCATCTCATTTCTTGAGTCCCAAAAATGGCAGGACAGTACAGGTGTCCCCAAAATGACCCATTTTTGGAAAGTAGGCAGTCCAAGGTATTTAGTAAGAGGCATGGCAAGTTCTTTGAAGTTGTGATTTTTTGTCATTTTTTTTTGGAAAATGAACAATTTGTTTAACATACTATCACCAGTGCAGTACCACAATCTGGGGAAGTGATCAGGATTTTTTTTTTCACTTTAATTGCTTATAGCAGTCAATTTCATTGCTAAAAGCCAGCATTTTACTAAATTAAATAGAATCATTCAGTTTGCTTTGTTGTGCTTAGCTGTGATTGGCATAGCTAATCACATGGTACAGATGGGCTATGATTGGCCCTGTCTGTACCATGTGATCACTGTCTAATCACAGCTAACAACAAAATTGTAACAATTTATGGCATGAATTGAAGCCATTCATTGTTTACAACTATCATGTGATCTGCTGTGATTGGTCACAGTGATCACATTGTATCGGCAGCGGGCCAATACACTGATCAGTCACAATCAGACACAGCCAGTAACAAATCATGCTCGCAGTGCAGCCACATGGCCTCATGGCTGCATGCAAGGCTCGTTCCAGCAGGACATCATATGACGTCCACACGGAACGACAAAAAGTCCAACTCGACCGTCATATTGCTATAGGCCAGGAACTGGTTAAAGGGATTATACACAGGGTGCATGACCATGTATTGGAGAGATAAATATGCTTTTTTTCTATTTTGCCCTGTCATTTGCTTTAAAGATTATTATGAATGAGTTGCTTTGGGTTATTGCACTCTACACACCATGGTTTTTATCTGTGCTTAATAAACCCTGGCACTAAATTAAACATATTTATCTTAAAAAAAATCTGCTGTTAAAGTTATAACCTGAAGAATCACCACAGTATATGAGCATCAGTTTGAAGTTATGAATTATTTACTTATAGATACATGAATAATAGCTTTTTTTCTATTAAAAAAATATAATTGGCGCTTCCAATCAAGCTTTTGTGATCCAAGAAATTTATTTAACTCCCTCACAAAAATCATATGCAGTCATAACACCATCTGGTAGTCACTACTTAATTAGTTTTTATAAAAGTTGAAGTTTCTCAGAGTACACCAAGGTCTCTTAGATTTCAGGAAAACATAAAACTATTTTCAGGTGATGGCCTGGGAAAATAGACTGAAAAACAGATTTGATGCGAATCAACAGCTCAAAATATCTACAAAACTGTGCTTTTCTAAGTTCCCTTATTAATGAAAATAAATATAACTGTACATATGTAACTTAAAGATCTACACTGAAAAACATGAGCTATTTAAAAGGAAACCTGTCATGAAAGAAGCATGGAGTCTGCCTATTCTCCTTCTGAAAATACTAATTCGTTAAGGCTTCATTATTTTGAGTAAATGACCTGGCACAAGAATACAGATAAGGACTACTGATTTTTTTGAAACCTTTGATCTGAATTCTTGTTCCAGGTCAGCAATTTAAAAGATACTAAAGGTAGAGGATTTAGATAACATCTGACCCTTATCCAAGTATGCAATCCAGCAGGCCACGAAAGGAACATACAAGGCCACATGCCCTCAATATGGAGGGGTGCTTTGGGGTGGGGGGGCTCTCCGCCCTCCCCACCCCAAAGCCCCATATCCCCATGTTGATGGGCCTCTTCCCCAAAACCCTGAGCGGTGGTTGTGGGGCCCCCATTAACAAGTGGGGCCTAGATCCCCCCATCTATGTGAATGAGTATGGGGGGAATTGTACCTCTACTCATTCACCAAAAAAAGTGTCAAAAAGAAATAAAAACACACACAGTTTTTGACAATTCTTGTATAAAAAGAATACCTTAAAAAATAGTGCCTGGGGGGTCCCCTAAGTCTGCATGTAGAGTGGCTCATCTTTACCGTGTATAGAACCTGCTGCAACAAAACTGACATTTAAAGAAAACAAAATGACATTTAAATTGATTTTCTTCAGCTGCAAGATTTCTGGAAAAATCTACCATACCAGACCCTTATCTGAGCATGCAGCCTTGCAGGCCAGAAAAGGGGGGGTAGAGCGAACCCCCCCCCCCGAACCATATCAGGCCACATGCCCTCAACATGGGGGGTGCTTTAAAAGTACCTTGTCACCATGACGATGGGGACAAGGGCCTCTTCCCCACAACCCTGAGCGGTGGTTGTGGGGGTCTGCGGGCAGGGGGCTTATTGGACTCTGAAAGCTCTTTAACAAGGGGGACCCCAGATCAGGCCCCCCCATGTGAAAAAGTGTCAAAAATAAATAAACACACACACAGTTGTTGACAATTCCTGTTCTAAAATAAGAAAATGCCCCAATGTAGATCCATCATCAATCACGACGCCCGCCGCACCGCCGAAAATTTTTTTTTTAACCTAAAATTTTTATTGAAGTTTTCCAACAAAAGTTAACATAAACAGAAAGAAATTGCAAGAGTCATACGTGTATACAGTAATGCGGAAGCAGCCACCGTCATTGCAAAATTAAAAGAAGAAGGTTATACATATACGGTTGTATAGAGAAGCATAGAAATGGTACAATTTCTGTTACAACAACGTTTAAGAAGTTATATTCTAGTTTATGATTGTGAACCTACACAGTGTCATAAGTATTAATTAAGTCTTAGTACTTTGAGTGGAGGATTATCGAGTTTAGAGTTAGGTATTTTCAGGTCTAACTATAGTGTAGATTGGTATGGTGTCAGGTATGGATGGATAATGATATAGGGGGGTAATAGGTGATAAGCTAGATAGGTATGTGGGGAGGTGAAAGTCTGTACTGTAGAACAATAAAATAAAATAAAATAGGGAGTAGCTACGTAGCTATTCAAATGATTTTAAAATTCTGGTATGATCTTCTGGGGAAGGGAAGCAAAATTAAGGTTAAAGGAAAAATAAAAGTGTGGGGAGAAGTCAGGGGATGTTGTGGGACAGGGGAACAAGGAGTCTCCTACTTCCTGCCACAGCTGTAAGTCAAGCCAGATATTTTTTGTATTCATCAGTTGTGGTGAAGTGTATCCAACATGTCCATGTTTTGGTGAACTTAGCGGGTGTATCCTTGGACTGATGAATGAGGTCTTCCGTGACCATTGTCTGATGTATGCGGTGAAACCACTCCTTTATGGTAGGGGGTTCAGTGGAGCGCCATTTGAGAGGTACGCACATTCTAGCTGCGTTAACCAAATGTATGGTTAGAGAACGAAGGTAGGTTTGTATTGGTGTAGAAGAGTGATGCAGTAAGAACATTCTGGGATCGAAATCCAGGGAGTATGTGGTAATTTGTTTGATCATTGCGTGAACTTCTTTCCAGAAAGGTTGGATGTTAGTGCAGGACCACCAGATGTGTATTAATGAGCCAGTGTCTTTTTTGCATCTCCAGCAAGTTTGGGGAATTGCTGGGTTGAAACGATGTAGTAGAAGCGGTGTCCTGTACCATCTAGAGAATAATTTAAAAGCGTTTTCCTGGATTTGCACATTCATCAAACCTTTGTGGATCAGAGTGTAAATGTTGGCCCATTCTGGGTCACTAAGCTGTATAGAGAGATCTTGTTCCCACTGTCGGTTGGTCCAGTGGTCAGTTAGGGCTTGATTTTTAAATTAGAGGTTGTAAATTTGCGAAATCAGGTGCGTTTGTGGTATTTTACTTAAACACAAGTTTTCAAAGGGGGTTGTGAGTCTGGACCAGTCAGGTCTAGGTTTAGGTTTGTAGAAAAAATTTTGTAGTTGGACATACGTCCAAAAGGGGAAATTGTCGACTTTCAATTTGGATGCCAAAGCGGATTGAGATAAAAGGTAACCACCCTCAAAAAAATGTTCAGCCCTGACAGTTGAGTGGGGCCAATGGTCCGTTAAGAAAGATGTGTGCATTCCCGGAGTGAAGTCAGGGTTTAGGCATAATGGCATCATTGGGCCGATGACTGACGAGATGTCATATTTGTTGCAAGCATTATGGAATGAAAGTAGTGTGGGGTGAATAAGAGGATGATGTTTATATTCAGAAGGGAGGAAGAGGGGATTGACCCACGGAAGGTGTTGAATGGGCAGATTTGATAATGATTGTTCTAATTGGACCCAATCTTTATATGTAGAATGTATGTTCCAATCTATGATCCTAGCAAGGTGGCAGGCTTGTTGGTATTTACGCATATCGGGAAGTCCAATTCCTCCCAAGAGTTTATGAGTTGTCAATCTCATGAAGGTTAATCTCGGACGCGTTTTACCCCATATAAAGGTCGTGCATGCTTTTTGGTAAGTAGAGAAGAAGTTTTGTGGTAGTTTAATTGGGATAGTTTGTAGGAAATATAATATTCTAGGTAGAATGTTCATTTTGATAATCGCGGCCCTGCCGAACCAGGAGAAGTGTCCAGAGGACCATTTCTTTAGGTCTGTTTGTATTTTTCTTAAGAGTGAGTCATGGTTTAGGGAGTATAGGTCAGCGAGGGAGGTTGGTAGAAGAATGCCTAAATACGGAATTGCATGACTATTCCATGAAAATGGAAAGTTAAGTTGGTATTGTTGGCAAGTTTCCGGGGTGAGAGAGACGTTGAGGGCTGTGGATTTTGAGAAATTGATTTGAAGGTTTGAAAGGGTTGAAAAGTTTGGAAGTCTTTAAGTAGGTTCGGGATTGTTGTAATTGGGTCCGTGAGAAAAAGGAGAATGTCGTCCGCAAATGCTGCTAATTTATATGTCCGGTGTTTTATTCTTATACCTTTAATGTCTTGGTTCCTTTTGAGACATCGTAGGAAAGGTTCAAGAGATAGAATAAAAATTGAAGGGGAGAGCGGGCATCCTTGGCGAGTTCCATTCGACACGGGGAAGGTATTCGACAGGTGGCCGTTTACTTGAACTTTGGCCGTTGGACTAGAGTAAAGTGCTAATATGAAGTTTAGCATCGTTTGGGGGAGGCCTATAGCTTTAAGGGCTTCCAACATTTAATCACATGCCACCCTGTCGAATGCCTTTTCCGTGTCGAGGGAAAGCATGAACCCCTTATTTTTAGTGGACGTGAGCCAATGGTGGACATTTATAGCCTTGAGAGTGTTATCTCTCGCTTCTCTTCCGGGAACAAAGCCCACCTGTTCAAGGCCAACAAGTTGGGGAATCAAGGGTAGGAGTCTGTTTGCCAAAGTTTTTGCATACCATTTAAGGTCCACGTTGAGTAGTGAGATAGGTCTGTAGTTAGTAACTAGGGAGTGGTCTTTGTCTGGTTTGGGGATTACCGTTATGTGGGCTGTTAGGAGATCTCGTGGAGGGTTGGTGGGTTTGCGAAAGAGTTGAAGGCTGTCAAAAAAGAAGGGGTGAGTATTCCTGCGTAAGTTTTGTAGTATCCGACAGTCAGGCCGTCGGGCCCGGGGCTTTTACCCACTTTCATTTGTTTTAGGGCATTGTCAACTTCTGTGCGTGTTAATGGGGAGTTTAACTCGTGAGCTATTGATTCCGATATAGGAGTTGGGCTATATTGTTTTAAAAAGTCAGTTATCAGTTGGGTGCGCGTGGTATTATCCGTGGATGGTGCAGGGGTGGGGAGGTTATACAGTTTACTATAATAGTGGACAAATTGTTGAGCAATGTCTGGGGTCTTGTTTATTTTATGGCCATATGGGTCAGTGATATAGTGTATCGTCCTGTTGGATTGTGACACTTGTAAAGCTCTTGCTAGCATCTTACTAGCTTTATTGCCATATTCGTAGAATTTTTTTTTAGAAAGGATATATTTGCGCTGTATCTGTTTATCCAATAAGTCTAACAAATCTTTTCTAGCTTGTATCAGATCATTCATAGTGATGAGTGCTCGTGATTGTTTGTGTACACCTTCGAGTTTACGGATCCTTTCTATCAAGTCTGAGTATTGTTTCCTGCTTTCTCTATTTCTTTTGGCCGCCGCTGCAAGTAGAGTGCCTCTGATTACGCTTTTTTTTTTTTTTTTTTTTTAAGGTTTAACATGTTTATATGTTTATTGAGATAACTCACAGTACAGAAAGTGTCCATCAAAAGACCGAGTTCAGTTTACATTATTATCTCTTTACATCCAAAACTTTAAGGATACTCAACATAAAACGAGAAATGAGACATAGTGTTATCCTAAGCAAAATTGAATCTAATGCTTCATAGGGCGCAATAAGCTATGGACTGACCAGACACCCCTGACGGGATCACACTGTGTCCTGGTCTGATATTTATATAGAAAATGCCCTACCCATTAGAGGTCATGAGCCGCCTCCCTGAAGCCACTGATTCGCAACGGAGAGACTGCACCGATCCCCAAGGGTGAACCTTTGCTCCTTATAACATAGCAAATTATGATATCTTGTACAAAATTAGAAGAATAACCAACATAAACTTGATTTGTCAAAAGAACCGTAGTCATCTATCCTTGCATTATCTGGGAAATAGATGAAATAGACAGAAGGTAAAGAAGAGAAGAGAGAAGGAGAAGGGGATAGAGAGAGAGACGGCCAGCACTCAGTTCATATATAACTATCCTGATGAGGAGATTCCAGGAACCAGGGAGAGACCTAAATGCCCAGCCCAGGGCTCCCATATTGCTTCAAAGGTTTTAAAATTGTTCTGAATTTTGCTTACTGCCCTCTCCTGGGTCATGATCCAAGAGATTTTTCGTTTAGCCGCTGCAAGGGAAATTTTTGGTGTCTTCCAGGCTTTAGCGATGGTAACTTTCGCTCCTAATAGCATGAAAGTAATCAGCCGGTGGGAAAACTTAGGAATCTTGGGGATTTGTTCATTCAATAGAGCAATTTGTGGAGTCTTAGGGATTGGCAGGTTTGTTACTTTGCGGATAAGATTAAAAATCTTATTCCAAAAACCTCTAATTCTTGGGCATTCCCACCAAATATGAAGCGTGGAACCCTGGGCTTGGCATTCCCTAAAACACAGAGGAGATAAGGAAGGATACATTTTAACGGAACCAAATACCATCTGGTCATCATTTTCTAATTAGCTTCTATCAAAGAAATATTCATTATACCTTTGTGAGCTCTGATTCCTCTTCCGTGCCATGTCTCCAGGTCCCAGGCTTCTTGTAAATTATTCTCCCAGGCCTCCATATAAGGGTATTTAGTGGCGGGTTCTAATAGGGAAGTATATATTATGGAGATGCCCCCTTTATGCTCTGAACCCTGGCCACACCAGCGTTCATACTGCGAAAAAGTCGGGGGGGGTGGGTTTGTTTTTCCAAATTGAATGAAGAAAGTGGGAAATTTGATAAAATCTAAATTTTTCTGAGGCCGGGATCTCCAGCTTATCCATACAGAATTTCAGGGAAATGGGGCCCGACGGAGTAAAGTAGTGTCCAATCCTGTACATCCCCTTATCTAACCACCATTGAAATGTTTTGATATCCATACCCGGTCTGAAGAGGGGATTATGGAAGATGTGGGCCAGCAGTTGAATGGCGGACGTCAAGGAGGGCGAGTCTTTTATAACATCCCATAATCTCATGGAATGTGAAAGAGCGGGGGACATGATAGGGGATCTATTTTTGCGAGGAGACCAAAGAAGAAAGTCTAACGTGTATGTAGGGACCGCCTGTCTTTCTATATTAATCCAATCTGGGATTTCGTGTTTGAAGTAGATCGTTGATAGTTGGGCTAATCTGGCAGCTTGGTAATATTTGAAAAGGTCTGGAAGACCTAGACCTCCTTTTGTTTTTTGGCTGTATAGGACTTTTCACGCTAGTCTATATCCTTTCTTACCTCAAATGTATTTGATTATTTTGTCTTGAAGTGATTTTAAGTGATCTTTCCTGATAGGAATCAGGAGGGATCGGAAGAGATAGAGTAATCTGGGTAAAAGGGTCATTTTAATGAAATTAATTTTATCTATCCATGAGATGTTATGATGGGACCAGGCAAGGAGATCCTTCTCCAGTTTACGGTACATGGGAGGAAAATTTGCTTGATATAAGAGTTCAAATTTTGAGGTGAGATTTATCCCTAAATAGCGAATTGAGTTGTCGCTCCACTTAAATTTGAAGGACTGTTTCAGTCGGTCTACCAGGGCTGTGGGGAGAGAAACATTCAGTGCTTGTGATTTAGCCATGTTCACTTGTAGTCCTGATAAATCCCCGAAAGAGTCCAGGAGCTTGTTAATATTAGGTAAAGATGTGATTGGGGAGGTGACGAAGAGCAGAATATCGTCTGCGAAAAGAGCACATTTATGGACTGAGTGTCCGCATCTTACCCCATGGATATTGACATTTGTTCTGATTGCAATGGCCAATGATTCAATCGCAATAGCAAAGATTATTGGAGATAGAGGACATCCCTGCCTGGTCCCTCTGGAGATCGGAATGGGATTAGAGACATATCCCTGAAGTTTGACCCTGGCCACCGGACTCGAGTAAAGAGATTGTAGGATCCCCATAAAATGTTCCCCAAAACCCCATCTACGAAGGGTAGGGAACAAGTAAGACCACGAAAGCGAATCAAAAGCCTTTCTTAAATCTAGTGATAACAACAGGCCTTCCTGCTGGGGGGTTCCATCCCAGGCAGATTGAAGGATTGAGACAATATCCGTCTCCCTCCTAACTTGGTCCGGGCCCTGTCTGCCTGGGATGAAACCCACCTGATCCCTATGAATATATTGTCCAATGAACAAGCTTAATCTATTGGCTAATATTTTGGTTAATATCTTCAAATCATTGTTAATAAGGGAGATGGGTCTAAAGTTTTCTACAAGGGAAGGGTCCTTATCAGGTTTAGGGATAACTGAAATGAAGGCTGAGTTTGCATGGGTTTCAATGGGTTCACCCCTTCTTTTGGAATTAAAAAATTTGGTGAGATGAGGAGCTAGGGTAACAGCAAATGTTTTGTAATAAATGTTTGAGAAGCCATCTGGGCCTGGGGCGGAGTTAACTTTTAAATTTATAATCACTTCTAGGGTTTCCTCTGTAGAGAAAGAAGCGTCCATCAGATCTACATGACTTTTCTGAATGCGAGGAAGTTTTAAATCTGCCATAAATTCTTCAAATCTGGACTCCCCAATATGATTTCCCTTTTTGTATAGGTTTGTATAAAAATCCTGAAATGATTGTAGAATGCGTTGAGGATTTAAAGAGAATGTACCGTCTTGCTGCTTGATCTTGGGTAGGGCGAATGTACGTGTTTTGGGGAAGAGCTTAGAGGCCAAAATTGTATGCATATTATCTCTATGCTGGTAAAATTTCGCACCTGTCCAATGCAGGGAAACCTCGGCTTTAACCGTTAGGGCCAAGTTTAATGCCACCCTCGCAGCATCGAGTTGTGCTGTATTGACCTTAGAAGAGTCTAATTTATTTTGCTTACATAAAGCTTCAAAGTTATTTTCCAGTTTGATAACATCAGAGGCTTTCTCTTTTTCGAGTTGTGATGTCATTTGGATCAATTTACCCCTGATCGTTGCTCTGTGGGCAGCCCAGACTGTTTCCGCCGAGGTTCCTTCTACATCATTTAGTATAAAGAACTCCTTCAGAGCCTTCTCAATAATAGTAACTTGGATCGGGTCTTTAAGGATGGATTCCTTAAGTCTCCATTGGGGGGGGGGTTATGTTGCAGCTCTCGCATCACTAGAATGACCATCGAGTGATCCGAGAGGGAGGAGTCCTTGATGAAAGATTTCTTAACTAGGGGTATGTGATGAGTTGAAATGAAAATGTGATCTATTCTAGAATAGGATTGGTGGGGGTTTGAAAAGTGAGTGTAGTCCCTACAGGTTGGGTTGGTTTCTCTCCAGATATCTGCAAGACCTTGATTAAAGATCATTTTAGCCATTTTAGTACTAATCTTTTTAGGGCGCATCATTTGGGTTGAAAGAGGTCTAGATTTATCCAGGTATAAGTCAAATGCCATGTTGGAGTCCCCTCCCAAAATCATTATTCCCTCCAGTAGTGGTTCTAGCGTTTGAAACAAAAGGTGAAAAAATTGGGCTTGACCTCTGTTAGGGGAATAGTACGAGACTCGGGAGTACATTTGATTATTTATCATTCCCTTCACCAGGATAAATCTACCCTCCGTGTCCTTATAGACCTGAGTTGTCTTAAATTGGCAGGATTTAGCAAACAGAATTGCTACCCCCTTTGTTTTGTCCTGAGCCTTTGCTAAATAGAAGAGGGGATAATGTGCATGCAGAAAGGAAGGATTATATTGTACTGGAAAATGTGTTTCCTGCAGGAACACCACATCCATTTTTTTGGATCGGTATTCCTTCAGAACCTTCCTTCTTTTAATCGCTGAGTTTAGTCCCTGCACGTTGTGGGAAATAATTCTAAGCGATGATGAGGTTACGGTGTTAGAAGGCGTTAATAGGTGTGAAAATAGATGTATCGTTGTGTATAACACTTACCCCATGGAGCCTTGAATTGATCAGCCCTGACATAGTAGCGTGGTGAAACCTGGGACTTGGAGCCTCTGGACACAGAAGAATTCTCCGAGTGCTGGCAATCAAAAAGAGAAAATTAGTTATAGAAGAAAAAAGAAAGTAAAGAAGAGGAAAAAGAAGGCCAAGCAGGGGCCTGTAACGCAGTAAGGGTGAAAGACCCCCACCTACGTTAGTAGATGACAACATTGAGCAGCCCTCAGAGAGGACTGACATCCCATCTCCCAAATACAGAATAGCCATATTGGGGGGATGGGAGAGCACGCATGACTGCTGCCCGAGCCACAGTCGACTATGGACTCTAATACTCAAAAAACCTTAGTTATATAAAAAATAGACTATGCATCAGAGTCCAGAAGTGTAAATGAAAAACTGTGAAAGGAGCCAGTCCGTCAGGATCTATCACATCATAAAAAAATAACATATAAAAATGTAAAAAAAAATAAAGTAATGAGTAGGGGTATTATTAAAAACACCAAAAAACTTGAAGCCCCTCATAAGAAACAAGAAGGGGCAGTTGGTAATATCGGGATGGGGGGAAATCCCCAAGTGTATGATATTTGGTGGGAAATTGTAGACTGTGGGTCTATGTAAGTGTAGGAACCCAAAATGATGTGCATCTTCCGTGAAGAGGTCCCTGATCGTCCCTAGGCATGATGCCCTGGTTTTACGGGAGTCCGTCTTGCTTCATGCAACAGGATTAGTTCCTGTGTCCCATTGTGGAGCGATCTCTACAAAAACCGAAAGGATTAAAGAGGTGATAATAGAGAAATGTGGGGAATGGTCGGTAACCATCTTGATTACATAACCCTGCTTCCAACCGAATAGGTGGTATATTGAGGTTCTGTTAGAAGAACTCAACCACTAAAGATGACGTGAGGGTATGTTAGATTTTTTCCCGTCGTGATCTTGCCATGAGGGAAACATAAAGAAAAAAGAATAAACAGCAACGTTGAACTTCAGGTGGGCATTTGATCCTTTGCTCGCTTGGTTTTGTTCGCCTTCCATAGTGGAGAAAGGGGGCTGGCTGGTGATGATCTTTTGGAGGAACTTGCCTGTATGTTAGATGTGTCCATGTCTCCAGACTCCAGGGTAATGAATTTTAGGGCCAAAAGGACTTGCTCTCCTTCTGTGAAGGTGGAGAAAGAGTGAGTTTTTCCATTAAAGGTAAACTTAAGGGCAAAAGGAAAGGCCCACCAGTATTTTATTTCTTTCTGGGAGAGAACAAGTAGTAATGGTTTTAATGCTCTGCGTCTTTGGATGGTCATCGGGGAAATGTCCGCAAAGATCTGTATATCTTGACCTTGGAATGAAATGCTTGACTGTTTCCTGGATATCCTCACGATCTCTTCCTTCACACTGTAATGGTGTGGTTTTACTACTATATCCCTGGGGTTCCCGTCTCTCCTGGGGGGACCCAGTGACCTATGTGCTCTGTCCAGTTCCAGTTTGTGTGGTGGTATTGCAGGGATTAGAAATTGTATGAGGTCCTGTATGGCTTTAGGTGCGTCAGAAACTGATTCCGGAATACCTCTCACCCTAAAATTATCTCTTCTGGAGCGGTTTTCGAGGTCGTCAATACGGTTTAACGCCACTTCCAGTTGGTCCTGTATTACTTGTATATGGTCTGTGTTCTGATTAGCCCTGGAGACAGTTATGTCTAGCTTATGTTCTATGGCTTCCATTCTAGAGCCCAGGTTCTGGAAGTCTGTTCTTATATCAGCAGTGATCAAGCATTTCAGAAAATCTAATGAATAAATCCCCTACGTTTAAGGGAATGTCCTGTGTCTGTCCCGAGGCCTGCTCCTGGTTACATAATGGAGCGTTAGTGTTCCCTGGGCCTGGAGTGTTGTTCATGGGAGAAAGCATATAGTTTTCAAATGTGCGTTCAAGCAGTGAAACTGTTGAGGCAGGCGAGGGGGTTGCAATGTTGTGGCTATCCAGATTCGTTTGGGGGTGAAGGATAAAGTGGCTGGGTTAATCACTTGCCTGTGCTCCGCAAGTCCCCCTGCATGTGTGTCTCGTGGCTGAGATGCGGCCGCCATCTTGGACGCGGCCTCCTTTCCTTCGGCCGTAAATTGTGGCCCCAGGTCTCGGCGGACCGAGCTGCTGGACATCCCGGTGTGCTAGAGCTGTTCCCCGTGCTATCCCCGTCCAGATCGGGCTTCCTTCGGGGCCGGTTCCTGCGCTGAGTGCGATTCGTTGGCTAGGGCAGAGCGGAGCTCCTGGCTTACGCGGCCATGTTGGGAGACCCGCGCACGCGCCCTTCTGATTACGCTTTTATGAGCTTCCCAGTTATTGATTGGGGATGTGTCTTCTGGTTTGTTTTCTAGGAAGTAGCTTTGTAAGGTGGATTCTACCTCTGCAGCAATTGAGGGGTCAGTGAGTAATGAGGAGTCTAATCTCCATATTTGTGAACGAGGTGGTGCGTTGGGGAGTTGTATTGACAAGGAGATAGGGTGATGATCGGAGATAATCATGGGCTCGATGGAGGTTTGGTGGAGCAAAGATAGGTCATTTTGTGTCAGGAATAAATAGTCTATCCTGGAGTATCGGTCGTAAGGTGCTGAATAGAAGGTGTAGTCTTTGTCGTTGGGATTCAGGGTGCGCCATGTGTCGTGAAGTAGTAACCGTTGGAGGAGTGATTTGATTTCTTTTAGGGCCTTATATGAGATTGATGAGGAACCAGTGGAGGTGTCTTGGGTGGGATTTAGTGGTACGTTAAAGTCTCCCCCTAGTATAAGGGTACCTTCCTTGAAAGTCGTGAGTGCAGTAGTGATTAATCTAAAGAAAGGTACTTGGTGTTTATTTGGGGCGTATATGTTTGCCAATGTTATTGTTTTACCTAGAATCGAGCCTTTTAAAAAGAGATATCTGCCGTCCACATCTAAAAGCGAGTCAATGATTTGAAAAGGGCAAGTTTTTGCAATGATTGACACCCCTTTAGTTTTGTGCAGGGGGTTGGTAGCGTAGAGTACGGTTGGGAAGTGGGCATTAAGCAGTTTCGGGATATTGTCAGAGCGGAAATGCGTTTCCTGTAGGAATATAATGCTAGTATTGTATCTGTGCACGGTAAGGAGGAGTTTGGAGCGTTTTTCCGGTGTATTGAGGCCTTTCACATTGAGTGAAACTATTTTAATCATGGGTGTATTGGTCACCCGGGATTTCGGCGCCATGTTAAAAGTACTTGTAAGTGCCGAGCAGGATAGTAAGAGCTGTGGCAGGGGGTAGGGTAAGATAAGAGGCGGGGTTAGGTTTGGGCACTAGGGTTTTGAGAAGCTCTTGAAGGGGAGGAGTAATAGGTGCCAGCACTAAGTGGCGTCCTGGTCACCTAAATTGGTGTACCGGGCCACAAAATTGTATTCGCCAGTGAGAGTCAGTGGCTGTGATCCTACAGTAAGGTTTAAGGGTATATTAAGGTATGTTTAACCACTGTGTGGGGGTTGGTTTGTCAATTGAGAGAAATGGAGATAAGGATAAAAAAGAACGATCGGTGAGGCCCAGCTCACCAGCAGCCTTAAATCATAGAGCTGGGGGTGTGCGTGGGATAAAAAAGAATATCAAGAAGGTGGGTGTGTAGAAAACGATTTCAATAATGTTGGTACAAAGTATGTAGATATTGGGCAAGAAAGGTACAACAGGGCGGTGTATTTCGTAGACCTTATTAGTGATGACAATATGGAGTGGGCATTCTTTTGGATGGGTGGTTGATAATTAAGCCAGCTATGAGAGTAATGTTAAGAACATTGTTATGGAGATTAACAGTCAACTTCTAGTATTAGTAACCACAACTTTGACAGTAACTAGGCATCAGGTCTATATCAAATATGCTTCTTCAAACGAGCATACAAAACGTTTGTATGCTTTCAATAATCTTTTACAATAGGACCATATTTGATCAAGAATAAAATAACAAAATTAGAACTGTAGGTAACATAACAGGAGTATGTATGGGATCTACCTCAAGGATGTCCTGGACAGAATATAGTAGGTTCCGTAATATTTTCATAGGTGGTCATGTGTACAATTGATGCATTGTAGATAGTCAATTGTAATCCTAGGGTACAAATGTTGGAGAGTTTCGTAAGACCTCCAGTCTCGAGGCTCGTTTATAAAAAAAAATAAAAAACATTTTGAAATGTGTGAGCCGTAAGGTACATGGGTGAGTAATGTGGTATCCCCTTTACATATCTATGCGCCGTATCTTAGCATCCTGTAGAGGGTTTTGTGATGTGGGTGATGTAATAGCACATTGAAATATCTATGTCCTGTATCCCATTTGCCTGTAGAGGATGCTGTGATGTGAGATTGGGTTAGGCTTGTAGAATCGCATGGTGTAGATCGTCCCCTGGTGGTTAAAGCAAAGGGAAAAAAAAAAAAAAGAGAAGAAAAAAGGTAGTAAAGGATGAGATAAACTCTCAGATATGAACATAGTGTGTGGTGTGAGGTCTAAATGTCATCCCATAGTGGGAGGTATAACAGCGTAGGGAACAAAGCAAGTCAATAAGGCACATTGTATATTACCCATATGTCTGTAGGTTGTTCATAACGATAGTAGATCTTGCTTGTCTTGTGTTTGGTGAGGCAAATAATGTGGACACAAGTTGAGGATTGTGCAGCCAATGTCTAATGGTGTGATGGCTAGATGGCATGTATTGTGCCACTCAGACAGTCAACGGGTTAGTGATCTCTATTTTCAATGCCTTTTCCTCGTAAAGCAGGCAGACAATTAGGATTGTAATGTTCGATGGTAGAAAGTGGGGGATCATGATCACGTCCTTGGGGATATTGTTTGAAGGTATGGAGTCAGACGTTTTGGTTTACGGCCGTAGTATTCAAAGGTCTTAGGGAGCGGCATTCAAAGCTTTGGATGTCGCGGGTATGTTACACCAGCAGGGTATCCGTGTGCTTGGTGTGGGTCCGGTGAGGATCTCTGACTGCTGACAGGAAAAAGAGGTATGTAGGGCGAGAACAAGAGGGAAAAGAATGTCTGATCCATGCAGACATCACATGTGGAGATCGGGTGTGTTAGCGATCTCGGCGGGCCCGGCGGGGAAGGGGAGCTGTCATGGGGCTGGAAGGCGGATGGTGTGGATCCAAATAAGAACCAGGTCTAGCGGTGGATGGCGATCTTCTCCTGCAATAGCTAGAGTTGTGTGCGTCATCGGTTCTTCCGCTTGCGGACCTTGATTGGGGGAAGACACTTCGAATTCTGCATACCAGTTTGGAACTGCAATGAGAGGTATGTCCAATGTGCGGCAGAAAGCGTCAAGGTCCTCAGGGATTCTAAGGAACGCAGAGTGGCCTTGGTATGATGCGGATAGGCCGTATCGTATTCCTCTTGTCCTGAGGACTTCCAGTAATGGGCGTAAGTCCTTGCGATGTCGCATGTAATCACTGAGAGATCTTGGTAAATGTTAATTGGGTAGCCATCATATTCCAGATGTCTTTTATCACGGGCTTTTTGAAGAAGTTCTTCTTTGATGGAGAAGTCATTTACATAGCATATAATGTTCCGTGGAGGGTCTGTGTCTCTTCCTCTGGGGCATAAGGCCCTTTGTATGCGTTCCATAAGAATCGGGGTCTGTTCAGGGCGATCCAGGAGGTGGTTGAAGAGGCCTGTCACAACCGGGAGAAGTCGATCCTGATCCACTGATTCGGGTATTCCTCTCACCCTTAGGTTGTGTCAGCGACCCCTGTTGTCGAGATCTTCAACATGGCATTGAAGATCTCTTAACTGTATGGTATGACAGTCTACTTTGTGGTGAATTTTCTTCACTGTGGACTGTTGCATTGCTGCGTCGTCCTCCACTCATTGTATCCGTCCTGTGATGGCCTGTAGTTCGTGTCGCAGATCTATAATGGCCGAGAACAGCGTGTCCTTGATGTCTGCTGCTACATTTTGTAAGTCCTGTAGACTTGGTTGACGGTGAGAGGGCATATTGTGCTCCATCAGAGTGAGGCTTTGAACGGTGGGTGTGAGGACGATTTTGTTATGAGCCTGAGGGGAGGATGTGGCGGGAAGAGTAGTCGCCATTGCTGACCGTTGTGTCCGGAAGATCTCCGGTATCGTTTGGCTTGTGCGGCCGGTGATTTCTCTCGGGGATCGGGATCTAGATTGTGATGTTCCGCGGGAGGAGGTTCCCATAATTGAAGGGTGAATAGTGTCGGTAAACCCCGGTATGAGCGGATTATAGGCTGAGGTGAGCGGGAGCCGGAGGATCAGGCAGCCATCTTCTCTCAAGGCAAACCACCGCCGGAAAAATAGGTCAATAGTCCTGAGAATAACATTTTCTTTGCATTTGTGCTACACTCACTTCTCCTCTATATCTATGGGGGAAGCTACGGTCGCCCCCTAGGGTGGACTTCAACCATGTTAGTCTTTGTTCAATTATAGGGGGGAATTGGATTTATAGTTTACAAAAGAAAGATAATTTTGTTTTTACTTTCAATAATTCTCGTAAAAAGTTACAGACACTGCATTTTTGGCATTTCACTAGGTAACTTCTGTACTTGCTGAAAATGTTCTAAGCCCTAAAAAATGAGTTTTGTTCACTTTGAATACCTACCCATGTGCAACACACATAAAAGAAGATGATTTTTATAATGAACATGACTGGATTTAAATCCACTTGCCCTCTATAATACTGAGTCTGCTCTCCAGAGCTGACATGCGATCTCTGTTTCTGCTTTTCCTGTCTAACCTGGGATATTTCCACTTTAGCGCCCATAATTTTGCTAGTTGATCTCCCTCAAAGTGGGAGTCCGGCGACCAATCTTTCTTTTTTTTTTAGGTCATTGAGACACTTTGCTAACCCCAAAATAATACTCACAGTTTGGGTGTAATATTTCCGCCTCTGTCCGTTTTCGTACTGAAGAATAACTAAAAAAATGTGTTGCTGGCTGTTTCCATCTTGCTTGTGGGCATGTGAAGCCCACAAGCATTGATTTCCTGGATACGGTGAATGCTGTTCATTCACAGCTTGTTCACACTGAATCTTGGGAAGCCTGACACTAAGCTCCCAGGAGACAGTGCGGCGCAGGGGAAAGGCAATCAACACGCCTACTCCCATGGGAGGAGAGACAGGAAGTGCCACAATAAAGTACAATATAAAGGTAATTACAGCGATAAAAAAAATTTTCGGACAGCATTTGAACATCTACGCAATTAACTGAAGGGGGTAAGATTAAGTTAAAAATTTGAGTGGAACCCCGCTTTAATGTAGGTTCCAGAGCAGCGCCCCCCACTGCTGTGGGCGCCATGTCTGGCAGCCTGGGAGCAAAGATTAAATTGATGAGGAGCAATTCTGCCTCTCAGAAGGTTAAAACAAATGTGAGGGTTTGTGTTGCTAAGGACTAGGCTGGTGGGGTAGGTAATTCAGTTAAAGTTTTTGGAGCTAAAAATACAGTAATAGATAACAGTGTTTCCTATGTCATGTACACTAATGCTAAAACTTTTGGCAACAAGCTTTGTAAGCCAATAAGTCTTATGTTTAGGGACATCTTAGACTTTGCTTTAATTATAGAGAAATGGCTCAAGGATTCAAATGACTGGAAAAACTATACCTGAGTACACACTATATAGGAAAGACAGAGTAGGGAAAAGGGGAGTTGCCATATGTGTCAAAAATAGCATATGGCTAACCTTAATTCAAAAAAACAAAAAACTAGGGGGGTACAACTGGGGGAATCCATGGTGGAGAAGGATCTGGGGGTTTTGGTAGATCATAAGCTCAATAATAGCATGCAATGCCAAGCTGTGGTTTCCAAAGCGAGCAAAGTACTTTCTTGTATAAAGAGAGGTATGGACTCCAGAGAGAGAGATATAATTTTGCCCCCGTTCAAATCATTAGTAAGACCTCATCTGGAATATGCAGTTCAGTTTTGGGCACCAGTTCTCAAAAAGGATATCAGGGAACTGGAGAAAGTGCAGAGAAGGGCAACCAAACCGATAAGAGGCATGGAGGAGCTCAGCTATGAGGAAAGATTAGAGGAACTGAATTTATTCACTGTTGAGAAGAGGAGAATAAGGGGGATATGATCAACATGTTCAAATATATAAGGGGTTCATACAGTCAACTTGGTGTTGAGTTATTCTCTTTATGGTCAACCCAGAGGACACGGGGGCACTCTTTACGTCTAGAGGAAAAGAGATTTAATCTCCAAATACACAAAGATTTCTTCACAGTAAGAGCTGTGAAAATGTGGAATAGACTCCCGCCAGAGGTGGTTCTGGCCAGCTCAGTATATTGCTTTAAGAAAGGCCTGGATACTTTCCTAAATGTACATAATATAACTGGGTACTAACATTTATGGGTAAAGTTGATCCAGGGAAAATCCGATTGCCTCTTGGGGGATCAGGAAGGAATTTTTTTCCCCTGCTGTAGCAAATTGGAGCATGCTCTGCTGGGGTTTTTTGCCTTCCTCTGGATCAACTGAGGGTATAAAATTGGGTATATTGGATTGTACGATATTTTTTTTTGTTTATTTATTTATTGTTTTTAAGGTTGAACTGGATGGACTTGTGTATTTTTTCAACCTGACTAACTATGTAACTATGTAAATGATATACTTAAAATTCTCTTGGCCTTCCTTCTGACCAGAGAGGGATTCTCCTTTAGAACTGGTGTAGTATACAGACCCCCTGGACAGAAGATTGCAAATTATGATATTTTGTTGATTTACAAGATAACTCAAATGGCAATAGAGGGGAAGCTTGTAAATATGGATGACTTCAACATTTCCAACATTAATTGCAATTTTTAAACTGCAATTACAAGAAGGAGCAGGGATGTAATGGAGGCAAGTGACCACCAATGTCTTTAATTTGATATTAAAGCAAGAACTCAAAAATCATATACAAAAACAAATGTTTTGGATTTCAAAAGGACACATTTTTCTGAAATTGGGGAATTGCTAAAAAACTTAAAAAGGTTGGAGTAAAACAACATGAGTTAGTAATCAGTGGGCACTGTTAAAGTATACCATCCTGGAGGCAATTAGATTATATTCAGGCAATATAGTAAGAGTAAACAGAACAAAAAAACAATATGTTCCACTAAAGATGTAAGTAGGCTAGCAAAAAATCAGCAAATAGAAGATTAATGGAAACAGGTGGTTTACCTGATTAAGAAGTGTATACAATTGACAAAAGGAGGCCAAACACACTACCAGTGCTGCCAAAACGCAGAAAGAGGAGGAAATGGCTACACTGTCTGTTCAGCCTTCTCAGAAATGCTAGTGTACATTACTAGAGGGGTCACTAGCAGAAGAAAGGAGATCCTGATTTCTCCATATAGAGCTTTAGTCAGAACTCATTTAGAATACCGTGTCCAAGTCCGGAGACCTAACTTACAAAAATATATTGATAAGCTATAATGAGTACAGAGATGGACAACAAAAATGGTGAAAGTTCTAGAGATAAAATATATCAGGAGAGACTTCAGGAAATGGGATATAGGTACAGTATCAAGGAAGAAGGGAATAGAGAGACATGATTGAAACCTTTAAATACAACAAGGGAGTGAATAAAGTTTAAGAGGGCAGTACTTTTAATATGAAGCCAAAATCAAGAACATGGGGACATGACTTCAAACTAACAGGAGGAAAGTTCAAAACTAATCTTAGAAAGTATTATTTTACTGAGAGAGCAGTTGATGCTTGAAATAGAATTACAGAAATGGTAGTGAGTCAGTCAGCAGGAAGTGAATTCAAACATGGTTGGGGCAAACATACATCTTTACCCAGCTAACAAAAAGAAAAAAATATATATATAATTGAAAAAAAGAAAAATTGGGCAGACTCGATGGACATTAGGTTTTTTTTCTGCCATCACTCTTCCATGCTTCTATATACATGCTGTATGTTAGAAATATATTATTCACAACTTTGTGTAAAAAAAAAAAAATGTGAAATGAGATAGATAGTCAGAACCTGAGGGTTGATAATTTTCAAATACACAGCACATACAACACAGTATATCATAATTTGTAGACTCTATAAGACAGTCTAAATAATGTACACTAATTTGTTATTATTTACCAGAGAAATGTATCAGAATGCATTTTATTTGCAAGTTTTATAACAGAAAGGTAACATGTTTTTAACTAAAATAGTGGCACCAAAAAAGCATCTGTCTATAAAAAAAGTATAAAATTAATTTGGGTATAGTATTTTATGTCTGAGTAACTGTAAAAAGTATCACAGTGATGAAAATTAAAAACAGCCAGGACAGAAAATGAGATTAAAGTAGCATTAAAGTTAATTTTGTTTTAATTAAAATAATAATGGTGTTATACTATACTTCCTCTTCTGGGGTCCGCTGCTGGCACTCTTGACTCCTTCTCTTTGGTGAGTGCCCCCATAAAAAGCCACTTTCTATGGGGGCACTTGTGCAGGCTTGCTCCCAAGCCACCCTGTGTGCATCTTTTGACACAGACTGTGGCTCGACTCCACTACTTGCTTGCTCATCACAGCATTTGATTGACAGCAGCGGGAGCCAATGGCTCCCACTGCTACCACTCTGCCCAGTGCGAAGTGAGACAGTGGCAACAGCTGCTGCTCTCGTGCACATCACTTAATCAGGATCAGGCACAAGTATAGGAGGGGGGGCTGGGGGGATCCTGTTCAAGGTGGTCCACTCTCCCCCAAGCTCCTGCACTTCATTTTTAAAATTCTGTACACACTCCATCATATCAGCATGTAATGAAGCACGCAAGGACACCAGCATATCTTTCAGATTTGTGTAAGATATGGACTGGCTAGCAGTGGGAAATGAGTTGATGGTATCATCTAAGTCCCTGGTGGTGTTGCAGCCATTGCTTACCTCAAATCAGGATGTCCCTGTAGAGAGCTGAGGTTTGCTTTTGGCCAGGCTCTGGGAGAGTGGTGTAGAGGCTGCTGGGGGTCTTGGCTGTTTTTTCCTCTAGGTCCCAGCCACCTCGGGGCTCTGTGTTTTCTGTGAGGAGCCACTGAAAAAGGCTGGGAAGCTGCTGCTAGTGCCATCTTGGAAACGCAGCCGCCCGGCAGGAAAAAAGAAGTTAGGGAGTTTTTTAGGATGATTTGTGTCCTTTTTCTTTCGAGCCATCCCCAGGTGTGCTGAGGGTCACCTCAATTAGCTGGTATCCCCAGTGGTAGTAAGGAGCTGCTCAGTTAGGCTTCCATTCAGCCGCACCGTAGCCACGCCCTGGCTGGGGGATCCTGCAGCACAGAAGTTTTTTTTACCTTAATGCGTATAATGCATTAAGGTAAAACACCTTAAGGCTTTAGAACCACTTTAACATGCCATTCTTAAAGTGGCTAAAAGTGATTTTAAAAAATCTAAATATTGTCCCCCAGTGCAAATCCATCATTGGTCACTTCATCAAGTGATGTAATCCATCAATAATTAAGATTATCCCCCCACTTGACAATGTTTCCCTGTCATCACAATGACACACCATCTGACGATGCTTCCCCGCCACACTCTTGTCACAAATGACAGAATCCCTGGTGCTACAGTAAAGTATTCTCTGTGCAGAGGATCATTAGGTGATATCAAAGACCATATATGGTCACGACCACATTTGGTTAATTACATCACATTCAGCTGGTTATTTATATTGGGCAGCTGGGGATTCAGACAGGCAAACTGGTCAAACAGGCTGGATTTGGGTTAAACATAAGAAACCAAATCTCAGCCTTGATGTCCAGACTCAGCATATTAAAGTGTGTATATAACCTGAACAGACAGTATAAGCCCTTTAAAATATGCCTTCAAGCTCTATAGCTATTGGCATTGTGGAGAAATGTATCTAAATATTACAGAAGGCAATGAACTGACATCCCAGCTCCTTTCCCTTTATTTTCTATAGAAACAGGGTTTTGGTTTAGACCCCTTTCACACTGGGTCATTTTGTAGGCGCTATTGCACTAAAAATAGCACCTGCAGACCTACCTGAAACAGCCGCTGCTGTGTCTCCAGTATGAAAGCCTCAGGGCTTTCACACTGGAGCAGTGCGCTAGCAGAATGCTGAAAAAAAGTCCTGCTAGCAGCATCTTTGGAGCGGTGTATACACCGCTCCTTCACCGCTCCTGCCCATTGAAATCAATGGGGCACCACGGCTATATGTGGTGGTTTTTAACCCCCCTGCCACTAAAACGGCGCTTTACCACCGACGCACCTCCCTCCCCAGTGTGAAAGGGGCCTTACTGCTAGACTTTTAATGTAAACAAACTAAAGATTCTTGTAAGCTGCAAGAAACTGACTGAACTTAGATAGATTTGTATTTGTAACAGCGGACTGTGCCTTGTGTTTCTGGATTTAGGCCTGTTCTCCCTATTGGTCAGTTTCTTCCAAACTATATATATGAGATGATTATATATGAGATGATTTGATAGTGATTTTTGTTTTAATATGATAATCTGACCGAAAAGAATAAATAAGCAATACCTGTGATGGGAAGCTGCTATTCCTACACCCCCCCTTGCTGCAATACTTTGTCACACCGTATTTGCGCAGCGGTCTTACAAGCGCACTTATTTGGAAAAAATACACTTTGAGTTAAAAAATAAGACAACAGTAAAGTCAGTCCAATTTTTTTTTATACTGTGAAAAATAATGTTATGCTGAGTAAATTGATACCCAACATGTCATGCTTCAAAATTGCGCCTGCTCGTGGAATGGCGACAAACTTTTACTCTTAAAAATCACCATAAGGGACATTTAAAAAATTCTTTTAGACTTACAGAGGCGGTCTAGGGCTAGAATTATTGCTCTCGCTCTACCGATCGCGGTGGTACCTTACATGTGTGGTTTGAACGGCGTTTTCATATGCGGGCGCTGCTCATGTATGCATTTGCTTCTGCATGCGAGCTCGGTGGGACGGGGCACATTTAATATCTTTTTTTTTTCTTATTTATTTTACCTTTTTAATTTTTTTACACTGTTCTTTTTAAAAAAGAATGTGCTACTTTTATTCCTATTACAAGGAATGTAAACATCCCTTGTAATAGAAAAAAAGCATGACAGGACCTCATTTTTTTTGTCATTTGAAAAAAAAATGTCCCTTTAAGAGCTATGGGTGTCCTGTCCATGACAAGCCAGGGACAGGACATCGCTGCTTCCGACGGTTCCGGTAAGCCGCTAAGGGCACCGCAGAGATCCGGCGGTTCCGGTAAGCCGTGAAGGGCACCGCGGTAAAAGTGATCTCGCGGCGAATCAGCCACAGACATCACTTTTATCTTGAAGCAGAGCACTCACTGAAGAAGAGGATACTGGCGTTATGGCAGCTAGCTGCTGCCAGAACGGTATTCCTATTCAAAGTAGCAATGTAGAACGACGGCAGGCGGTCCGTAAGTGGTTAAAGCAAATTTGCATTGATACATATCTGTCAGGGCTGAGCTCAGCCCTTCCTTCTCTGAGCTGGCCGCTCAGCTGTCAGCTAACTGCCAGCTCCTTTCTCTCCACAGTGACTCAGCTGTTGATCTGCTCATCAGTCCTGGCTACTTAAAGCCAGGATAGAGATAGAGTGTACAAGGATTAGAAGTCTTGTCAGTTTTTGGGGATGTTCGCACCCCTAATAGGGTGAAGACACTTCCCAAATTTTGACAGTTTCTCCTTCAAATTTATTCACTTCCTGTCACATAGCCAAACAGGAAGTGAGGGTAAAACCCTACCAATGTCTTTCCTTGGGGACACACAGGTCAATATAAATAGTTTACCCATTAGGTAAATTGCACTCTAGCATTTTGCTCTGTACACCCCAAATTATTAGGTATCTTGGACTTTAGAGTTTATTTACTAAAGGCAAATCCACTTTGCACTACAAGTGCACTTGGAAGTGTGGTTGCTAGAGATCCAAGGGGGACATGCAAGGAAAATAAAAAAACAGCATCTTTGCTTCTACATGATTGGATGATAAAATCACCAGTGCTTCCCCTCAGATTTACAGCGAATACACTTGTATTGCAGAGTGGATTTGCCTTTAATAAACCCCAAAATACCGAATAATTTGGGGTGTACACAACAAAGTGCTAGAGTGAAATTTGCCTAATGGGGACACTAGTTATATTGACCTGTGTGTCCCCAAGGAAAGACATTGGTAGGGTTTTACCCTCATTTCCTGTTTGGCTATGTGACAGGAAGCGAAGCCAATTTTCAAAAAAGGGACACAAAGGCCAACCTAAAAAAGACAAGCAGGGGTTCTAACACTCACTTGGTTTCCCTCAAATGCCCAAAATTAGAATAGGATTGTCTTGAGCTAGATTTTAGCTCAGTGCCCTAAATCAGTGGTTCTCAACCCTGTCCTCAAGTACCCCCAACAGGTCATGTTTGCAGGTTTATCTTCATCTTGCACAGGTGCTTTAAATCAGAGTCAATGGCTTGGTATTTTGGACAGCTATTTAGCCAAGATAAATTCCCAAAACATGTCCTGTCGGGGGTACCTGAGGACTGAGGCTGAGAACCACTGCGCTAAAATGGAAAATTGAATACTTACCTCTCTGTAATATTCCTTTCCTGGTTCCTATCCATGGCAGCATACACACAACCCATGCATATGCTACCATGAAGGCACCAGGAACGTAACTTTTAGACAAATCACACCTTTTTTTGTTTTGCCATGCCAGTCAGCCTAGTTAAGCTGCAGCTGGGAAATCTGTTGCATGACAATTGTTTGGGGGGAGGAGTGTAAAATGCATTACTTGGATTGAGTATGCATCTGCAAAACAAATTATTAACAAAACACATAAAACATAAAAATTTACTACAAATTTTATTGGTCAACAACACAGGACTTGGAAAAGAACAAGGAAAGAAAAAAATACATGTATGTTAATTTGAGACACTAATAGAATATGGTTTTGAGGTCTGTCCATTTTGCAGAGGAAATTAACAGGAGTTAAAAGGACTGCGCCCACAAACGGACAGTCTCTTAAGGATTTAAACAGCTTGAGGAAGATTTTGCAAAATAATGCAGCACAGACAATTAAATCAAAGTGACACTAACAACCTACAAACATTGAGAACATCAAAAATATTTCAGTGAAAAATACTCCTCCCCCAAAAAAAAACAAACAAACAAAAAAAATAAATAATACTTGCTCTAAAACACATCCGTTTTGCAAGGGCCCAACAAACAAAATACAAAGAGAAAATACATGTGTTACAAACTCTATAAGGACACCCAAATGTACTCTTTTTTTTTCCACTTCAGAAAACTCCATCGAGAGACTATTCAGCTTGACACTCATTCACTGTCTCCAACAAGGTCTTACATCATCGTGGAAAAGACTTAATTTTTAATCAATATCCTCCATTTTTTAAACTTCCAGATGCCTTCAGCATCCACACCCTTCTTTTTATCCAACACGAAAAAGAAGTATAACTTTCTTAGCCATAATCCTATACATTGTTTACTGTCTAATGAAACCTTTTTATATACATACAAGTTGCATGCATCCCACAACACTTCCTTTAATGCACATAACACTAACCACAATACTCTCTGTTTATCTTTTCCCAGTTTCCCCAAGCCATACATCATCATTTTCCACTCACCTTCATTCCTGTTATTTCTTTCACCAGATCTTGACTCTTATTGATCACATCTTTCGCTACACCACACCCCCAGAACACATGCTCACTGTCTTTTTTTTTTTTTTAAAGCTAAAGTCTTTTATTAAGAGATCTTGCAGTACAAAGAATATCCATCACAGTATATTGCAAAGTACAAAACATCAAATAATATCTTCCAGCTCCTGAAGGACAATCAAAAGTTAAAGAAAAATGAACAATACAAATATCAGCGTCCCTGCAGAACCTATAACCTAATAGAGCACTATAAACTTGGGACCGACCAGACACCCCTAATGGGATCACACTGTGTCCAGATCTGGTCCTTATATAATCAAAAGAGAGGTTGCTCTGTATAGTGAGGGTCATGTGCTACCCCTCCGGAGCTACCGAAACGCTTCGGAGAGACCGCACTGCCCCCTGAGGTTGTACGCATTAGAATTATGAAAAGATAACTTATATGATCTCATATAAAACAGGAGAGATGATGAACAATATCCTCTCATTGCTTAAAAAAGAAACCATTTATTCTGCCAGTATCTGGAAAACAATAAAAAAGAAAAGGAGGAAAAGAAAAGAAAAGGTAGGAAGAGGGGGATTGGTAAGGAGGAAGCCAACACTCAGATCAAGTATAACTATCAAATCGAGGTGATCCCTGGGATAAGGGATATACCTAAGTGCCTAGCCCAGGGTTCCCAAATTGCTTCAAAGGCTTTGGTGTTGTCCAAGATATTGCTAACTGATCTTTCCTGGGACATAATCAAAGAGATTTTTTTTTTAGCGGCTACAAAGGAAATTTTCGGTGTCTTCCAGGCTTTAGCGATCGTAATTTTCGCTCCTATTAGCATGAAATTAATCAATCGATGAGAAAACTTAGAGATCTTGGGGATTTGCCCGTTCAGTAGAGCAATTTGTGGATTCTTAGGTATCAGGAGGCTTGTAACTTTGCGGATAAAATTAAAAATTTTATTCCAAAAACCTCTAATTCTCGGGCATTCCCACCAAATATGTAGCGTAGAACCCTGTGCCTGGCACTCCCTAAAGCATAGAGGGGATGAAGAGGGGAACATCTTAGCCAGTCTTGTCGGAACCAAATACCATCTAGACATCACTTTCCAATTAGCTTCTATTAATGAAATGTTCAGTATACCTTTATGAGCTCTTATTCCTCTTCTGTGCCATTCCTCCAGGCCCCAGGTTTCTTGTAAGTCTCTCTCCCAGGCTTCCATATATGAAAATTTGGTGGTAGATTCTAATAAAGAAAAGTATATTGTGGAAATGCCCCCTTTTTGCTCTGTACCCTGGCCGCACCAGCGTTCATAATTAGAGAAGGCCGGGGGGGGGGGGTTGTTTTTCCATATTGCAGAAAGGAAGTGGGAAATTTGGTAGTACCTGAATTTCTCCGAATCAAGAAAGTCCAGCTTTTCTGTACAGAATTTCAGGGAGATAGGGCCCGATTGAGTGAAAAAGTGCCCGATCCTATACATCCCCTTATCCAACCACCATTGGAAGGATTTGATGTCCATACCTGTTCTGAAGAGGGGATTATGGAAGATGTGAGCCAGCGGTTGTATTTATGATGTCAGAGAAGGTAAGTTTTTCATATCATCCCATAATCGCATGGAGTATGAGAGAGTGGGGGACATGATAGGTGGTCTAGATTTGCGGGGAGACCATAGAAGGAAGTCTAACGTGTATAAGGGGACCGCCTATCTTTCTATATTGATCCAATCCGGGATTTCGCGCCGAAAGTAAATCATTGAGAGTTGAGCTAATCTGGCTGCTTGATAATACTTAAATAGTTCTGGAAGACCCAGACCTCCTTGTGTTTTAGGGCTGTAAAGGATCCTTCTAGCTAACCTGTATCCCTTTTTGCCCCAAATAAATTTAATTACCTTGCCTTGGAATGATTTGAGGTGATCTTTCCTAATAGGAATTGGAAGGGATCGGAAAAGATAGTGTAATCTTGGTAATAGGGTCATTTTAATGGAATTAATTTTACCTATCCAGGAGATGTTGTATAGGGACCAAGTGCGAAGATCTTTTTTTAGTTTACAATACATGGGGGGAAAATTTGCCTGATAGAGAAGTTCAAATTTTGAGGTAAGGTTTACACCTAAATAATGAATTGAAAAGTCGCTCCACTTGAATTTGAAAGAGTGTTTCAATTGATTGGCCAGGGCTAGGGGGAGTGAAACATTCAATGCTTGTGATTTAATCAAATTCACCTGTAGACCTGAGATATTCCCGAAAGAGTCTAAAAGCTTATTAATATTAGGTAATGATGCAATTGGGGAAGTAATGAAGAGCAGTATATCATCTGCGAAGAGGGCGCATTTGTGGACTGAATGCCCGCACCTAACCCCTTGAATGTTGACATCTGATCTGATTGCTATGGCCAATGTTTCAATCGCTATAGCGAAGATTAGTGGGGAAAGAGGGCAACCCTGCCTGGTCCCTCTGGAGATCGGGATGGGATTGGAAATGAAGCCCTGGAGTTTAACCTTGGCCACCGGATATCAATATAGGGATTGTAAAAGCCCCATGAAGAATTCACCAAACCCCCATCTCCGGAGGGTAGTAAACAGGTATGACCACGAGAGAGAGTCAAAAGCCTTCTGTAAATCTAACCACAGCAAAAGGCCCTCCTGCTGAGGACTTCCATCCCAGGCAGACTGAAGGATTGAAACAATATCCGTCGCCCTCCTAATTTGATCCGGACCCTGTCTCCCTGGGATGAAGCCCACCTGGTCCTTATGAATGTATTCATTTATGAAAGAGCTTAATCTATTGGCCAATATTTTGGTGAGGATTTTCAGATCATTGTTAATAAGGGAAATAGGTCTATAGTTTTCTACTAGAGATGGGTCCTTATCAGGTTTGGGGATAACGGAGATGAAAGCTGAATTTGCATGGGTTTCGATGGCTTCACCCTTTCTTTTAGAATTAAAAAATGTATTGAGATGAGGAACTAGAGTGACTGCAAAAACTTTGTAATAAATGTTGGAGAAACCGTCTGGGCCTGGGGCGGAGCTAGTTTTTACATTTTTAATCACTTCTAGGGTTTTCTCTGTGGAGAAAGGTGCATCCATCAGATTAACATGATTTTTCTTGAGGCGGGGAATTTTTAGTTCAGCCATGAATGCCTCAATTGCGGATTCCTCAACGGAATTGCCCCTTTGGTACAATTTAGCATAGAAATCTTGAAATGATTGTAAAATATGCTGAGGATTTAAGTGACGTGCCATCTTGTTGTCTGATCTTAGGTAGAGTGAAATTACGTGGTTTGGGGGGGAGTTTGGAGGCTAGAATAGTATTCATTTTATCTTTATGCTGATAAAATTTCGCTCCCTTGAGGGCTAAATTCAAGGCCACTCTAGCGGCATCTAATTGTGCAATATTGACCTTTGAGGGGTCTGATTTGTGCTGCTTACATAATGCAGCAAAGTTATTTTCAAGTTTTACTACGTCTGAGGCTTTCTCTTTTTTGATTTGCGAAGTCATTTGGATTAGCTGTCCCCTAATCGTAGCCTTATGGGCTGCCCAAACTGTTTCAGCCGAGGTTCCCTCTTTGGTAAAAAAAATTCCTTCAAAGCTTTCTCAATGATTGTGACCTGGATAGGGTCCTTAAGGGGAGATTCCCTAAGTCTCCATTGGGGAGGGGGGGTTTGAATTGCTGCCCCTGTACAACAAGAATGACCATCGAGTGATCTGAAAGGGAGGAGTCTTTAATGTAGGATTTTTTAACTAATGGTATGTGAAGAGCTGAAATGAAGATGTGGTCTATCCTGGAGTAAGATTGATGGGGATTCGAGAAATGTGTGTAGTCCCTGCATGTCGGATTGAGTTCCCTCCATATGTCAGCTAGACCTTGATTAAAAATCATTTTAGCAATTTTAGTACTGATTTTCTTGGGGTGCGTGAGTTGAGATGAAAGAGGTTTAGATTTATCCAGGGATAGATCGAATGCTATATTGGAGTCCCCTCCATAAATCACTATTCCCTCCAACAAGGGTTCTAACGTTTGGAACAATAAGCAGAAAAACTGAGATTGACCCTTGTTGGGGGAGTAGTACGAGACTAGAGAATACATTTGGTCATCCAGCATTCTTTTCACCATGATAAATCTGCCCTCCGTGTCTTTGTAAACCTGTGTGGTCTTAAAATGGCAGGATTTTGCAAACAGTATTACAACCCCTTTTGTTTTATCCTTAGCGTTTGCCAAGTGAAAAAGAGGATAGTGAGCGTGAAGGAAGGAAGGGTTGTACTGTATTGGAAAATGAGTTTCCTGCAGCAACATCACATCCATTTTCTGGGAGCGGTATCTCTGCAGGATCTTCCTTCTCTTAACCGCCGAGTTTAATCCCTGAACGTTATGAAAAACGATGCTGGGCGACGGTGAGGTCAAGGTATTAGAAGACATGACCTGATGAAAAAAGTGGTGCATCAATGTGTGAAACACTTACCCTTGGAAGCCTCGATGTGATTGACCTTGGCAGTGTTGCAGGAGAAAACCTGGGACCTGGAGCTTCCGGATGAAAGAGGATCATCAGAGTGCTGGCAATCAGAAAGAAGAGGTTAGTTAGGGAAGAAAAAGGAAAGTTAAGAGGAGGAGCAAGAAGGCCAAACAAAGGCCTGTAACGAAGGAAGGGGGTTGGGAACCCCTCCTACGTCAGTGGAAAACAATTTTGAACAACCCTCCGAAAGGGCTGTCTTCCCACCACCCAAATACAGAAAAACCATATTAGGGAGATGGGAGGGTGTACATGACTGCTGCCCGAGCCGCAGCCGACTTTGGACCTTGATACTCAACAAACCTAGCAAATAAAAGAATAAAACTTGTATCAATATCCAACATTATATATGAAAAACTATAGGTGAAACCATTCCTTCAGGAAATTTTTTTTTTTTTTTTTAAACATTTCGTTTTATTGAGAATGAAAGTGTGAACATACAAAGCAATAAAAGCACATTGCTTAACAATTAAGTTATAAGTACAAATATGCAAGTATAACAATAAATGTTATTGCGACACGAGATAGATAATTATTATCAGTGCATGTTTACTTAAGGTATAAATTCGCTAGAACTGAATTATAAGTTAACTAAGCATTGTCGATCATAGCGGTAGTCATGAGACAAATATATGGTCTTGTGCTATAACTTAGGTGAAATGAAATACAGTGCTCCATGAACTAAGAAGCAAACAATTTAACAGTCTTCAATGAATAACTTATTTTGTCATCTTCTGTGAACATCGCTTTCATCTTAATGGAAAGAGCAAGAAGAAAAAGAAGATAAAAAAAAAAAAAAAAAAGAAACAAAGGAAGGGAAAGAACACTAAAGGTGAAAGAGGAAGAAAAGAGTTTAGAAAAGAGGAGGAAGAAGAATGGGACATAGAGGGGAAAGGAAGAAGGGGGGGAGGTTGAGGAGATATACTTATGTCCATTGGTCTTAATTGAGCTCCAGTGAACATTATAACAGGACCCATAGAGGTAAAGCAACAAAAAGGTGTCAAGCGGAGTCCTGGGACATAGCGGCATTGAAATCCTGTGAGTATTTAAAGGTGAACCATGGTTGCCAGGTCTTATGGAACCTTTCAACATGGCCCCTGTCCTGTGCCAGCGTGTCCTCCATTTCGCAAATATCCCCCACTTTGTGCAGCCAGTCTGCTATGGAGGGTACTCTTGTGGAGTTCCAATGTAATGGGATCAATGATTTGGCTGCATTAAGAAGATGTTTAGTCAAAGAGTGCTTATACCGTTTGAACGAAAGATTTGTTACATGTAAAAGGCAGCATGCTGCAGTCAGGTTTATTCTAGTTTCTGTAATTCTTTTGATCAGATCCCTGATTTTAGTCCAATAGTTTGCGATGGAGGAACAGCGCCACCAGACATGGGCCAGAGTACCTATCTCCCCCTGACATCTCCAACATAATTCTGACTTCTGATGATTCCATCTATGTAGTTTATCCGGTGTGTTATACCAGTGCATCAACAATTTGTAGCTCGTCTCCTGCGATTTAGTGTTTATGGAACCTTTGTGGGCAAAAATGCACGCATTCCTCCATTGTTTGTCTGAAATTTCTTCGCCCAGTTCCTTTGACCACCTCCTCCTGTGACCATCATCCTCTGTGATCTTGGGGTGTTGTAGCCAGGCGTATGCAATTGAGGTGGCTCTGTTCAAAGGGGTCCTACTATGGCATACCGACTCCAGGTCTGTAAGAGGCCTAAAGAAGTCCCCCCATTGTTTGTGTTTATTCAGGTAACTTCGTAACTGGAAGTAGGACCATTGCCGTAAGTGGGGTAGGTTATTTTCGGACTTTAAGACTGTCCAGTCTTTAAGTCTGCTACCAGTGAAAAAGTCACCCACTAGTAACGGGGGCGCGTTCTTTATTGTGAATTGAAATATTTTATTCTGCGACCCTGGTTCAAAATCTAGGTTATATTTTAGTGGTGTTAATGGGCTCACATCCATAGTAATAGTTCGACGTTTAGCTAGTGATTGTAAAATCTCTAGCGTATTGCCGGTTAGAGGGTGTTTGCGTACGTTCGAAGGGAGTCTAGCCCAAGGTATCCACGGGGAGATATGTAACATCAGGGAGTTTAAATCGCCCTCTAAAGAGACCCAATCCTTCATGTGGCCATGGCAGTGCCAATCTATCACTCTGGCTAAGTGTGAAGCATAATAGTAATGTTTGAAGTTAGGCAGGTTAATCCCACCTGAATCTTTGGGTCTTGTTAGCCACAATAATCTAATTCTAGGTTTCTTTTGATTCCAAAGGAATCTCAAAAGGATAGAATTTAGTGATCTGAAAAAAGCGGGAGGGATTCTGACTGGTAGAGTGCGCATTAGGTATAGAAACCTTGGCAGTATTACCATTTTAATTATAGCTGCATGTCCAAACCAAGACAGAAAGTCCAAGTGCCAGCCCCTGAGATCCCTTTCACAGTTTTTTAGGAGTGGGGGAAAGTTCTTTTCGAATGTGTTCTGTAGTTGGGGAGTAAGCCAGGTGCCAAGATATTTAAGCGCGTTAGGAACCCATTTAAACTGAGAATCAGATGTGGTTAAACGGAGTAAATCGTCTGGAAGTGTAATATTAAGAGCCTCCGATTTTGAGTAGTTTAATTTTAAGTTAGAGATGTACCCATAAATGTCAAATTCTCTCAGTAAGTTAGGTAAGGATACGGTGGGGTTTGTAAGAAAAAATAAAAGATCATCTGCATAAGCTGCCAACTTAAACTCCCTGTCCCCGATCCAGAATCCGGATATTGCAGAGTTTCGCTTAATCATTCTGATGAATGGTTCCAATGTTAGGATGAATAGCAGGGGTGACAATGGACACCCCTGTCTGGTCCCGTTCGCTATGTGTACTGGTTTTGATAACGTGCCATTGATTTTTAATTGTGCCGTGGGTTTCTGATATAACGCAGATATCCATGAAAGCATGTGTGGGCCCAAACCTACATGGCAACATACTGCCTTCATAAAATCCCACGCTACTCTATCGAAGGCTTTCTCCGCGTCCGTGGACAGGAGAAAGCCCTCGATGTCCCGGGTCTTTGCCACGTGTATTAGAAGAAGTGCTTTAGTGACGTTGTCTTTAGCGTCTCTTCCAGGCACGAAGCCCACCTGTTCCAGGTCAATCAAATCCAGAAGAAGTGGACTCAGCCTTGTAGCAAGAATCTTTGAGAACAATTTGACATCCAGGTTTAAAAGGGAGATGGGCCTATAACTAGTACATTTCATTAGATCTTTTCCTGTTTTCGGTATCACCGTAATATGGGCCGAAAGAAAGTCTGGAGTTACTTCTCTAGGGGAGGACAGGGAGTTCAAGGCAGCAGCGAGAGGGTCCATGAGGATATTCAAAAAGGTTTTATAGTAGGTGGCGGAGTAACCGTCTGGTCCTGGGCTTTTGCCTGATTTTAAGTGTTTGATGGCTTGGCTAAGTTCTAGGGGAGTGATTGGGGCTTCCACTAAGGTGGAATCAGAGTCTTGTAAGGTCGGGAGACTGCTTTTAGATAAGTAATCTTGGATAATTTGGGTTCTGTTGTCAGTCATTGTAGGTTGTCTGTGCTGTGGTGGTAGATTGTAAAGTTTTGTGTAATATTCATGGAAATGATCGGCTATCGCTTCTGAGGTTAAGTCGATTTTACCACTAGCCCCCCTAATACCAGGGATGTTATTGGTAGAGGCGTGTTCCCTTATTGCTCTCGCTAGAAGTTTGCCCGTCTTATTTCCTGACTCATAGTACAGTTTCCGTCTAAAGAATAAAATTATTTTAGCTCTGGAGTCCAGTATTTGTTGGATGTTCTTCCTGGCTTCTAATAGTTGTTTTGCTGAGACTGTGGAGAGGGAGTGTTTATGCAGGGACTTCAGGGCGTTAATTTGTGTGATCCGGTCTTTAATAACAAGTTCCCTTTCCTTTTTTCGTCTGGAGCCCATTTTGATCAACTCTCCTCTAATCGTACATTTGTGGGCCTCCCAGATCATGAGAGGATCTGCGTTTGGTGTATTGTTCAATTTAAAAAACTCAGTCAGTGTAGTAGTGAGTGAGGGGAGGAGCGATGGGTCCATTAGGAGAGAGGTATTCAGTCTCCATGTCGGTTGTTTTTGTGGTGGGTTTAGTAGGTCAAGGACTCAGCCTTGTAGCTAGGCAAGGAGTTGGGGGAGAGAGAGAGAGAGAGTGAGAGAGAGAGAGAGAGAGAGAGAGAGAGAGAGAGAAAGAAAGAAAGAAAGAAAGAAAGAAAGAAAGAAAGAAAGAAAGAAAGAAAGAAAGAAAGAAAGAAAGAAAGAAAGAAAGAAAGAAAGAAAGAAAGAAAGAGAGAGAGAAAGAATTAAGTAGATAGGGTGAAAAAGTGTTAAGGGAGCAAGTAAAATACTGGTGGTCCCCTCACTAGGGAGTGTTCCCACCGCCCCAGGGGGGGAACCCACTGGGTAGATTAGTGCGCCCTGTGTCCTGTGGCCAGGACACAGGGTCACTCTGTGGGGGAAGAGGGAGTCGTCAACGACCAGGTGGTGACCCACTAATAATTTATGTAAGTGTTTAGTACTAGGTAATAGAGATATCTCAGTTGAGTCACACACAGCCTTAATGGATTTAACTCAATAAAAACAAAAAAAAACTGAACCATTGTATACCCGACCCAATTAGGAATCATAAGTCCAGGCAAAAGTAGTATGGGGCCACATAGCAAGAGCAGAGCACAGTTATTAATGTCTGCGAAAGGGCCCCCCAAGAACCGGCAATATATTTCAGGTGACGCTCCAGGGGTACCGTCCACTGTCCCAGAAAGTCAATCCCCATAATTTGTATAAGGCATCAAACCGTCACTGATTACTTAGTGTGAGCAGTTAAGGCAGACCGGACTGAAATACTGTAAAACTGCGCATCGGTGTAGAAGACTTCGGTTTTGTGGGTGGAGGGAAGTGTTCAAAGCAATTATGTCTGTTCCTTGGTCGGGCTGTAGAGTGCAGAAGATCTGCAAAGTGCAAATGTATTAGAGCTCAATGGCATCACTGACATGAACTAAAAACGAGTTGAGGTGCAGGTAGCGAGTTATTCAGCCTCCTGGTTTCTGGCATTATCTGCCTGTCTCCTCTGGGTTCCCAGTTTGGAGTTTCCACTTCTGCCATATTTAGATTTCTTGGACAGCCTCTTGTCAGGTGTGGAGAGAGGTGAGTTAGGTGGGCTTCTTTCTATTGGCAAATCAGGGAAATCAGCGTACCACTCTGGTAAGTCAATCTGATCAATATCCAGTGCGTTACAGAATTCTGGAAGGTCAGCAGGCGTGCGCAGGGTGTGCTGATGACCATTATATGAGACCATCAGAGCAAAGGGGAATCGCCATGTGTATCTGAGATCTTTTTCTTTTAGTTTCTCCAGCAGAGGGCGCAGGGCGTGCTGATTTTGCAGGGTTATCTGAGATAAGTCCTGAAATAACATGATCGTTGCTCCATTAAAGACAATTCTCTCATTTCTCCTTGCTTTTCGCATTATCTCTTCTTTTAATACAAAACTTTGCAGGCAACATATAATATCCCTCGGTGTGGCTGCATCCGGGCCTCTAGGTCTAAGGGCTCTATGTGCTCTGACAAAGTCAATTTCCATGTCCTCAGGTCTGTCCAGTAAGCTATTGAAAACCCTCTGGAGGGCTGGGATTATTTGATCATGTTCGACAGATTCTGGGATCCCCCTCACCCTAATATTGCACCTCCTGCCCCTGTTATCGAGGTCTTCAATGTGTCTGTTCATGGCTATTAGATGTTGGGACTGCGTCAGTGAGGCCCTCTCCAGTCTGCATATGGCCTTGTCCCTGTGTCTTCCTGCAGCTTCAACTGCCATCATTTTCTCATTGATAACCAACATGCTGGTCTTCAGGTCAGTGATAGCAGCTGAAAATGTGGCTTTAATGTCATTATCATTGACATGTCTGCATATGTTAAGGGGTTGTCTGGCCTGGACTTACCCCTGCCTGAGTCCTCAGGAGCCGACTGGGAGTCCTCGCTATACTCCTCCTCGTTATGAGTCGGCGCCACGGGTCTCGTCTTGCTGCCGCTGGCGAGTGGTTTAGTTTTAAAGATATCCGCTATGTTTGTAGCTGGGTGGGACACCGATCCACGTCTCGGGCGAGATTGGGGTCTGGAATAGAGCTTCTTGCCCGGCATCTGGTAGCTGGAGGTCGGGTATTAGGTTGCGAGCAGCTGAGTGTGCTGAGGAGCTCTGTTAGTGTGCGGCCATCCTTGTTGCGTGCCAAGCCACACACCCCTCCTTCAGGACATTTAACGCCTATTTCTATGAAAACTGTCCTGAAAAAATCGGGAGGGGAGGGAGATTGGAGAAAATTGGTTAGTGAGTCCAGGAATAACGAGATATCCAGGAGCCAGGGATAACATGGGGGGGTGCTAAACTCATAGACTACGAGCTGCAGATAAAAAATTCTATGAAGAGATGCGTCCTCACTAGAGAAGTCTGTGATCATCCCTGTATAGGATGCCCTGGACAGATGGTGCCCTTAGTGCTTATATCCATGGGATCTCTTCATGACCACCATTGTGAAGTGATCCCTCCAACTTCAAGAGATTCATTAGACGTGGAGGTGATCAAAATTCTGCAAAGTATAGGCTGACCAGAAAAAGAATCCATAGACGGCTTGTAAACAGAACCAAACTTCTATCGAAAGGGTGAAAGATGTGATGACTAGTAGAGATACGAGACTGCAGGGATGGACATGAGGATCTCGTAAAAGTCTCCTTTCAGGGATGTGCCCTGAGGTAAAAGAAAAATTTAGAAGAGCATAGGCGAATTTCAGGTGGGCATTTGATCCTTCACTCTCTTGGTCTTGGACGACTTCCACAAGGGGGAGAGAGGACTGGCAGGTGATGGTCGCTTGGAGGAGCCTACCTGCAAGTTAGATGTATCCATGTTTGACTCCGGAGCAATGAGTTTCAAGGAGACAAGAACTTGTTCTCCTTCTGGGAAGGTGAAGAAAGAGTGAGATCTACCATTAAAGGTAAATTTAAGGGCGAAAGGGAAGGCCCACCAGTATTTGATTTCCTTTTGGGAAAGTACTTGAAGTAATGGTTTTAGTGCTCTACGTCTTTGAATGGTCATTGGAGATATGTCCGCAAAAATCTGAATGTCTTGACCTTGGAAAGTAATGCGAGACTGCTTTCTGAATATCCTCATGATCTCTTCTTTCACACTGTAGTAATGTGGTTTTACCACTATGTCCCTGGGATTCCCGTCTCTCCTTGGGGTCCCAGTGACCTGTGTGCCCTGTCCAGTTCCAGTTTGTGTGGCGGTATTGCAGGGACAAGAGATTGTATAAGGTCTTGTATGGTTTTAGGGGCATCTGTGACCGATTCAGGGATACCTCTAACCCTAAAATTTTCTCTCCTGGAGCGATTTTCAAGGTCATTGATACGGTTCAACGCCATGTCCAATTGATCCTGTATCACGTGTATATGGTCTGTATTTTGGTTAGCCCTGGATACTGTTATATCTAGCTTATGCTCTATTGCTTCTGTAACGAGCCCCTTGCTCGCTCAGTTCCACTCTCCCGACACTCCTCTGCAGCTATTGAATCAGATTGCAACGTCTGATGGTTCGGTCATCCAATGCTCCGGGATTAGAACTTCAGCTATGTGCCGTTCTAACCCAGTTGTGATAGCTCAGAACAAACAACAGGCAGGCTGTATGTAAGTTCAAACAGGAATCTACTTTTTTTGCAAAATACAGGCTTTTATACACTAAAAGTGGAGGTGCAGACCTCCTGCTCATATTACTCTAACAATACAGCTGTAACCTAATTAACCTAAGTAACATGAGCTAATTAACTAATACCTTTAGACAGCCTATATGACTCAGACATGACCTTTAGGCCAGACTGGCCATCTTGTAGTTCAGAAAATCCAATCAACATTATCACAATAGCAGAGTTAATTAACACAAACAACAATGAGGATCTAACGACTCTTAGATCCCATACTAGAGACTTATTTACAATACACATTCTAGCAGACAACAGACAGGTAGCTGGAATTGATGACATTAGCATTTAACAGTAGGAGTCCCAACGGTATGAATCAGTCACTATTCCAGTATTCATGACAGCTTCCATTATAAGCCCAAATTCTGGAAGTCTGCTCTGGTATCTGTAGTGATCTTGCTGGCTGTAATGGCAAGTCCACGTTCCAGCAGTTCAGAAAATTTAATGAACAGATCCCCTGCATTTTGGGGAATGTCCTGTATCTGGCTAGTGTCCTGCATCTGGTTACATGAAGGGGGGTTGTCAGCCCCAGGCCCTGGAGTATTATTCAAGGGAGACATCATGTAATTGTCAAATGTACGCTCAAGCAGCGATTCAGTGGATGCAGGCGAGGGGGTCGTGATATTATGGCTGCCAGGATTAGCTTGGGGGTAAAGGTTAGAGTGGCTGGAGTTATAACTTGCCTGTACTCCGTATGGCCCCCTGCTAGTGAGTCTCGTGGCTGAGATGCGGCCACCATCTTGGAAGCGGCCTGTACTCCTTCGGCCGTGAATTGTGGCCCCAGGTCACGGCGGACCGAGCTGCTGGTCATCCCAGTGTGCTTGAAGGGCTCCCCGTGCTATCCCCGCTATTTACGGGCATCCTTCGGGTCCAGTTCCAGCGCTAGTGCGGCTTGCTGGCTCGGGCAGAGCGGAGCTCCCGGCTTACGCGGCCATGTTGGGAGACCCGCGCAATGTGCACTGCTGCTCACTGTCTTCTACACCCCCACAATTCATTCTTGGACAAATATCAGACACACACAAATCCCTCCTTTTCATAAATAGCCTTGTAGCTAGACATTCATGCAAACTCATCCATACTATCTGCCTCTGCACATTTGTCACCCCATACACACTCATTTTCTTCCATAATGCCACTGATGCATTAACTCCCTTAAGGTTACACACATACTCCTTCTCTATAAACCACTTTCTCACCTTCACTTTATCCCTCTCCCCTTCTCCTAAATCTGCCAACTTAAACTCTACCTTAAACTTTTCTAATACCCAGTAGTCGCGTGCCACCACGTAGGCCACTGGTATCCTTGAATCCCTTCCCAACCACCCCCATCTCCTAAACAACCACCTACCCGAAAAAGATATCATCCTAGCACACACTCCACCATTCCTCAAAACTTTTACCTCGCAAAACCAATAATACATTAACAAAAACCCTCACGTTCGGAAAACCCAACCCACCATTACCTTCACGTCTACGCACATATTCTCTCTTGACTCTTTCCATCTTCGACCCCCCATAAAAAAGTAAACAATAACTTATTAATTTTCCTCAATCTTATCTCCCCAGGAAGGAAGATATTGCTTGCATACAAAATTAAAGGTAAGATTACTGCCTTGACTACTAAAACTTTCCCATAAATCAACAATTTTCTTAGACACCAAAACCTCAACTTCTTGGCTATCTTTTCTCCCACTTCATCCCAGCACGCTTCCCCTTTCATTCCATGGTCAAACAATACCTAAAATCCTCACTCCATCTTCAACCTTCCCAATCTGATCATCCAAACATTCCACTTGTCTCCCATACACACCCAAACTACACTTATTCCAATTCACACTCACTCTAGCACATACACAAAAAATAGACAAAAATAACTTTACCCTTCTTACACCCACCACCGACTGACACACTGCCACCACGTTATCCATATAACCTAAACATTTCACAATTTTCCCCTCACTCCCAGGTACCAAAAAGCCCCTCGCCACCTTATCCCTCTGTATCATCCTTAACAGCGGATCAATAAAACAAATAAAGAGAATAGGGGACAGGGGACACCCCTGTCTCACCCCAGATTTAACCAAAAAAGCCCACCCCAAACTCCCATTAACCAGAACCCGACTACTGATCCCTCAATACAAACCTTTTATTACATTAATGAGCTGCTGTGGTATACCCATCCGCTTCAAAACCTCCCACAAAACCCATGATCGCTTTATCATATGCCTTCTCTAGGTCAAATGATGTCAGGATAATCAAACTATTCCTACCTTTACAAAAATTAATTATATCCCTAACTAAAATGAAATGCTCTGAGATCATTCGACCCGGCACTCGGCTGAAAAATAATTTTTTTCCTCTTTCAGTTAATACCTCTTTAATCCACTTCCTAACATAGCTAACATGTCAACGGCCATGTCAAAGCCCATATTACTAAATGAATATAATGTAGCCAAACTGACTTGTAACCTAGAATATCTCCTTCCACCACTGCTACTTTTATCCCTACTATTTTTGAAAAAAAAAAATTTCCTCTTGACTCAATCCCACCACCCCAAAATATTACTAAAATCTTTTTTCATATTAACCCATCTACTATATACATTACTAAAATGGGCTTTGACATGCTCGTCCTGCAATAATAAATTATTTAACCTCCATACCCCTAAACCAAACTTAATACTATCCCCCATACTCAAATCAACATACACTGCCACATGGTCTGAAAAAATTACCGGCCTCTGCTTAACATTAGCACATTTGAACGCTTCAGAAAACAAACATAAATCAATTCTGGATTTGGTGCGCCCACTCTCCGAAAAGAAGAGAAATACAGATCCACCAAACCCAGAACAATATGAGCATCAGTGAGATGTAAGTCCTGAATAACCCCATACACCTAACTTAGTCTCCAGTACTCCTATCTGATCTTTCACAAACGGATCGTATTAAAATCACCCATGATCACACTAGGTCTCCTTCCCACTGCATGTAACTTCAAAACTTTAAATACTCAAGACGTTCCTGTCTATTCACAGGAGCATATAAATTAAAAAGCCTAAACTTCTGGTTAAACAAAATGAAATCTGTCATAATTAATCTTCCTGGTATTAACACAACATGGGACATAATGCGAATATTTTTATTTGTAATGATAATGCCTACCTCAGCATTTATATTGTCCCCAACTGCTGACCATATGTAATCCACCACCCACTCTCGAGGCAGTCGATTAAAAAAAAACTCCTGTAGACAGGTGATGTCTCCTCCATTGACCCTTAAGTCCTCAAAAATGGCACTCCATCTAGCAGGAGACCCAAAACCCCTCACATTGAGGGACACACGCTTGATGCTCATTCACATGAAGATGTGCATCATTCACCCCCAGTCCTATCACTAAAGCCAGAGAACTGACATACATTCCTCAGGGCCACATCGCTTTCATCATCCAGAAACTCCTGACTAGGTGACATTGTGGCCGGCTGAAAAATTTCTGGAGTACCTGGACTTAGTGCTGGTGATTCTACTTCCACTCCGACATCCCCCAGGACCTCAAAGGGGTTTCTTGTTTCAATTCCAGCTGCCTCTTCTTTCAATTTCTTAGCTCTTCTCTTCTTAGGGCTCTCCAAAGTATCCACCTTGGTCTTGGCACCCAGTGTCTTCATCTGTTCCACCTCCTCTTCTTGGGCTTCCTGCACCTCCGGCTCTCACTGTAAGGCTGCTGCCAACGCCTCCATAGCCTCCTCCACTGCCCTCTCCACCTCTGCTCCACTCTCCGCTGTTAATGGCTTCACACTGGTGGGTGGCACTTCTACTCTCTCCTCCACACCCCGGTGTCCACTTTCTTCCTCTTCCACCTCCACCTCCCCCTCCTCTTCCTGTCTTTCAGGAGAGTCAGACAGCACCAGTGTGGACACTGGTTATCCACTCTCAGCGGTACGCCTGACAGCTTAAGCATAAGAGACATAGGCCTTCTTACTTTTGGACAATTCTTCACTGTTTGATCATGCTGCCCTCGTATATCACAGGCCCGCTTAACCAACCAATACCATTGCAGTCTATAGGAACTGACTTGTTAGTTTTGCAAGTCCTCACTTGGCTGGCTTATATTCTGGTTATTGGCCTTAAATAAAATTTGGACAACCCCAAAAACGAAACAAGGAGAAGTGCCTTTAAAAATGCTAAATTGCCTAACCGCTTGCCGCCTGCTGTCTGTCATATGACGGCGAGGCAGCGCGGCTCTCGTTCTGGGAGGGCGTCATATGACGCCCTGCCCTTTAAACAGGGAATGCACGTGATCGTGCGCACACATCCCTGTACCCTCGGTGGAGGCGTGTCACGGAGACACCGCTCGCCACCGAGGGGGGTAAACAGCCATTGGGAATGGCTGTTTACCACGTGATTGGCCATGATGAAGTCACGGCCGATGACAGCTGGTAACGCCTCATTGTGCACAGCGCATGCGCGTGATCAGGAGCACGCAGCACATGCACGTCGGTGGCGGCGTGTTCCCGGGAACACTGCTCGTCACCGACGATGGTAAACAGCCATTGGCCGGCGGCTGTTTACCACGTGATCGGCTGTGATCCATTCACAGCCAATTACTAAATGTAAACACAGAGCAGTAACTACCTGTTACCAGCTCTTCTCTCCTCACACACTGTTTCCAGTGTGAGGAGAGAAGAGCTAGGAGCAGTGAGTTACCAATCTGTGTCTGTATTGTACTGCACAAGCACAACACTTGTCCCAGCGCCCCCCCCCAATTGTCATCTGTCACCCAACAGTCACCACAGTCACCCCATAAAGTGCACCTGTCACATTAGACTGCCATCAGTGACCGTCAGCGGTGCACCTGTCAGCCATCACCCGTCACCCATCAGTGACCATCAGCTGTCACCTGTCAGCCATCACCCGTCACCAATCAGTGATCGTCAGCCATCACCCGTCACCCATCACCCATCAGTCATCAGTGACGTCAGCCATTACCCCTCACCCATCAGCTATCAGTGACTGTCAGCCATCACCCGTCACCCATCAGTGACGTCAGCCATTACCCGTCACCCATCAGTGGCCGTCAGCCATTACCTGTCACCCATCAGTGATGTCAGCCGCCACCCATCAGCCATCACCGTCACCCATCAGTGACCATCAGCCATCACCCGTCACCCATCAGTGACGTCAGCGATTACCCGTCACCCATCAGTGACGTCAGCCACTACCCGTCACCCATCAGTGACCATCAGCGGTGCACCCATCACCCATCAGTGACCGTGGCCTGTCACCCGTCTGTGACCATTACCCGACAGTGACCATTACCCGTCACCGTCCGTGGCTTGTCACCCATCAGTGACCATCGCCTGTCACACCGTCATCACCTATCATTGAACATCTGTCAAGTAAGGAAACTAATGAAATTGGACTTTAAGGGCACACAAGTAATTGAGCTATAAAAAGTAAAAATAGTATAATTTTATTGGATTTGAGTCACAAAATTAGAATCAAATAGTATAGCTAGTGCAATATAAAGTATGCAAATATTGTATATAAAATAGATCCTATCCAGCATGCACTATGAACCCAACTGATTATGAATGTATTCCAACATTCAAAAATAAACGGATGGAAGACAACTTCCCAAGAGTAGGTTGAAGTTTATGAATGCAGGCAAAACATTGCGGGTTGAGCTGCAGGCTGGGTAGGTATTTCTCTTTAATCGCTCGACATGTTGCGCGTATTAAATGACGCTTCTTCAGGAGCTGGAGATAATTCTGCTAAATACATGTAAAAGATAGCAATAAATACATATACATATAAACAATGATAAATAGTTTCGTACAAAATAGAAAATAGAGAATAAAGTAGAATAGATTCCAGCCAATTAAAATGATCACATGGAAAAACCCCCATAAAGGAGAATGGTCAGGTGGGGGCCAATGGCACAACCCGATAACTGGGGAGGCTATTAACGGTACACATAGTGCGTATGTCTACATATGTAGGAAATATATCTTTACAGGCAATCTACCGTGTATTAGAGATAGACTAATAACGCCTCCCATTTCAACATAAGGAATGATCAGATGCTCAAAAGGAGTTAATGAAGCTCCATATATTAGAGCAATTATAAATTGTTAAGGGGGGAGGTGCGGAGAGTCCAACATTTAATATTGACCAAAAGAAAAGTTATATAAACATGCAGATATACAAAAATATAGGTGTATATATGAGCACAGCTTACCCCACATGGTCAGACAAAGTAAAGAAAATGCAGATATGGTACTGCTGATAGCAGACCAAGCAATCGCTAGATTGCAATAAAAGCTGATAATGAATGCCGAGTGCCGCGGAAGTATCAAGATAACCCCAATTTTCAAAATAAGGATCAGCACAGGTAGGAGGCCTTTTTGATAGTAGTGGCTTACGTCAACACAGCACAGCCGCCCAGAGCAAGCGCAGCAGAACAAGGATGCGCTTCTTTCCCATCCTTGTTCTGCCGTGCTTGCTCTGGGCGGCCGTGCTGTGTTGACGGCGTCCTCGGCACATGCGCAGTAGCCAGTAGTCGGACCGGAGAGCGCCGAGCCTTTCTAGGCTGTTGGCGTTTCCGGTGGGGGAGACTATTTAAAGATGCACAGCGGCCCCATGTGGTCAGCAGATGCTGCTCTACTGAGGGAAGCCACAACATATCTTTCAAGTTCCCCTTTGAACTCTAGGTAAGCCTTTATGTAGCTCAATTCAGACTGCATTTCTTTACATGCTGAAACTATTATAAGCATGATTATATGTACATTACTATATTATATTCTCATATTTGTTTTATATTAGAAATATTGGTTCCTACAAGCCACTACTATCAAAAAGGCCTCCTACCTGTGCTGATCCCTATTTTGGAAATTGGGGTATCTTGATACTTCCGCGGCACTCGGCATTCATTATCAGCTTTTATTGCAATCTAGCGATTGCTTGGTCTACTATCAGCAGTACCATATCTGCATTTTCTTTACTTTGTCTGACCATGTGGGGTAAGCTGTGCTCATATATACACCTATATTTTTGTATATCTGTATGTTTATATATCTTTTCTTTTGGTCAATATTGAATGTTGGACTCTCCGCACCTCCCCCTTAACAATTTATAATTGCTCTAATATATGGAGCTTCATTAACTCCTTTTGAGCATATGATCATTCCTTATGTTGAAATGGGAGGCATTATTAGTCTATCTCTAATACACGGTAGATTGCCTGTAAAGATATATTTCCTACATATGTAGACATACGCACTATGTGTACCGTTAATAGCCTCCCCAGTTATCGGGTTGTGCCATTGGCCCCCACCTTTTAATTTTAATTGGCTGGAATCTATTCTACCTTATTCTCTATTTTCTATTTTGTACGAAACTATTTATCATTGTTTATATGTATATGTATTTATTGCTATCTTTTACATGTATTTAGCAGAATTATCTCCAGCTCCTGAAGAAGCTTCATTTAATTCGCGCAACATGTCGAGCGATTAAAAAGAAATACCTACCTGGCCTGCAACTCAACCCACAATGTTTTGCCTGCATTCATAAACTTCAACCTACTCTTGGGAAGTTGTCTTCCATCCATTGTTATTTGAATGTTGGAATATATACATAACCAGTTGGGTTCATAGTGCATGCTGGATAGGATCTATTTTATATACAATATTTGCATACTTTATATTGCACTAGCTATAATATTTGATTCTAATTTTGTGACTCAAATCCAGTAAAATTATACTATTTTTACTTTTTATAGCTTAATTACTTGTGTGCCCTTAAAGTCCAATTTCATTAGTTTCCTTACTTGACATACTATCATAGGGACGTTGGCACACCTTTTTAATATTACCTACAGAGTCGCCCTGTTTTCAGGTATAGACCTTCTTGGGATTTTTCTTTTTGAAATATCAGTGAACGTCACCTGCCACCCGTCTCACAGCCCATCAGTGACCGTCACCTGCCACCTGTCACACAGCCATCAGTGTCATGTCCAAAAGATTATACACCAGTGAGGAGGCGTTCCAGATCCTCTCCATGACTGATGAGAGCAATGGGGAGTTCTCATCAGATTCCAATTCTGATTCCGAATCAAATTCGGCATTTGAACCCAATAGTGAATCGGCAAATTATTCGGAGGAAGAATGGGTCCCTCCTTAAAGGGCACGGCACTCTGGAAACCAGAATTATATTCCAAGGCCCAGTACCAGCGCTGCCACCAGCAATAGGCCCCAAGAACAAATTCCCAGGCCCAGTACCAGCGCTGCTGCCAGCGATAGGCCCAGGGAACAAATGCCCAGTACCAGCGCTGCCACCAGCGATAGGCCCCAGGAACAAATGCCCAGATCCAGTACCAGTGCTGCCACGTCATGCCTGAGTACCAGCACAGGAAATTCAATTCCCCCAACTACTGGAGTGTCACATCCCCCAAGAGCTAGGGCCTCTACATATATGCCAGATGGTCTTGCCAACCCAACATGGCTGCCATCCGACTCGGGATCACCAATTATTCCCCCATTCACAGCACAGCCAGGTGTGCAGGCCAACACCCAAAATTTCACAGCGATTGATTTTTTTTTATCTGTTTTTGCCCGGCACTTTGCTGCAATTCATTGTGGACCAGACAAATTTATATGCCCAGCAATATATTGCCAACAACCCCCAATCATCCTATGCCCGTACATTTGAGTGGAGAGATCTGAATTTGGAGGAGTTCAAATTGTTTATGGGCCTCACCCTAAACATGGGGCTTACAAAAAAAATGAAGGACATGCCTATTGGTCCACCAACCCTATCCACAACATGCCCATTTATTCTGTCGTAATGGTCAGGTCCCGATACGAAATGATAATGCACTTTCTTCATTTTAGCGACAACACCCAGTGCCCTCCCCGCAATCATCCAAATTACAACAAATTATATAAACTTCGCCCACTGATAAATTTCTTTTCCCAACAATTTGCAGAACTCTATGTCCCCGATAAGAATATATGTGTCCATGAGTTCCTGGTACCCTCTTCAGGCCGGCTAGGAATAAAGCAATATATTCCTAGCAAAAGGGCCAGATACGGAGTAAAATTATACAAGCTCTGTGAGAGAGCCACGGGATATTTGTATGCGTTCCGCATATATGAAGGAAAAGATTCCCAGCTCCAGCCCCCTGAGTGCCCGGCCTACATGGGCACAACCGGAAAGATTGTATGGGACTTGGCATACCCACTTCTGAACAAAGGATATCACATATACCTCGACAATTTCTACACTGGCCTGCCCCTTTTCAAACACCTATACATTGCAAAAACCCTGGCCTGCGGAACCTCCAGAAAAAATAGGAAGGGCTTCCCACAATCTCTAGCAAACAAAAATCTGCGAAGGGGGGAAAGAGCAGCATTGAGATGCAAGGAAGTGCTGGCCTTGAGGTGGAAGGATAAAAGGGACATGCACATGATGTCCACCATCCATGACGACACTACAATTGAGGTTCAAAGAAGAAAAGGTCCCATTGAAAAGCCAGTATGTGTCCAAGATTATAATCTCTACATGGGGGGGGTGGATTTCAATGATCAAATGATTCAGCCCTATTTGTCGATAAGGAGGTCCTGATTCTGGTACAAGAAGGTAGCAATTTATCTCACACATTTGGCCATTTATAATTCCTATGTAGTCTACACCAAATCCACAGGAAGCCCCCCCTTCCTACAATTCATAGAAGAAGTTGTTACGTCCCTCATCTATCACCAAAGACCCCCCCATGAAGACCTTCACTCTGAGGCTGTTTGCCGACTTCATGAGCGCCACTTCCCCTTCAACATTCCACCATCTGAAGCAAGCCGAAGACGGCAAAAAAAAATATTGCGTGTGCACCAAAAGAGGATTTCGAAAAGATACCACCTACCTTTGTCCCCAGTGTCCCTCCCAACCTGGCCTTTGCATTGGTGAATGCTTCCAACTTTATCATACATCCCTAAAATATTAGCCCATATTTTTAACCATTTCCCCATTTTCATCATCTGTGCTGACCATTTACCATGCTTCCCCAAATAACCATGCCACTGCCTTCCATGTTAACTGACCCTGGCCTGTTTTTTGACTATGCCTCTGCCTATCGTTTGGACTGCTTCCACGTGAACTGACCCTGGCCTGTTTTTTGACTATGCCTCTGCCTACCGTTTGGACTGCTGCCATGTGAACTGACCCTGGCCTGTTTTGTGACTATGCCTCTGCCTACCGTTTGGACTGCCTCCACGTGAACTGACCCTGGCCTGTTTTATCAACTACGCTACTGCCTACCACTTGGACTGCTTGCACGTGAACTGACCCTGGCCTGTTTTATGGACTATGCTTTTGCCTACCGCTTGGACTGATCTGTTGCCCTGCTACTGTAGTACACAGGGGTCTCACATATGTGGATGGAGAAAACAATTTTTTTTTTGTTTTCTCCGGGTTTTGGAATTTCCGGATTAGGGTCTGGAGTCCGGAGGCTTCATAGAGATTTGGGTGGGTCGAAGATTCTACCCCTGTGCCCCTGTGCACAGGTCTTACCTGATTGCGGCCCTTAGCCTGCTGCTGACTTACTGCCATCATGCCTCTGCCTGCCGCATGAATGGACCACATCGCTACATGGACTATGCAAATAAGTAGCTGTAGCAAGAGGCAGTATGTTTATGAAGGGCTGGAGAGCGGTACAATAAGTGTCTGCAGGTAACAGTGTACCAGGACCAATATTATGGCTGTGCTAGCTGTCTCTGCCTGGACAATTTCTTTGGACTGTGCTGTGCTGACAATATCCTTGTGCTGACTATAGACAATATTCCTGCCTGCTGCCTGGATAATTACTATTGCTGTTGCTAAGCACATCCCTGCCTGCTGCCTGGACCAGTGCTCTCCTCTGCGGATACTACTAAAAGCACAGGTAATGCTTTTTTTTTTACCCTTTCCACAATATAATTTATTTTGGATTGTAATTCTTGGTATGTACATGCTATGTGTTAGAAATATGAAGGGCCTTCAAAAATGATAGGTTGCCAGGAAATTATATATGTCATTTATGCTCCTAGAATGCCTGATGGTGCTACTTGGATGTTGGGCCTCTGTATGTGGCCAGGCTGTGTAAAAGGCTCCCACATGTGGTATCGCCATACTCAGGAAGATAAGCAGAATGTATTTTGGGGTGTCATCTTTGCTATGTACATGCTATGTGTTGGAAATATCTGATAAATTGTCAACTTTGTGTAAAAAAAATGCGTTTTCATTTTTTTTCCACATTTCCAAAAACTTCTGGAAAAAAATGAACCATTCAAAAGACTCATGATGCCTCATAGATTATACGTTTGGGAGTTTTCTTTCCAAAATGGGGTCATTTTGGGGGCAATTCCATTGTCCTGGTGCTCCAGGGCCTTCAAAAGTGTAATAGGTGGTTGAGAAATGAGATGTGTCATTTATGCTCGTAGAACGCCTGAAGATGCTATTTCAATGTTGGGCCTTTGTATGTGGCCAGGCTGTGTAAAAGTCTCACACATGTGGTATCGTCATATTCGGGAAGAGTAGCAGAATGTATTTTGGGGTGTAATTTGTTGTATGCATATGCTCTGTGAGAGAAATAACCTGTTAATATGACAATTTTGTAAAAAAAATAAAAAAATAAAAAACAATCTTAATTTTGCAAATAATTGTGGGAAAAAATTACAACTTAAAAAAACTCACCATGCTACTTACTTAATACCTTGGAATGTCTAGTTTCTAAAAAGGGGTCATTTGGGGGGGGGGGGTATTTGTACTTTCCTGACTTGTTAGTATCTCAAAAAATGAGATAGGCCTTCAGTACATCAGGTGTGATCAAATGTGATTAATTTTCAGTGATTGGCACCATAGTTTGTAGACTCTATAACTTTCACAAAGACCAAATAATTTATACTTATTTGGTTTATGTTTACCGAAGATATGTAGCAGTATAAATTTTGGCCAAAATTTATGAAGAAAAATGACTAATTTGCAAAATTTTATGACAGAAACAAAGAAAAAGGCATTTTTTCACAAAATTTACGAACTTTTTTATTTATAGCACAAAAAATAAAAAACCCACTAGTGATTAAATACCACCAAAACAAAGCTCTATTTGTGTGAAAAAAAGGATGCAAATTTCATATGGGTACAATGTTGCATGACTGAGTAATTGTCATTCAAATTATGAGAGCGCTGAAACCTGAAAATTGGTCTGGGCAGGAAGGGGTTGTAAGTGCACTGTATTGAGGTGGCTAACCACTTGACGACCGCCTCACGCTGATGTACGTCAGCAAAATGGCACGGGCAGGCAAAATCACGTACCTGGTACGTGATTGCCTTCCCGCGGGCGGGGGGTCCAATCGGGCCCCCGGTGCCTGAGGCAGTCGCCGTTGGTCTGGCAGGGATCAGAGATGAGGGGGAGGCAGTCCGATCATGGCCCCCCTCGCAATCGCTCCCAGCCAATGAGAATCCTCCCCTGCCTGTGTGTAGTACATACAGGCAGAGGATGTGATGTCATCTCTCCTCGGCTCGGCAGTTTCCGTTCCGGCACCGAGGAGAGAAGACTGTAATGTAAGTGCACAAACACACACAGTAGAACATGCCAGGCACACTTTACACCCCCGATCCCCCCCCGATCCCCCCCCGATCACCCCCCAATCACCCCTCCCCCCTGTCACACTGACACCAAGCAGTTTTTTTTTTCTGATTACTGCATGGTGTCAGTTTGAACAGTTACTGTGTTAGGGCAGTTAGTATTAGCCCCCTTTAGGTTTAGGGTACCCCCCTAACACCCCCTAATAAAGTTTTAACCCCTTGATCACCCCCTGTCGCCAGTGTCGCTAAGCAATCATTTTTCTGATCGCTGTATTAGTGTCGCTGGTGACGCTAGTTAGGGACGTAAATATTTAGGTTCGCCGTCAGCGTTTTATAGCGACAGGGACCCCATTATACTACCTAATAAATGTTTTAACCCCTTGATTGCCCCCTAGTTAACCCTTTCACCACTGATCACCGTATTTGAAATATATACTGGGCTATGGCGCTACCTTTAGGATAAATGGGATGGTATAATGGGAGGGAGGTTTTATTGTATAGTCCCTTGCTTTCCTGGCATAGGCTAAACTAGAAGCAATTTTTACCTCCAACTGTGCCCCTAGTGGTGGTACAAATTACCACCAACCCTATTATGTGCGAGAGAGTTCTAATGTGCAAAAGTGCAGTCTTCAGTGAAAAAATTTTTTATACAGTTCCAAATTCATAAATCATACATGTGACCACACTAGAAAAAAAGGGGGGTTATATGCTGAACCCCTGTTATGTGATAGATCTTCACCAACAGGCCACCACTAGTAGTAATGACCTATTAGCAAAAGCATACAATACACCTTAAAGTAAATACACAAATTAATTAATAATATAAACAGTGATCATAGTCCTTAGTGTGCTAAATCATTAACATTCAGCAAACCCCTATAACACATAAACCTCCAGGGTGCACCTTAACTCAATTAGTGCAAGTGTGTGCAAAGCAGTTGATAAATAATAGTCATAGTCCAAAAAGTCTTCAAATCCAATGTTCAAAATTATTTCCAAAGAAACTGTGACTGGGGTGCTCTCAGATGATATTGGTGACTTATTGTGCTCCCCCTCACGGGTCCCCACTCACAGAATCCCGCAACCCCAAAAGGGGCAAACAGCATAGGGTGTCACGGCCACAAGCTCCTCTCCACCACGATCATCTGAGGTATCCAAATTGGTCTCCGCTCACCGTGTTGTGTTTAAAGTATGTTCCCAATGGCTCCCTCATGGAAAAAGGAATAGAAGGCTCCCATAGTGTAGTAAGGTAAGACGTTTTATTTACAACTCTCCATATGATTACACCATAAGAATAATTAAAATGACTGAAAAAAACATATAAACTAAAAACTAAAAACTAAAATAAATAAATAAATTAAATTAAATCCAATACTGATAAGTCAAAGCACCATCCCGGGTGCATATGCCAAGTGGAACGTGCCTGAAATCAGGCTAGTGTGGATGCAACAGCGTGCGCTGGTGACGAGGTGTTTGCGCTCCACCTGCGTTCCAAGCAAAGTCCGTACCCGGAAGTGACGTAGAGTGCGTGGCGCCGTCGTACGCGTTTCATCATTGACGTCCTCAGCGACGGCCCGTGGTCACATGTATGATTTATGAATTTGGAACTGTATAAAAAATGTTTTCACTGAAGATTGCACTTTTGCACATTAGAACTCTCTCGCACATAATAGGGTTGGTGGTAATTTGTACCACCACTAGGGGCACAGTTGGAGGTAAAAATTGCTTCTAGTTTAGCCTATGCCAGGAAAGCAAGGGACTATACAATAAAACCTCCCTCCCATTATACCATCCCATTTATCCTAAAGGTAGCGCCATACCCCAGTATATATTTCAAACACTTTGTGGAGTCTCCTTAGGGAAGCTTCTTTAGGGGGGCTGCACACCTTACCCTCTGTCCTAAGCGCAGCGGTTTCATACACACTGATCACCGTATAACCGTTATGGGTGACGCTGGTTAGTTCGTTTATTTTTTATAGTGTCAGCGCACCCGCCGTTTATTACCGAATAAAGGTTTAGCCCCCTGATCGCCCGGCGGTGATATGCGTCACCCCAGGCAGCGTTAGATTAGCGCCAGTACCGCTAACACCCACGCACGCAGCATACGCCTCCCTTAGTGGTATAGTATCTGAACGCATCAATATCTGATCCGATCAGATCTGTACTAGCGTCCCCAGCAGTTTAGGCTTCCCAAAAATGCAGTGTTAGTGGGATCAGCCCAGATACCTGCTAGCACCTGCATTTTGCCCCTCCGGCCAGCCCAGCCCACCCAAGTGCAGTATCGATCGATCACTGTCACTTACAAAACACTAAACGCATAACTGCAGCGTTCGCAGAGTCAGGCCTGATCCCTGCGATCGCTAACAGTTTTTTTGGTAGCGTTTTGGTGAACTGGCAAGCACTAGCCCCAAGCAGCGTCAGGTTAGCGCCAGTACCGCTAACACCCACGCACGCAGCATACGCCTCCCTTAGTGGTATAGTATCTGAACGGATCAATATCTGATCCGATCAGACCTATACTAGTGTCCCCAGCAGTTTAGGGTTCCCAAAAACGCAGTGTTAGCGGGATCAGCCCAGATACCTGCTAGGACCTGCGTTTTGCCCCTCCGCCCGGCCCAGCCCAGCCCACCCAAGTGCAGTATCGATCGATCACTGTCACTTACAAAACACTAAACGCATAACTGCAGCGTTCGCAGAGTCAGTCCTGGTCCCTGCGATCGCTAACAGTTTTTTCGGTAGCATTTTGGTGAACTGGCAAGCACCAGCGGCCTAGTACACCCGGTCGTAGTCAAACCAGCACTGCAGTAACACTTGGTGACGTGGCGAGTCCCATAAGTGCAGTTCAAGCTGGTGAGGTGGCAAGCACAAGTAGTGTCCCGCTGCCACCAAGAAGACAAACACAGGCCCGTGGTGCCCATAGTGCCCTTCCTGCTGCATTCGCCAATCCTAATTGGGAACCCACCACTTCTGCAGCACCCGTACTTCCCCCATTCACATCCCCAACCAAATGCAGTCGGCTGCATGAGAGGCATTTCTTTTATGTTCTCCCGAGTACCCCTACCCAACGAACCCCCCAAAAAAGATGTGTCTGCAGCAAGCACGGATATAGGCGTGACACCCGCTATTATTGTCCCTCCTGTCCTGACAATCCTGGTCTTTGCATTGGTGAATGTTTTGAACGCTACCATACACTAGTTGAGTATTAGTGTAGGGTACAGCATTGCACAGACTAGGCACACTTTCACAAGGTCTCCCAAGATGCCATCGCATTTTGAGAGACCCGAACCTGGAACCGTTTACCGTTATAAAAGTTACAGTTACAAAAACAGTGTAAAAAAAAAAAAAACAAAAAAAATATAAAATAAAAAAATAGTTGTCGTTTAATTTTTCTCTCTCTCTCTATTCTCTCTCTATTGTTCTGCTCTTTTTTACTGTATTCTATTCTGCAATGTTTTATTGTTATTATGTTTTATCATGTTTGCTTTTCAGGTATGCAATTTTTTATACTTTACTGTTTACTCTGCTTTATTGTTAACCATTTTTTTGTCTTCAGGTACGCCATTCACGACTTTGAGTGGTTATACCAGAATGATGCCTGCAGGTTTAGGTATCATCTTGGTATCATTCTTTTCAGCCAGCGGTCGGCTTTCATGTAAAAGCAATCCTAGCGGCTAATTAGCCTCTAGACTGCTTTTACAAGCAGTGGGAGGGAATGCCCCCCCCCCACTGTCTTCCGTGTTTTTCTCTGGCTCTCCTGTCTCAACAGGGAACCTGAGAATGCAGCCGGTGATTCAGCCAGCTGACCATAGAGCTGATCAGAGACCAGAGTGGCTCCAAACATCTCTATGGCCTAAGAAACCGGAAGCTACGAGCATTTTATGACTTAGATTTCGCCGGATGTAAACAGCGCCATTGGGAAATTGGGAAAGCATTTTATCACACCGATCTTGGTGTGGTCAGAGGCTTTGAGGGCAGAGGAGAGATCTAGGGTCAATTAGACCCCAATTTTTTCAAAAACGAGTACCTGTCACTACCTATTGCTATAATAGGGTATATTTACATTCCCTAAGATAACAATAAAAATTATTTTTAAAAAATGAAAGGAACAGTTTAAAAATAAGATAAAAAAGCAAAAAAAATAAATAAAAAAAAAAAAAAAGCACCCCTGTCCCCCCCTGCTCTCGCACTAAGGCGAACGCAAGCGTCGGTCTGGCTTCAAATGTAAACAGCAATTGCACCATGCATGTGAGGTATAACCGCGAAGGTCAGATCGTAAGTTTAGCAGTAGACCTCCTCTGTAAATCTAAAGTGGTAACCTGTAAAGGCTTTTAAAGGCTTTTAAAAATGTATTTATTTTGTTGCCACTGCATGTTTGTGCGCAATTTTAAAGCATGTCATGTTTGGTTTCCATGTACTCGGCCTAAGATCATCTTTTTTATTTCATCAAACATTTGGGCAATATAGTGTGTTTTAGTGCATTAAAATTTAAAAAAGTGTGTTTTTTCCCCAAAAAAATGCGTTTGAAAAATCGCTGTGCAAATACTGTGTGAAAAAAAAAATGAAACACCCACCATTTTAATCTGTAGGGCATTTGCTTTAAAAAAATATATAATGTTTAGGGGTTCAAAGTAATTTTCTTGCAAAAAAAAAAAAATTTTTTCATGTAAACAAAAAGTGTCAGAAAGGACTTTGTCTTCAAGTGGTTAGAAGAGTGGGTGATGTGTGACATAGGCTTCTAAATGTTGTGCATAAAATGCCAGGACAGTTCAAAACCCCCCAAATAACCCCATTTTGGAAAGTAGACACCCCAAGCTATTTGTTGAGAGGCATGTCGAGTCCATGGAATATTTTATATTGTGACACAAGTTGCGGGAAAGAGACAATTTTTTTTTTTTTTTTGCACAAAGTTGTCACTAAATGATATATTGCTCAAACATGCCATGGGAATATGTGAAATTACACCCCAAAATGCATTCTGTTGCTTCTCCTGAGTACGGGGATACCACATGTGTGAGACTTTTTGGGAACCTAGCCGCGTACGGGACCCCAAAAACCAAGCACCGCCTTCAGGCTTTCTAAGTGCGTAAATTTTTGATTTCACTCTTCACTGCCTATCACAGTTTCGGAGGCCATGGAATGCCCAGGTGGCACAAACCCCCCCCCCCCCCAAATGACCCCATTTTGGAAAGTAGACACTCCAAGCTATTTGCTGAGAGGTATAGTGAGTATTTTGCAGACCCCACTTTTTGTCACAAAGTTTTGAAAATTGAAAAAAGAAAAAAAAAAATTTTTTTCTAGGCTAGGCTCCCAAAAAGTCCCACAAATGTGGTATCCCCATACTCAGGAGAAGCAGCTAAACGTATTTTGGGGTGCAATTCCACATATGCCCATGGCCTGTGTGAGCAATATATCATTTAGTGACAACTTTGTGCAAAAAAAAAAAAAAAAATTGTCACTTTCCCGCAACTTGTGTCAAAATATAAAATATTCCATGGACTCAACATGCCTCAAAGCAAATAGCTTGGGGTGTCTACTTTCCAAAATGGGGTCATTTGGGGGGGTTTTGTGCCATCTGGGCATTTTATGGCCTTCAAAACTGTAATAGGTAGTGAGGAGTAAAATCAAAAATTTACGCCCTTAGAAATCCTGAAGGCGGTGATTGGTTTTTGGGGCCCCGTATGCGGATAGGCTCCCAAAAAGTCCCACACATGTGGTATCCCCGTACTCAGGAGAAGCAGCTGAATATATTTTGGGGTGCAATTCCACATATGCCCATGGCCTGTGTGAGCAATATATCATTTAGTGACAACTTTTTGTAATTTTTTTTTTTTTTTGTCATTATTCAATCACTTGGGGCAAAAAAATTAATATTCAATGGGCTCAACATGCCTCTCAGCAATTTCCTTGGGGTGTCTACTTTCCAAAATGGGGTCATTTGGGGGGGTTTTGTACCGCCCTGCCATTTTAGCACCTCAAGAAATGACATAGGCAGTCATAAACTAAAAGCTGTGTAAATTCCAGAAAATGTACCCTAGTTTGTAGACGCTATAACTTTTGCGCAAACCAATAAATATACGCTTATTGACATTTTTTTTACTAAAGACATGTGGCCGAATACATTTTGGCCTAAATGTATGACTAAATTGAGTTTATTGGATTTTTTTTATAACAAAAAGTAGAAAATATCATTTTTTTCAAAATTTTCGGTCTTTTTCCGTTTATAGCGCAAAAAATAAAAACGGCAGAGGTGATCAAATACCATCAAAAGAAAGCTCTATTTGTGGGAAGAAAAGGACGCATATTTTGTTTGGGTACAGCATTGCATGACCGCGCAATTAGCAGTTAAAGTGACGCTGTGCCAAATTGGAAAAAGTTCTCTGGTCCTTATGCAGCATAATGGTCCAGGGCTGAAGTGGTTAAAAGCTAGTAACTAAGGGGGGCTTACTCTGCCTGTAAAGTGGTGCATCTGTAGCATGTATCCAAAATACTGCTTCAAAGATGTACGGCTTTAGAGAAAAATAGTTAAGGAATTTGTAGCAATATCAGTCACAAATCAGAACATAGAATGGTTGAGGACTTCAAAGAAATAAAAAGGTATGAGATGTCAGTTGGGCTTATGTTGAAATAAAAAATGGCCATGGTTAAATAGAACCTGAGCCTACTTGCTATATAAGCTAAGCACATATGTATTAGTTCTTTATACCCAGAACAATATGGCTTAATTACTGTGCTACAAGTGAGGACTCGTTCATCCGAAGTCAAAGAATCTTAAAAAAAAAATCCATTACATAAATTTTTTTGCACACAGAATATAGACATATAGTTTACACTTTGCTTTGAGCCTACCCTAAGAAGAACTGTTGAAACAAAGAGCACTTTGGTCAGCAGTATGTCCTGTACAGCGTGTGTAAAAGACAATTAGCACCACCTTCCTAAAATGTTACGTGCTATAAACTAAAAAACTACACACTATGAAAACGAATAATTAATATGCCACAGCTGCTGTACATGTTCAGTGAATTCACCTCACCATACAACGTAATAATAAATGAAATAATAAATGAAAAAATAAGTGCAGCGCTATTAATCTATCTAAATCTAATCTACATAGAGGATACATAGTGCTCTCCATTTGTGACATTTATTAAAATGCCCCAATTAAAATTAATTGGGGCATTTTAATAAATGTCACAAATGGAGAGCACTATGTATCCTCTATTTATTGTTGCATGAATGTGGAGCCATATCCTAGAAGGAATATTGAGCGATAACGCTGGTGTGGAGGAAGGAGAGAAGCAGTGGGGCGGTATATATGAGAGATCATTATTGCGATCCACACGATCCCCCTGGGAAACTACTGATTTGAAAGTGGATACAGAGTAGCAGGTATGTAGAGGAGATGAGGAGGAGATGAGACTGTAGCTGAATGAAAGTAAAGGAATTGTTTCTGAGTCTACCTGACTCGTGTATGAGGTGAGCAGGTATAACGGCTGGTGATGGTGTGCACACAATATCATAATCTGCAGAAGACAAGATTAACACAGTGATGGATGATATATGAATTGAGAAGTAACAATAATTCAACACAGAAGGCATTTTTCATATACAGTATATGAACTTTAATAGAACTTATTATTATACAGATTGATTTATTAATTTATGAATTTATATCGCTGTACTTTTTCACAGGATAGATTAATAGCGCTGCACTTATATTTTATTTATTATATCCTGTACAGCACTTCTTACATAATGCAGTGGTCAGGAATATGCCATGTACAGCACAGTTTACAGAGTGTAGATGAAAGCTGTATGTCAGGGGCATGTACCGTGCAGAATGGGTAGTGTTATGCCCCCCAATATATGTTTTCAGTGGTGAAGAGCCCCCAAACATTAGCGGTAAGTGGAAAATGCTCCTTCCCAGGGACTTTGCTAGAGAAAAAGGTCAAATAGACCAAAAGCTCTCCTAGAGGTTCATTGTTGGCAGATGGAAGCAGAAATAAACCTTACTGTAGTGCATTAAATAATCAGTTCAAAAATATGTTATCCTACCATGTAAAACAAATGTGTGAAAATGAATGTCATTTATAGTCAAAGATTTGACAAACTTGAAAAATGTTTTAATTAGGGCTGCCATTTCTCTGGTGCTACAGAAGCTGACAGTCCTTTCAGGGTCCAAACAGCATCCAAGCAAGACGCAGAGAGAAATAAGCAATATATACAGTCTATTGTTCCTAGATATTGCTCGCCATTATTGAAGTTAAGTAAAGTGCATTAATTTAATTCAATAATTCAAGCATTATGTTGTCCCAAGGCATCTTTAATATGGTTAACCCTTATTTCATTAACATGCCTACTCTTCTCTCATTTAAAGTACATGTGATTTGTCAGTGTAGAGCTGAAAGCATAAAAGTAAAATTGTCTTCTTCAGCATTTAACAGAATGTAACAATTATGTGTAGTGCTATTGTTATTGATCTTCAGGAAATACCGATCTTCAGCTGACACTGAATGTTCTAAGCCACTTAGTTGGCAACAGGGTCCCAGGCACATTCATCTCAGTGAATAATTATTTTTCCATGATGGAAAAAAAGATTGTTACCAGCCACTTTAAAGCTAAACAGGTTTAGTGCACTAGTGTATGGAGGATAGGAAGGAGGGTACATGTAACACAGGATACCTGAAGTTTTTCTACAAAGAAACACCAAAGTTGGTCTTCTACATATCTTTCTAAACTCTCAGAGTCTCTTTTCTCACAGGACAATACTGGCTGGACACTTAAACATAGGACAAGGCATTCACTTTCATTCACAATTCATTCACAAATGTTTTCATGTCTGAAGACTAATTGGTCACCCCCACATGTCTGATGCAGGAATCCATCATGAAAGCAGAACAACTGGTACTGCCGGCTTACTTGCTCGACTAGTTTCAGGTCTGGCTGGCTTCAGTGATAGCCTGCCCATCTGCTCTGAGTTCTGACCAGTGTAAGTAGTAAGTAGGGCAGTATCCAGGGGTCAGTAATATGTAGAGCAGTGTACAGAGGTAAGAAGTATGTAGGGCAGTGTACAGAGGTCAGTAGGATGTAGGGGATTGTACAGAGGTCAGTAGTATGTTGTTGAGTGTAGGAAAGTCATTGAGATGTAGGACAGTGTACAGAGGTCAGTAGTTTGTAGGGCAGTGTACAGAGGTCAGTAAGGTGTAGGGCAGTGTACAAAGGTCAGTAGGATTATTGCAGTCTACATAGATATGAAGGATGTAGGGCAGTATAGAGCAGTGTTCAGGTCAGTAGGATAGAAGACAGAGGTCAGCAGGACAGTGGAAAGGGGTCAGTAGGACAGAGGACTGGGGGTCAACAGGGCAGAGGACAGGGTACAACAGGGTAAAGGACAGGGGGTCAACAGAGCAGAAAACAGGGTCAGCAGGGCAGTGTAGTGGGGTCAGCAAGGCGAAGTACAGAGGGGGGTCAGGAGGGCCCAGTACAGGGGGATCAGGAGACACGGTACAGGGGGATGAGGAGGGCATAGTAAAGGGGGTCAGGAGGTCACAGTAAAGGGGGTTCATGGGGGACAGTACAAGGGGGTCAAAAGGGCCCAGTAGTTTGGGATCAGGTGGGCCCAGTACAGGGCAGGAGGGCAAAGTACTTGGGGTCAGGAGGGTGTGGTACAGGGGGTTTAGAAAGGCACAGAACTGGGGGCTGTAGTAAGCTACACAAGTGGTGTTCTCATTCAGAGCTGTGCCGGGAGGCTACTGTGACAGATCTACATATTCTGGTGTGCTGATTCCTACTGACCCTTCTCTCTCTTCCATTCCACATGATGTCACCCACAAGCAGGTTGGAGTGACTGGAGAGGAAGGCTAAGCACACTCAGGGACTGAGCTTAGGTGTGTTTAGACAAAAGCCTGAACCTGCTCAAGCTATCCCTCCTGAAAGCTGTCAAAGCTGGAAGAAAATTGTAGGCAGTGAAGACATTTTCTACTTCACAGCCACATGTATACAAAAGTATACTGTGGGGTAGAGAATGCCTCCACTGTCCAGGATTTGCTGTCGGCATTAATAGCTTCCCAGTGGGACAGCTCAGGCATGTTTGGGCTCATGTCCAAACGCACTTTAGCTCATTGATTACCTGCACAGCTCTGCAGGTGGGGGAGGAGCACTTGGGGGATCAGCAAGGCAGGGCTATGAACGTGATCTTCTCTTCATTTGCTCGCAATCAACAGGTAGATAGTGATTGACAGGTTGCCAACCCCCGGCTTACAACACTAATTTCAGGATTTTCTCCCAGGAGGGAAAGTTCCTGCAGAACTTTAATCTCTAGACATAAAATGCCTTGGAGAAAGACAGTTCTCACAGACAAATCCTAGCCAGGAAGATGCCAAGGAGGGAAGACTATGTGAAAAAAAGGTTTCTTAATAATTGCATATTCTGTCAGCTCATTAGGTCCTCCAAGCCTGCTGGCAGTGTGAGTACGTGAACACAGGGCGTAGCTACAGGGGTTGCAATTGCGACCTGGCCTCATGCTGCAAGGGGCTAGTGTGGCCCCCTTGTACATCTGGATAGGAGGAGCGGCAGGGGCTGCTAATGGCTGCATATAGAGGAATCGATCTCTCCATATTCCTCTTGCAGCTGCTGAATGCTTGCGGGAGGGAGAGGAGGAGGAATGGGCATTCAGCAGTTGCAGGAGGAAAATAAAGAGATTGATTCCTCTATATGCAGCCCTGTGCTTGCCAGTCTCTAGTATCACTTCTAAACAGAAAGACCCGGCCTCTGTGTTTACAAGTGACAACGCTGCACCCTCACCATCTTTGCGGGACAAACCTTTGCTTTGCACAGAATCCTCCCTCCCTTCTTCAGCACTCTGCCGTGATTTCAATGAGTGTACTCTAGTGTTGGCTGCCGAGTGAGCTCATTGGTGGAGGCAGTGCCATCTCTTCTACCGGCTGCTGTTCCTAATATGTGCAGGCAAGAAGAGAGATAACTGCTCAGCCTCAGAGATCCCGCTGGTAGAGATGAAAACTACAGTAGTTCTTTCCAGGATGTGTATGGGGAGATAAGCTGGCGGGGAGACACAGAAGGGGGGTGAGTGAGTGTGCAGGAAGGTGGTAGGAAGGTGTTTGTCTGCAGCTAACATCAGTTGTTGCCTCTTTGCATGATGATGCCACTGTCCAATGGCCTTGCAGTGATGGAGCATTGAATTAGGACTCATTCTCACCCTGTACCTTTGTGCCTACTGCACTCTGCAGTCCTCTGCCTGTACATCCTACCCATCTTCATACACTCAGCACTCCTCTTCTGAACATCCTACCTGCCTTCACACACTCCGCACTCCTCTTCTAAACATCCTACCTGCCTTCATATACTCCACACTCCTCTTATGAACATCCTACCTGCCAAAATACATTCCCCACTCCACTTCTGAACGTCCTATCTGCATAATACACTCTGCACTTCTCTCCCTGTACATCCTACCTGCCGTCATACACTCCACACTCCTCTTCTGAACATCCTACCTGCCATCATACACTCTGCACTCTTCTGAACACTCTACCTGCCTTCATACACTCCACACTCCTCTTCTGAACATCCTACTTGCTGTCATACACTCTGCACTCCTCTTCTGAACATCCTACCTGCCGCCATACACTCCACACTCCTCTTCTGAACATCCCACCTGCCTTCATACACTCCGCACTACTCTTCTGAATATCATACCTCTGCCATACACTCAGCACTCCTCTCCCTGTACATCCTACCTGCCGTCATATACTCTGCCCTCCTCTCCCCGTACATCCTACCTGCCATCATATTCTCCACACTCTTCTCCCTGTACATCCTACCTGCCACACTCCACACTCCTCTCATGCATATACTATGCAGTGTTACATTCTCCTCACTCCTCTCCTGCACATACTACCCATTAAGGATGAGCTTCGTGTTCGAATCGAACGCCTGTTCGACTCAAACATTGCCTGTTCGGTCGTTTGCCGAATTCCGAATGATATAGGCCATTCGTGCCAAATTCGAGTGTGGCATCACGGCCCATAATTTACTGCAGCATCGCAGTGCATTGCTGGCTGGTGATTGGCCAAGCATGCACTATGACCCGCATGCTTGGCCAATCACAGCGCCGTCTGTACAGAGAGCCGTAATTGGCCAAAGCCACCCTGGCTCAGGGGGTTTAGTATACGCCCCACACTATATAAGGCAGCCTGCACGGTGGCCCTGTGTAGTGTGTTCCGGAGTTGAGGGAGAGATAGATAGACAGAGAGACAGTGTCATTTGATTTAAGTTAGATAGAGTAGGCAGGCGAGTCAGTTAGCTGCACTTACAGTGTATTGTGTATATATATATAGTTGTGTATATATATATATATATATATATATATATATATATATATATATATATATATATATATATATATATATATATACATATATATATATATATATATATATATATATATATGTATATATATATATATATATATATATATATATATATATATATATATATATATATATATATATATATATATATATATCCACCTAAAGCTACCTGAAGAAAATTAGTGGTGTTCTTCTGATCCTATTAGTACAGTACCACAGGCAGCTGCAGTATTTACAAGTTAGTGTAGTGCGTCCTCTGCATAGTGTGCACCTAAAGCTACCTGAAGAAAATTAGTGGTGTTCTTCTGATCCTATTAGTACAGTACCACAGGCAGCTGTAGTATTTAAAAGTTAGTGTGGTGCATCCTCTGCACAGTGTGCACCTAAAGCTACCTGAAGAAAATTAGTGGTGTTCTTCTGATCCTATTAGTACAGTACCGCAGGCAGCTGCAGTATTTACAATTTAGTGTAGTGCGTCCCCTGCACAGTGTGCACCTAAAGCTACCTAAAGAAAATCAGTGGTGTTCTTCTGATCCTATTAATACCACAGGCAGGCAGCTACAGTATTTACAGATAGTGTAGTGCGTCCTCTGCACAGTGTGCACCTAAAGCTACCTGGAGACAATAGCTGTTTTTCTGCTCCTATTAATACCACAGGCAGGCAGCTACAGTATTTACGGTTAGTGTACTGTGTCCTCTTCACAGTGTGCACCTAAAGCTACCTGAAGAAAATTAGTGGTGTTCTTCTGATCCTAATAATACCACAGGCAGGCAGCTACAGCATTTACAGTTAGTGTAGTGCGTCCTCTGCACAGTGTGCACCTAAAGCTACCTGGAGACAATTGCTGTTGTTCTGCTCCTATTAATACCACAGGCAGGCAGCTACAGTATTTACAGTTAGTGCACTGTGTCCTCTGCACAGTGTGCACCTAAAGCTACCTGAAGAAAATTAGTGGTGTTCTTCTGATCCTATTAATACCACAGGCAGGCAGCTACAGCATTTACAGTTAGTGTAGTGCGTCCTCTGCACAGTGTGCACCTAAAGCTACCTGGAGACAATTGCTGTTGTTCTGCTCCCATTAATACCACAGGCAGGCAGCTACAGTATTTACGGTTAGTGTACTGTGTCCTCTGCACAGTGTGCACCTAAAGCTACCTGAAGAAAATTAGTGGTGTTCTTCTGATCCTATTAATACCACAGGCAGGCAGCTACAGCATTTACAGTTAGTGTAGTGCGTCCTCTGCACAGTGTGCACCTAAAGCTACCTGGAGACAATTGCTGTTGTTCTGCTCCTATTAATACCACAGGCAGGCAGCTACAGTATTTACAGTTAGTGCACTGTGTCCTCTGCACAGTGTGTACCTAAAGCTACCTGAAGAAAATTAGTGGTGTTCTTCTGATCCTATTAATACCACAGGCAGGCAGCTACAGCATTTACAGTTAGTGTAGTGCGTCCTCTGCACAGTGTGCACCTAAAGCTACCTGGAGACAATTGCTGTTGTTCTGCTCCCATTAATACCACAGGCAGGCAGCTACAGTATTTACGGTTAGTGTACTGTGTCCTCTGCACAGTGTGCACCTAAAGCTACCTGAAGAAAATTAGTGGTGTTCTTCTGATCCTATTAATACCACAGGTAGGCAGCTACAGTATTTACAGTTAGTGCACTGTGTCCTTTGCACAGTGTGCACCTAAAGCTACCTGAAGAAAATTAGTGGTGTTCTTCTGATCCTATTAATACCACAGGCAGGCAGCTACAGCATTTACAGTTACTGTATTGCGTCCTCTGCACAGTGTGCACCTAAAGCTACCTGAAGACAATTGCTGTTGTTCTGTTCCTATTAATACCACAGGCAGGCAGTTACAGTATTTACAGTTAGTATACTGTGTCCTCTGCACAGTGTGCACCTAAAGCTACCTGAAGACAATTGCTGGTGTTCTCATACTAATAATACTACAGGCAGGTAGTTGATTCTGCTAGCTGCAGTATCAGTATATATATACATCCCAGCTTTGTGTAGCTACATCTCACTGCAGGCTGTCTGGATGTATGTCTGTATGTCTGTATGTCTGGAAGGCCAACAAGGAGAGGCAGACAGTCACAAGCCAATAAAAGAGGGCAAACAGGCTCTGTGTCTAGAGGCAACAGTGCTGATCGTGGAGATGGTGCATCCTCATCAGCACGTGGCCGTGGGACACGCTTGTCCTTATTTTCAGCAGCTGCCGTGTTGAGCCGCAACATGCGGAAGACTTGGTAGAGTGGATGACCAAGCCGTCCTCATCCTCCTCATCCTCTCTCACCCAGGCTCAGGGTACTTTGCCTGGCAAAGCAGCTGCCAACGTGGCCTCTTCCCTCATCTCAATGGCATCAGTCACTCCTTCCCTAGCCCCACCATGTCCTCCTGAGGAGTCCCCAGAACTGTTTGACCACAGTGTTGGGTACATGCTCCAGGAGGATGCCCAGCGTTTTGAAGGCTCCGATGATGGTACCCAGCTAAAGGAAGGCAGTAACAAGAGCCCAGAGATAGGGGGTGCCCAAGAAGGACAGCAATCTAGCACTCATGTTCCCCCAGCTGCAGCATACTGCCAGCTTTGTTCCAATGATGAGGAGGGAGGGGATGATGACGTCACTGACTCCACGTGGGTGCCTGATAGGAGAGAGGAGGAGGAGGAGGCACATCACCAATGAGGCAGGATGCCCTCCAGGGGCCAGCTTAAGGGCAGCACACCGACTGCATCACACCGCAGAGCTCCACATGTGCAGGGCGCTGCTGTCTCTGCGCGTTATTCCAAAAGTTCTTTGGTGTGGGCCTTTTTTGAGATGAGTGCATCAGATCCCACTGCTGCTATTTGCAACATATGTCTCAAGCGTATCTCTCGTGACCAAAACATCTCCCGCTTGGGCACCACATGCTTGTCCAGATATATGTTGACCTGCCATGCAGTTCGTTGGCAAGCGTACCTAAAAGACCCATGCCAACAAAGAGGACCTCTCCTTGCTCCTCATCAGCTGGGATCTCCTACCCCACTATACCTTCAGTCCTCTCAGAGACCTGAGAGGAATGAAGGTGTAGAATTAGGTGTTTCACAGTCAAGTACTTGGGGGCAATCTGCTATCGGTACACCAACGTCAGATTGTACCAGGCAAATGTCCCTGCCCCAGCTGCTGCACCACCGAGAGAAGTTTGCTCCCAGCCATCCACATGCCCAGCGGTTGAATGCTAGCTTGGCTAAATTGCTAGCACTTCAACTGTTGCCTTTTCAGTTGGTAGACTCTGCCCCCTTCCGTGAGTTTGTGGAATGTGCGGTTCCTCAGTGGCAGGTTGCCAAACGCCACTTTTTCTCAAGGAAGGCGATTCCGGCTCTCTACCAGCATGTGGAAGGCAATGTCTTGGCTTCGCTGGACAGTCCGGTCAGCGGTAAGGTGCATATTACCGCTGACTCATGGTCCAGCAGGCATGGACAGGGACGTTACCTATCTTTCACCGCACACTGGGTGACTCTTCTGGCAGCTGGGAAGGATGCAGGACAAGGTGCAGTAGTGTTGGAGGTTGTTCTGCCACCACACCTCCAAAATACTACTAGTGGTGATTCTGCCACACCTCTCTCCTCCACCCCCTCCTCTTCTTCTTCCTCCATGGCCTCTTCCTGTGCTGATTTGACTTCGGAACCAATGGTGCTCCGTAGGCGTTCAAGGGGCTACGCAAGCACACAGGCCAAAAGATGCCATGCAGTGCTTGAGCTGGTGTGCTTGGGGGACAGGAGCCACACTAGGGCAGAGATTCTGTCAGCTCTGCAGGGGCAGGTTCAGAGGTGGTTGATGCCATGCCAGCTTAAGGCAGGTATGGTGGTTTGCGACAATAGCACCAACCTCCTTTCTGCCCTCCGACAGGGACAACTGACCCATGTGCCCTGTTTGGCTCACGTCCTTAATTTGGTGGTGCAGAGGTTCTTGGGCAGGTACCCGGGATTACAGGAAAGTCTGTGTGCATTTCCGCAGGTCATATAATGCCAGTGCTCGGCTGGCTGACCTCCAAAAGGAATTTAACCTGTCCAAGAACCGCCTAATCTGTGACATGCCCACCAGGTGGAACTCAACGTTGGTCATGCTGCAGTGGCTGCACACGCAGCAGAGGGCCATCAATGAGTACCTTTGTAACTATGGCACCAGGACAGGGTCAGGGGAGCTTGGTTTTTTTCCCCCATGCCAGTGGGCCATGATCAGGGATGCATGCACTGTCCTGTCACCATTTGAGGAGGCCACAAGGATGGTGAGTAGTGACAGTGCATGCATCAGTGACACTGTCCCCCTTGTCCACCTGTTGGAGCACATGCTGCTTGGAATAATGGACAGGGCACTTGAGGCAGAACAGAGGCAGGAAGAGGAGGACTTCCTTAGCTCTCAAGGAAGTGGAGGAGGAGGAGGAGGAGGAAGAGGAGGATTGTGTCAGCATAGAGGTGGAGCCTGGCACTCAGCATCAGCAACAGTCTTTAAGGGATCATTTACAGTCCCAAGAAACCCATGGACTTGTACGTGGCTGGGAGGAGGTGGCTGCGGATCATGTCGTCCTTAGTGACCCAGAGGACTCTGGTTCAAATGCCTCAGCAAACCTATGCTGCATGGCCTCCCTGATCCTGCAAAGCCTGCGGAAGGATCCTCGTATTCGTGGTATCAAGGAGAGGGATCAATACTGGCTGGCAACCCTCCTTGATCCACGTTACAAGGGTAAGGTTGCGGACCTTATCTTGCCATCGCAGAGGGAGCAGAGGATGAAACATCTTCGGGAGGCCTTGCAGAAAGGTCTGTACAACGAGTTCCCAGAGCCTGGGAGGTTACAAACTCCTGTTCCTGGACAACGTGTTGCTGAGGCTTCGGTCAGTCAAAGACGGAGCAGTGGAGAAGGTGGCCGTCTGACTGATGCGTTCAGACAATTTTTTAGTCCGCAGCCCCAAGGTATGATCGTTTCCAGCAACCATCGCCAGCAACTGTTTTACATGGTGCAGAAATACCTAGGGGCAAGATCTGACTTGTACACCTTTCCCACTGAAAATCCTCTGGGTTATTGGGTCTTGAGGATGGATCACTGGCCAGAGCTTGCACAGTATGCAATTGAGCTACTGGCCTGTCCTGCATCCAGCGTTCTTTCGGAACGCACATTCAGTGCTGCTGGAGGTTTTGTAACCGATCACAGGGTGTCCTGTCCACCGACTCGGTCAATCGACTGACCTTCATAAAAATGAATCAGTCTTGGATCACCACCAGCTACCAAGCACCTGATGCTGATGTAACCAAATTTTTTTTTTTGAAATGTCAGATCCCTTCAAGACTGCCTATGCTGATGCTGAGTGACTATCCTGTTATGCTGAGTGACTATCCTCTTCCTCCTCAATGATCATGCTGATAGCCTGTAAGAATATTTTTGGTTCTGGGCGCCGCCACCAGTGGTTAAGGCCCAATTTTTCAGCCCCTGTTTAACAGAGGCTGAAAATTACAATTTTTGATGCAATACTTTGCAGCAGGGCTCGTTCCTGCGCTCCAACTAGAGTATCTGTGAGTGGTTGCAGTGTTGTGACACCAGCACCAGTGCCTAAGGCCCAATTTTTCAGCCCCTGTTTAACAGGGGCGTGTAATTACAATTCTTGATGCAATATTTTACAGGAGGGCTCATTCCTGTGTTCCAACTAGAGTATCTGTGAGGGGTTGTAGTGTTGTGACACCAGTGCCTAAGGCCCAATTTTTCTGCCCCTCTTCAACAGAGACATGTAATTACAATTCTTGATCTAATATTTCACAGCAGGGCCCGTTTCTGCGCCCACCAAGAGTAACTGTTAGGACTTACAGTGTTGTGGCACCAGCACCACCACCACCAAAGGCCCAATTTTTCTGCCCCTGTTCAACAGGTGCATATAATTACAATTCTTGATCTAATATTTCACAGCAGGGCCCGTTTCTGCGCCCACCAAGAGTAACTGTTAGGACTTACAGCGTTGTGGCACCAGCACCACCACCACCAAAGGCCCAATTTTTCTGACCCTGTTCAACAGGGGCATGTAATTACAATTCTTGATCTAATATTTCACAGCAGAGCCCGTTCCTGCGCCCACCAAGACTAACTGTGAGGGATTACAGTGTTGTGGCAACACCAACACCTAAGGCCCCAATTTCTGCAGAGTATATAGGGCAGGCCCCTACTTTCAAACATCCAACTTACAAACGACTCCTACTTGCAAACAGAAGGAGACAACAGGAAGTGAGATGAATACCCCTAGGAAGGGAAATTCTCTCCTGTAAGAGTTAATATGGGAAAAACATGTCTCCTTTCCACTGATGCTTTATCACCAATCCTTGTTTCCCTAAAAACCCCAAATTGTCAAAAAACATTTGTCATTGGGACAGAAAGTGAGATAAAATCTTCTGAAGAGGTGCACAGACAGCAAAACAAATGTTACAGGGGTGATAACCCTTCCCTATGTTTTCCAAAAAGCTTAAAAATAGATTTTTTGGCTGGAGCTACACTTTAAAAATGTACCAGTTCAAAATTACAAACAGATTCTACTTAACAACAAACCTACAGTCCCTGTCTTGTTTGCACCATCTGTATCCTGCTGTTCAGAGGGCCTGGGGCCCCACGCCTTTCCTTTTTTTAATTTGGGTGCGGAGTTCCTCTTAATATCCATACAAGACCCAAAGGGCCTGGTAATGGACTGGGGGGGGGTTCCCATGCCGTTTGTCTCACTGATTTTCATCCATATTACCGGGACCGGACATTATATTAAAGCTGTAAGCAGTTTTAAATGACTTTTATTACTTTAAAAATGTCATTTTGTGCAGGTACTGTTCTAAGCACGGGAAACACGCGCCACTTTACAGGCATACTATAGACACCCCCCAGGTATGATATGTAAAGGAATATTTCACTTTTTTTTCACTTTAAGCATCATTAAAATTACTGCTACAGAAAAAACGGCCCTTTTTAAAACTTTTTTTTTTTTTGCCAGTGGGGAGATCAATGTGCTGGCGGGGAGATCCCACTGACCGGCTCTGCCGTGTGTGTACAGTATATATATATACATATATATATATATATATCTATATATATATATATATATATATATATATATATCTATATATATATATATATATATATATATATAGATATATATATATATATATGTATATATACAGAGAGAGAGATAAATATATATAGACACACACACATACATGCACACACATGCATGTGCAATAGGCTGTGCACACCTATGCTTCAGTTTATGAAAAGACAGGAAGCTCTGTACAGAGCTATCCCAGTCCATTCATTCTGTGTAGCTGGGGCTGCAGAGAAGGAGATTGAGGGCTGTGTTCTCAATCTCTTTTCTGTCTCAAATTCAGAACATTAGAGGTCTGTTTAGACCTCTGATATCTCACTAAAGCTCTCCAAAGGGGCTCCTAAATAATAATTGTAAATAATAATTAAATATAATATTGTAAAAAAAAGTAAAAAAAAAAGTAAAATAACAAAAATAAAAAAAACTACTGACGCCAGTGGCGGAACTACCAGGGTCAAAAAATGTCGTATTTGCGTCCGGGCCCTGGCATTTCAACACCAGGCCTGGAGGGAAGTGCCCAGGCCGGGGGTCAGGGGTGCCCTTCATGGTTTCTTGCACCGGGCCCTGAAGGTTCTAGGCTACGCCACTGCCTGAAAATCCTTAGAAGGCCACCTTTCTAGCACACACTGCTGGAGCAAGCTCAAACAGCAAGTGATTGAGTACACTACATGCTTAGCTGTCTTTAACAGGAACATGCTACATCCCTACATATATATATATATATATATATATATATATATATATATATATATATATATATATATCAAACAAAGATTTTTTATTATGAAAATATTACATTCCTACATATCTATGTAGCAAAAATAGAATTTTCTAACATTAAAACAGAAAGTACATTGAAGTAACCTGGATATAATGTATATGTTATTGAATGTATTTTTTAACCTAATCCTAAAAAAACACAGGAAAGTTATGAGCAAAAATTAATCTCTACAGAACGGAGGCATAGAAAAAAACTTGTCATATAAGAAAGGATAAATATTTTTAAAAAAATAATAATTTGCCTTTGGCAATTGGATGTTTCAGAAGTGCCAGGAAGAATATTAGATTTTAAAGTGATACTATAGGATTTTTTAATAACAAATATTTTCATAGAGCTGCCCCAATCTTCCTCTTCTTGTCCCCCCCCCAGATGAGTGGGGGAAGTCTTGTGTTCTCACTCCTGAGCCCTGCTCTGTGTGTCCCTTGACACACAGAATGGGACTCAGCCCTGCCCCCCACTCCCTTCTCACTGCCTGTGATTGACATCAGCAGGAGCCAATGGCTTCCACTGCTGTGTCTACGAGTCAATGAGGAGAGCGAGAGCCAAGGGAGTAGCTGCTCTTGTGCACATCACTGGATTGAGATCCAGATCGGGCTCAGGTAAGTATTAGATGCATGAAGGTAAAAATCTTGAGCTTTTAGAACCACTTTAAAGTGTGCCTGTAGTATGTAGTAGTGTTTGGGGACCTAGGTCCTGCCCCAGGGGACATGTATCAATGCAAAAAAAAAGTTTTAAAAATGGCCATTTTTTTTGGAGCACTGATTTAATAATGCTTAAAGCGAAACAATAAAAGTGTAATATTCCTTTAAATTTCGTACCTGGGGGTGTCTATAGCATGCCTGTAAAGTGGCGCATGTTTCCCGTGTTTAGAACAGTCTGAGAGCAAAATGACATTTCTAAAGGAAAAAAAGCCATTTAAAACTACTCGCGGCTATAATGAATTGTCGGTCCCGGTCCCTGGCAATACACATAAAAGTAATTGAAAAAAACGGCATGGGATTCCCCCACAGGGGAACCCCGAACCAAAATTTTTTTAAAAAATGCGCGGGGGTCCCCCCAAATTCCATACCAGGCTCTTCAGGTCTGGTATGGATTTTAAGGGGAACCCCGCGCCTAAATTTTTTTAAAAATGGCACGGGGGTTTACCTAAAAATCCATACCAGACCCTTATCCGAGCACGCAACCTGGCAGGCCGCAGGAGGGCGGGACGAGAGAGCACTCCCCTCCTGAACTGTACCAGGCCACATTCCCCTTAACATTGGGAGTGTGCTTTGGGGTAGCCCCCCAAAGCACCTTGTCCCCATGTTGATGGGGAGAAGGGCCTCCCCACAACCCTTGCCTGGTGGTTGTGGGGGTCTGCGGGCGGTGTGCTTATCGGAATTAACAAGGGGACCCCCAGATCCCACCCCCCCCGTGTGAATTGGTAATGGGGTACAAATGTACCCCTACCATTTTGAAAAAAGTGTCAAAAATGTTAAAAAAGACAATAGACGGTTTTTGACAATTCCTTTATTAATGCCTTCTTCTTTCCCCGCTTCTTCTTCCATCTTCTTCTGGTTTTCCTTCGGTGTTCTTCTTCTTCCTCCATCTTGTTCTTCCCCTGCTTCTTCCTCTATCTTCCTCTGCTTCTTCCTCCAGTCTTCTCGTCCAGCATCTTCCTCCGGATTCTTCTTTCCCGCTTCGTCCTCCGGACGATCCACCTCAATGGGAATCTCCCGCTATGTGAAGCTTCTGTTCTTGTGACAGCTCTTATATAATGGAGGGCGGGGCCACCTGGTGACCCCGCCCCCTCTGACGCACAGGGATTTCCCTATGGCTTCCCCGTGGTGTCAGAGGGGGCGGGGTCACTCGTTTACGTAAACGGGTGACCCCGCCCCCTCTGACTCCCCGGGAAAGCCATAGGGATGTCCCCGTGCATCAGAGGGGAGCAGGGTCACCCGGGAACATCACGGTGTGGCCCCGCCCTCAGTTATAAAAGAACTGTCACAAGAACAGAAGCGTCACACAGCGGGAGACTCCCATTGAGGCGGATCGTCCGGAGGACGAAGCGGGGAAGAAGAAGCCGGAGGAAGATGCCGGAGGAGAAGACCGGAGGAACATGCCGGAGGAGAAGACCGGAGGATTAAGTAGAGGAAGATAGAGGAAGAAGCGGGGGAAGAAAAAGATAGAGGAAGAAGAAGAAAACCAAAGGAAGACCAGAAGAAGATGGAAGAAGAAGCGGGGAAAGAAAAAGACATTAATAAATGAATTGTCAAAAACCAAATCAGATGGGGGGCCCGGGGTCTTGGGGTCCCCTTGTTAATGGGGGCTTCCAGATTATGATAAGCCCCCCTCCTGCAGACCCCCACAACCACCGGGCAAGGGTTGTGGGAATGAGGCCCTTGTCCCCATCAACATGGGGACAAGGTGCTTTGGGGGCTACCCCAAAGTATGGGCAATCCCATGCCATTTTTTTCAATGACTTTAATGTGTATTGCCGGGACCGACAATTCATTATAGCTGCAAGTAGTTTTAAATGACTTTTTTCCTTTAGAAATGTCATTTTGCTCTCAGACTGTTCTAAACACGGGAAACATGCACCACTTTACAGGCATACTATAGACACCCCTCAGGTACGAAATTTAAAGGAATATTACACTTTTTTGTTTCACTTTAAGCATTATTAAAATCGCTTCTCCCGAAAAAACGGCCATTTTTAAAACTTTTTTTGCATTGATACATGTCCCCTGGGGCAGGACCCAGGTCCCCAAACACTTTTTATGAGAATAACTTGCATATTAACCTTTAAAATGAGTACTTTTGATTTCTCCCATAGACTTTTAAAGGGTGTTCGGTGGCTTTCGAATTTGCCGCTAACACCCCAAATTGTTCGCTATTCGATGAACGGGCGAACAGCCAATGTTTGAGTCAAACTCATGTTCGACCCGAACATAAAGCCCATCCCTACTCTTAATTAATATTCTCCAGACTCTTTATTAGCTTTGTTGCCCGCTTCATTTCCAGTACATCCTTCCTGAGGACTGGTGCCCAGAACTGGACAGCATACTCCAGGTATTACTGTCTTGCTTCTTGTAGTGATTAATGTTTAAGGGTATATTGATGGGGTTACCAAAGTCCGCATACCATAAATGCAAAATGCAATATAGTACCCAATTGTTTGGTAAAATACCAAACAATAAGATGTACTGCGGTGGCAATAAAATGGTTAAATAATTAAACCTAATTTAACCACACACTTCGTGAATTGCCAGACCCGAGGTGTGGTATACCTCATGGAGTGTGAATGTTGTGCCAATTACATAGGAAAGACTAAGCAAGAATTTTGGAAATGCATATCTAAACACATGTACAGCATGCAAATAGGTAACCCATACCTTCCAGTGGGGAGACACTTTGTCTCTATACACAATTATATAGTACTGAAAGTAATGTTCACAGCTCTCTATAGGATGCACATTCCAAATAGAGGCGGTGATTGGCATTATAATTAGCTCACAGTTCATCAATAGAGTTTACTATTCATGTTTTGTTATTACAATTGTAATTATGTACGTTCACCACTGGCGATGTATACTTTATGCGTGTGTTATTACCGGTACATTATGTAATATCAATTGTTGGCTTTTTATTAATATTTTTTTCTTTTTCTTTTTTTCTTTGCTGCATCTATCATCTTTCCCAGGTCTGTCAGTTCGGCCGTGTCTCCGGGGGGTAATTTTGCCATATGCATGTCTTCCTGGCAGGGTGGGTAGACGCAAGGGCCCTGCTTCTCCCTAAGCACCCACTAGGTGGTAGCACCATGGTGGGTGCTATTCCTTTCCCTGCCAGTGGCATTCCAGATCGTTCCCGGACGCTAAGTACTCGTCCACGCGCGTGTGACCTCATGTGCGTGCGTGTGACGTCACGGCGTCTTTGCATTTGCGGCAGAAACGACGGTGGATCCAGAATTTCCTCTTCTGGAACGCTGGGGGAATCACACACCGAGTTGCGCCTTCCGTCACTCTCCCTATCTGAGGGGATGGACGGAGAGGGAGGAGTGGAGCACCTGTACCACATTAGGTAAATTACCCTTTTTATAAGTAGATTGGACACTGTGGGGACTTCAGTGTTACCCCAATGCTCCATTGGACACTCTTATGCTGTTAGAACTTTTTGTGGACTGGTAAGATTCCTTACACGTTGTCATTAAACTCCATGGTGTGTGGTTCACACCATGGTAGCTCAATTTAACACTATGGATATCTCTGATTGACTTACACAATACCTTTTTGATACCATAGACTCCCCCACATTGTGCACTCCTTCCTTTCGATCTGATCGATCGTCTATACATTAGTCCAGGTAACGATTGCATTTTATTATTTATTATTTATTTTTATACACTCACTCTATCTATCCTTCCACTGCATGTTTTTTTCAGGGTGTTATTTTTCATGTCATTTTCTGGCACTACTTGTCTTCTTTGGCCCTTCGTGGCCCTTTCAAACTGTCATCGTCACCATGCACCTTCTTTATTTTTTTGATAATTTCTTCACATCTTGTCACACCCTTTTATTCAAGTATTTGCAATTAAAATTGGTCCATGCTTTCCTTTTCTGTTTCTTTCCCTTGCCGCACTCCCACAACACCTGTCCCCCCCCCCCCTTTTTCCTCCCCCTGTTTTACTCTCCCCTTTCACTCTTCCTTTCCCCCCCTTTTTTCCTTCCCCTTTTTTCCCACCCCTCCTTTCCTTTTTTCCCTTCTTTTCCCCCTGCTTCACTTTTTCACTTGGTTTCTTTTTGGTTCTACCGCATGGACCACTCATATGCAACACTTGACAACACACATGTTTACTCATATACTACAAAACCTTTCATAAATATACAGGCTAATTATTTATACTTTACAAACATTGCTTTGAGTTGTCCACTATTATACTATGACATTCTACCATAGGTGTCGTTCACACCCTTCCTTTTCTGTTGCCCCTCAAGTTTGGGGACTATTCAGTGTGTGACTCCTCGTGAGGCATGTGTGTGCTATCTGCTTCTCTGCTGACCGGGCCGACCGCTGGGAGACGCTAGGATAGAGCAAGAAGGAATTTTTTTCACACCAAGGCTACCATAAACTACCGAATACAATGTGACCGGTAAAAACATATAAATAGATTTGTCCATATTTCTCTTTTTTCCTTTAAGTATTTTAATACATGTTTGCACCTTTACAGCTGTTATACATACATCCTCTGAAGAAGACCCACTGGGGTTGAAACGTGTCAGATTCTTACTTATAAGACTTCTGTATTATTGTATTACTGCCGCATATGGTGTAACATACCATGTATCACTCTATGTCATTGGTGTTGTTTTTAACCCATTGCTTTTGTACCACAGTTCATGTTCTGACTATACATGTCAGTGGCAATACTTTTTGATGTTTTGTAACAATAAAAACTATTTATTATGTCACCAGTTTTTTACTTTTCGATTATTGCTGGCTGCTAAAAAAAACCCTCTTTGGGGGATTTCCCATTTTTTGATCCATTATTTGGGGTGCGCAGCCTTTTTGTTGTCACTCGTATGAGTGCTTTTTCCCCTTTAACCAAATAATTAAACCTAATTTGGCTGTAATATTCACCTTTATTCCAAAACTTTTCTCCTCAGTACTTTTCCCCTCAGTACTTTTACCTCCAGATGTTCTCTTTCTAATGGACAGCATCATTCAATCCATGTCCTCTGAACCCAAGTTGCTCTGGCCCAGCCAGTTACTATACAATAAAAGAAGCAGCACAACAATAAGCTCAAGCCTCTGTCACTCTGCTTTCTCCTCCTATCAGAGTACTTCTTGTTGTTATATGACCTGATAACTCCTTGTGCTGCCTCTTCCTCTCACACTCCATCTCTGCTGTACAAGGTTTGCACCAGGTATTTAAAAATACATTTAATAATGTAATTTAAAATACAATTAAGAGTCTATTATGATTACACAGCTGCATTAAAATGACACTACATTCTGATTTAAAAGAAAGGAAATACTATTTGATTATGTATTCTTAAAGTGGTTGTAAAGTCAGAAGGTTTTTTTTTATCTTAATGCATTCTATGCACTAAGATAAAAAGCCCTCCCCAGCCCCCCTAATACTTACATGAGCCCATCTCTATCCAGCGATGTTGCAGGAGTGTCTCTGGTGCCTGAGACTCTCCCTCTTGATTGGCTGAGATGGCAGTGAGGTGCCATTGGCACCTGAAATTTAGTGAGCCAATCAGGTGAGAGGGAGCAGGGCCCGGGCCGTGGTTCCATGTTTGAATGGACACACAGAGCTGCGGCTCGGCTCAGGTGCCCTCATAGCAAGCTGCTTGCTGTGGGAGCACTTGGCAGTAGGGAGGGGCCAGGAGCACTGAAGAGTCACCTGAGAAGAGGAGGATCGGGGCCACTCTGTGCAAAACCAACTGCACAGAGCAGGTAATCACTTTAACTCTGTTGCTGCTTCCTGTTAGATGGTGGCTACTTTCATTCCCTATAATCCCGTTGCATGAAGGAATGTAGCCACCTTCTCTTGCTCACTGAGATGGACTAGGGTCTATGGGTTATGGGATTTTTAGTGTTCACAAAGCAATGCATATGACTGCAACTAGCATACACTGCTCATTCCAAAAAAAAATGAAAGTGGAGTTACAAGGAGAGGTTAAAGGAGAAGTATAGCCAAAGCTTGTTTGGCTGTACTTCTCCTATGGATCACAGGAGTACAATAACTGAATTCCTGAATAACCCTAATCCCTGCCTCTCCACCCCCAACAATAACCCGATCCCTGCCTCTCCACCCCCCAATAACCCCCTCCCTGCTTCTCCAATCTCAGTAATAACCCCCTCCTGGCTTCTCCATCCTCAAAAATAATCCCCCTCCCCACCTCTCCACCCTCAACAATAACCCCCCTCCCTGCTTCTCCACCCTCAATAATAACCCCCCTCCCCGCTTCCCCACCCTAAACAATAACCCCTCTCTCTGCCTCCACCCCAGAAATAACCCCAATCTCAGCCCCTCCACCCCAATAACCTCCCTCCCTGCTTCTCTATTCTCAACAATAACCCCTCTCCCTGCCTCTCCACCCCAACAATAACCCTAATCCCTGCCTCTCCACACCCAATAACCCCGTCCCTGCCCTGCTTCTCTACCTTCAACAATAACCCCTCTCTCTGCCTCTCCACTCCCAACAATAACCCCAATCTCTGCCTCTCCACCCCCAATAACCCCCCTGTGTAATGATGGGGGGGGGCAGGAAAATGTTTGCCCAGGGTCCAATCAATATTAAAGATGGCCCTGCATCCACCTAGGTAAGTATGAATCTAAAAAAGCCCAAACCCATACTTCTCTTTTAAGGAGAACATAGAGGACATTACAAAGAGGTAGGAAAACACAGAAAGAAAAAGTTTCATGAAAAATGGATTACAGGATCAATAAGTAGTGAACGTGTATGGAATATTTTTTGGAGAATAAGGATATTGTTTGGTTGCACTTTAATTTGTATATTTTACATCTGACTAGAGTTTAGCTTTAAGAAAGAGGCAAACTATTTACACTGAACCACTTACTGTTCTCTCTTCTTAATTACAAATCTTTGTTTATTACAAAACATATGGAATAGCACGTAATCAAAAATTATAAAAGAAAAAAAAAATCTGCTCTAATAATTCAAAACATCTGCCACTGAAATGCATTAGGCTCAGTTTACCATGTTAAAGATACTTATATTTTAAAAAAGTGAGTTATTTTCAACTACAGTAAATCCCCCTTTTGCTGCCAGGTCCATACGTTGTACAGGCATGACATTGGGTGATTTTACACACACTCCCAGTGGCTGCAGCCACCTGGGAGTGTGTGTATATCTGACAAGCTGACTTCTGGCTGTCAGATGGAAGCAGTCGGATGCCTCCACAGCTGCTGGATTTCTTTCACACACCCCCGGTAACGAACATCCCCCGCACGCACACCCCACCATGTATCTCAGGCTCTGCTTGCCCATCTGCAGCTCTAGAACTGGCATGGCAGGTACGGTAAGGTAGAAGGGAAGTTGTCTGTTTTCCCCCCTTCTTGCTGACCCGGAGGCGACATGTAAAATATCACTTCTGGGCCCCCCTTTCCCCAGCCAATATGGGTATATATAAGGTAGTGTGATCTGCACTGCTATATAAGGTAGTGTGATCTGCACTGCATTCGACTCATTGGAGCACAGGAAAGACATCTGGGGGGTTTTTTTTAGACTTTTTGTCTCCTGTATGATGAAAAAAAGGTAAAAAGTTAAGTAAAATAAATTTAAACTGTAAATTACACACAGGCACATAAAATTTTTGATGCCCCCTAACCCCAAATGTCGGGGGGCCCCTACGCACAAAAACATTGATTGCGATACACATGTTATATATATCACTGATCACACTGGAGAGCAATATTTCTAGCTCCAGACCTCCTCTGTAATGCTAAATTGATGACCTGTAGGGGGCTTTTAAAGCGTCGCCTATGGAAAATATAGGGTACTGAAGTTTGTCACCATTTCAAGGGTGCACGCAAATTTAGGGTTTGACATCTTGGGTATTCTTGTTACTTAGTGCATCCTCATCTCATTTTTATTTTACTAAACAAACTTGGGTAATATTTTTGTGTTTGTGCACCCTAAAATAAATGAAGTGTATTTTTTACTGAAATTTCATGGGAATAACGTGTAACACAAAAAAAGTTATTTTCTAGGGCAGTGATCATCAACCTTGTCCTCAGGGCCCACTAACAGGCCAGGTTTTATGTATTACCTTGGGGAGATGCAGACTAGAATACTGCAATTGCTGGGCAGCAAATGATATCACCCGTGATGTATTTCAGTTATCCTGCAAACCTAGCCTGTTAGTGGGCCCTGAGGACAGGGTTGATGACCACTGCTTGAGGGTGTCTGCTTTCAGAAAATACATAATGTTTTAGAGGTTTATGCAAACTTCAGGCCAAAAATGATTTTTTTAACCATCAAAAATGGCAATGTAGCAAAAGGGCTACAAATTACACTTGCATTGTCAAAATAAAGATATTTGGGGCATGGCTTGCATGCAATTGTAGAGGCCGCATAAGCTGATAGCTCTACAAGCCAAGCTGAGAACATCCAGTATAACCAGCGGAATTCTGCGCCTACGTTGACCGGACAGCTCCACACAGTCACAGGAGCCTGCAGCAGCGATGTCACGCAAAAGGAAGGAAGAGCGATGCCCCAGAAAGTTCACAGCCTTCTTTCTGCAGCCAGCACCAGGCAAGGGGAAATCCCAAGATGGCGCTGGCGGTGTGGCCTCACGGACCTCATTATCCTACACTGATCTCCCAGATGAGGATCAGGGAGACTGGGACACAGCACCACAACCTGCATCTATCCTGGGATCACCTCCTGTCAGCCTGATCCTGAACAGCCCAGCCAAAGCGAGGATGCAGATGGATCCTTCTCACTAGGCATCGGGCACAGTGAATACAACCGAGCACCCGGATCACATAGGCCTCAACCTACAATCATCTATTGCGGCCTTCCCTACCTCAGGACAATCAGTCCTTGATGCAACAATCCTTTCCTTACAATCATCTCCATGACAAACTTCTCCTCCCTTATACACAAATGTACATCTGAAATGCAAAGTTTGGGAGAGAGAGTGCAGTACATTAAGACTAGAATGAATGAATGCACCACTACAGTAAATTGATGCATACAAAGACCAAAACGATGACAACGATTGGATAAAAGCGAAGCTCGCAGATCTCGAGGATCGATCGCTCGCGTCGTAATAATGTCACAATGCGCTGGGTGCCCGAATCCATCCCACCATCAGACCTGCATAAATATGCCATTGACCTGATCTCAAATGTACTCACTGAAGTGTCACCAATTGAATGTGCTATTGATCGTATTCACCGCATCCCCAAGCCTAAATACCTGGATACATCAGTCCCCAGGGATATACTAATGAAGATTAATTTCTTCCCAATAAAATAATATATTCTTTCTAAAGTGAGATCAATCCCTGATCTCCCAGCACCATATAACGGTGTGCAACTATATGCAGATCTTTCTCAATATACCCTTAACCTGAGAAGACAAATGAAAACGATCACCAAGGCCCTCAATAACCACAAAAGCCCGTACAAGTGGTGCCATCCAGCTACCATAAAGATCACTCGCAATGGAACATCCTATATGGTATCAAATCCCAAAGATGGCCTCAGGCCCTTACATTCCTAGGATATAATCCCAGAGTTGCCCAGAGGTGACTTTGCCGGCTCCTCAGATCCTCCACAACATGGATACCATCGACGGGAAAACCAAAACTCCAAATTTAAATGAATCCTCCTGCTGCATCACCTCCCAGCTTCGACCCATAGCCCATAGGCTTCCAGCTAGACAGCACCTATTCCTGAACTCAACCCTCACATACGGTTAGCTCCTTGCAGAATAACTGCTGACCTTTAAGTTCTTTGTATTTTTGTTCCTCATTTTCACCTTTTTTTTTGTTCTTCTGTTTACAGTTTGTTTGTTCAGTGCAGATAGGACTACCTGAAACCTAGCTATTGCTTCTATTTACAAGGTTTTAATACTGTTTTTTTAACCTTCACCACAGACTGCTTTACTATACAAGCACAGAATTTAATTTTGAGGAGACATCCAAAAATCACCACCTGAACATCTGAACGTGAGTTTACACTCTTCACCTACACCAATAGCATTCACCCCACTATGTCCATCAAGGTCTTATCCATGAAAGTGAAAGGCTTAAATCACCCAGCAAAGAGAGCATCCTTATGGAGAATAGTAATAACACATTTAAGAAGTAAAGAAAAACCTTTATTGTGGGATTTTAAAGGCAACAAAAAAGATGAAGATTATATATTAATCTTCATCTTTTTTGTTGCCTCTAAAATCCCACAATAGAGGTTTTTCTTTACTTCTTAAATTTTACAAGGGATGATGGCAACTACATGCCCAATGACATGAGTTATCATTTTTCACAGCAATAACACATAACTGCGATATACTATGCGTTCAAGAAACGCACTTTGCTCAAGAAGCCACACCCTCCCTTTCCGCACATTTACAAATCTTGCTACTCACGGAAACAACATGGAGTACTTATTGCTGTTCAGGACACAGAAAATACAGAAATGCACCCTCGACTCAGAGGACAGATACATCATTCTAAACTGCACCATAGAAAATACCCAATATAGGGGGGAGATGGGCGGAGCCTAGTGGAGCAGACATGCATTGTTAGAGCTCCGCACCGCTGAGGAGAGAAGAGAAGGACAAAGCGGAGCCTGCAGGCTCAAAAGGTATCCATTTGAACCTTTTTGCCCCAGGGAACAAACTGTGAAAGTTTGGGCAGGAAATATGATACTGGGAGGAAACCGTGGCAGAAATAAACATCACCTCACAAAGAGTTCACAGGCACTCACTGCAACTAAAGCAGCTCCAGTCACCTCACAAGATACAGCATCAGGGCGCTCTCACAGACAGAAAATGTCACAGCAAGACTCTCCATTTGAGTCAGATACAGAACAAATCCTCTCACAAACTTCTCCACAAGCCTCCTCAGTATCCCCAGTAATATTATTACAATTTGAAAAGATGCTTCATAAGGCTTTAACCACTTGAGCCCCGGACCATTATGCTGCCTAAGGACCAGAGGTCTTTTTCCAATTTGGCACTGCGTCGCTTTAACTGCTAATTGCGCGGTCATGCAATGCTGTACCCAAACGAAATTTGCGTCCTTTTCTTCCCACAAATAGAGCTTTCTTTTGATGGTATTTGATCACCTCTGCAGTTTTTATTTTTTGCGCTATAAACGGAAAAAGACCAAAAATTTTGAAAAAAAATGATATTTTCTACTTTTTGTTATAAAAAAAATCCAATAAACTAAATTTTAGTCATACATTTAGGCCAAAATGTATTCGACCACATGTCTTTGGTAAAAAAAATGTCAATAAGCGTATATTTATTGGTTTGCGCAAAAGTTATAGCGTCTAAAACTAGGGTACATTTTCTGTAATTTACACAGCTTTTAGTTTATGACTGCCTATGTCATTTCTTGAGGTGCTAAAATGGCAGGGCAGTACAAAACCCCCCCAAATGACCCCATTTTGGAAAGTAGACACCCCAAGGAAATTGCTGAGAGGCATGTTGAACCCATTGAATATTTATTTTTTTTGTCCCAAGTGATTGAATAATGACAAAAAAAAAAAAAATATTTACAAAAAGTTATCACTAAATGATATATTGCTCACACAGGCCATGGGCCTATGTGGAATTGCACCCCAAAATACATTCAGCTGCTTCTCCTGAGTATAGGGATACTACATGTGTGGGACTTTTTGAAGGCTTAGCCGCGTACGGGGCCCCGAAAACCAAGCACCGCCTTCAGGATTTCTAAGGGTGTAAATTTTTGATTTCACTCTTCACTGCCTATCACAGTTTCAGAGGCCATGGAATGCCCAGGTGGCACAAACCCCCCCCAAATGACCCCATTTTGGAAAGTAGACACCCCAAGCTATTTGCTGAGAGGCATATTGAGTCCATGGAATATTTTATATTTTGACACAAGTTGCGGGAAAGTGACACTTTTTTTTTTTTTGCACAAAGTTGTCACTAAATGATATATTGCTCACACAGGCCATGGGCATATGTGGAATTGCACCCCAAAATACATTTAGCTGCTTCTCCTGAGTATGGGAATACCACATGTGTGGGACTTTTTGGGAGCCTAGCCGCGTACGGGGCCCCGAAATCCAATCACCGCCTTCAGGATTTCTAAGGGTGAAAATTTTTGATTTTACTCTTCACTGCCTATCACAGTTTCGGAGGCCATGGAATGCCCAGGTGGCACAAAACCCCCCCAAATGACCCCATTTTGGAAAGTAGACACCCCAAGCTATTTGCTGAGAGGCATGGTGAGTATTTTGCAGCTCTCATTTGTTTTTGAAAATGAAGAAAGACAAGAAAAAACATTTTTTTTTTCTTTTTTCAATTTTCAAAACTTTGTGACAAAAAGTGAGGTCTGCAAAATACTCACTATACCTCTCAGCAAATAGCTTTGGGTGTCTACTTTCCAAAATGGGGTCATTTGGGGGGGTTTTGTGCCACCTGGGCTTTCCATGGCCTCCGAAACTGTGATAGGCAGTGAAGAGTGAAATCAAAAATTCACGCCCTTAGAAAGCCTGAAGGCGGTGCTTGGTTTTCGGGGTCCCGTACGCGGCTAGGCTCCCAAAAAGTCTCACACATGTGGTATCCCCGTACTCAGGAGAAGCAGCAGAATGTATTTTGGGGTGTAATTTCACATATTCCCATGGCATGTTTGAGCGATATATCATTTAGTGACAACTTTGTGCAAAACAAAAAAAAAAAATGTGTCTCTTTCCCGCAACTTGTGTCGCAATATAAAATATTCCATGGACTCGACATGCCTCTCAGCAAATAGCTTGGGGTGTCAATTTTTCAAAATGGGGTCATTTGGGGGGGTTTTGAACTGTCCTGGCATTTTATGCACAACATTTAGAAGCTTATGTCACACATCACTCACTCTTCTAACCACTTGAAGACTAAGCCCTTTCTGACACTCATTGTTTACATGAAAAAGTTATTTTTTTTTGCAAAAAAATTACTTTGAACCCCCAAACATTATATATTTTTTAAAGCAAATGCCCTACAGATTAAAATGGTGGGTGTTTCATTTTTTTTTTCACACAGTATTTGCGCAGCGATTTTTCAAACGCATTTTTTGGGGGAAAAACACACTTTTTTAAATTTTAATGCACTAAAACACCCTATATTGCCCAAATGTTTGATGAAATAAAAAAGATGATCTTAGGCCGAGTACATGGATACCAAACATGACATGCTTTAAAATTGCGCACAAACGTGCAGTGGCAACAAAATAAATACATTTTTAAAAGCCTTTAAAAGCCTTTACAGGTTACCACTTTAGATTTACAGAGGAGGTCTACTGCAAAAATTACTGCCCTCGATCTGACCTTCGCGGCGATACCTCACATGCATGGTGCAATTGCTGTTTACGTTTGACGACAGACCGCCGCTTGCGTTCGCCTTAGCGCGAGAGCAGGGGGCGACAGGGGTGCTTTTTTTTTTTTTTTTTTATTTATTTTTTTTTGCTATTTTATCTTATTTTTAAACTGTTCCTTTCATTTTTTTTTTAATCATTTTTATTGTTATCTCGGGGAATGTAAATATCCCCTATGATAGCAATAGGTAGTGACAGGTACTCTTTTTTGAAAAAATTGGGGTCTATTAGACCCTAGATCTCTCCTCTGCCCTCAAAGCATCTGACGACACCAAGATCGGTGTGATAAAATGCTTCCCCAATTTCCCAATGGCGCTATTTACATCCGGCGAAATCTAAGTCATAAAATGCTCGTAGCTTCCGGTTTCTTAGGCCATAGAGATGTTTGGAGCCACTCTGGTCTCTGATCAGCTCTATGGTCAGCTGGCTGAATCACCGGCTGCATTCTCAGGTTCCCTGTTGAGACAGGAGAGCCAGAGAAAAACACGGAAGACGGTGGGTGGGGCATTCCCTCCCACGGCTTGTAAAAGCAGTCTAGAGGCTAATTAGCCGCTAGGATTGCTTTTACATGAAAGCCGACCGCTGGCTGAAAAGAATGATACCAAGATGATACCTAAACCTGCAGGCATCATTCTGGTATAACCATTCAAAGTCGTGAATGGCGTACCTGAAGACAAAAAAATGGTTAACAATAAAGCACAGTAAACGGTAAAGTATAAAAAATTGCATACCTGAAAAGCAAACATGATAAAACATAATAACAATAAAACAATGCAGAATAGAACACAGTAAAAAATAGCAGAACATTAGAGAGAGAGAATAGAGAGAGAGAGAACAATGAAACGACAACAATTTTTTTTTATTTTATATATATATTTTTTTTTTTACACTTTTTTTGTAACTAACTTTTATAACGGTAACCGGTTCCAGGTTCGGGTCTCTCAAAATGCGATGGCATCTTGGGAGACCCTGTGAAAGTGTGCCTAGTCTGTGCAATGCTGTACCCTACGCTAATACTCAACTAATGAATGGTAGCGTTCAAAACATTCACCAATGCAAAGACCAGGATTGTCAGGACAGGAGGGACAATAATAGTGGGTGTCACGCCTATATCCACGCCATCTGCAGACACGACATCTTTTTTGGGGGGTTCAATGGGTAGGGGTACTCGGGAGGACATAAAGAAAATGCCTCTCATGCAGCTGACTGCATTTGGTTGGGGATGTGAATGGGGGAAGTACGGGCGCTGCAGAAGTGGTGGGTTCCCAATTAGGATTGGCGAATGCAGCAGGAAGGGCATTATGGGCACGACGGGCCTGTGTTTGTCTTCTTGGTGGCAGCGGGACACTACTTGTGCTTGCCACCTCACCAGTTTGAACTGCACTTATGGGACTCGCCACGTCACCAAGTGTTACTGCAGTGCTGGTTTGACTACGACCGGGGTGTACTAGGCCGCTGGCGCTTGCCAGTTCAATAAAAAGCTACAAAAAAAACTGTTAGCGATCGCAGGGATCAGGCCTGACTCTGCGAACGCTGCAGTTATGCGTTAAGTGTTTTGTAAGTGACAGTGATCGATCGATACTGCACTTGGGTGGGCTGGGCCGGGTGGAGGGGCAAAATGCAGGTGCTAGCAGGTATCTGGGCTGATCCCGCTAACACTGCGTTTTTGGGAACCCTAAACTGCTGGGGACGCCAGTATAGATCTGATCGGATCAGATATTGATCCGTTCAGATACTATACCACTAAGGGAGGCGTATGCTGCGTGCGTGGGTGTTAGCGGTACTGGCGCTAATCTGACGCTGCTTGGGGCTGGTGCTTGCCAGTTCACCAAAATACTACCAAAAAAACTGTTAGCGATCGCAGGGATCAGGCCTGACTCTGCGAACGCTGCAGTTATGCATTTAGTGTTTTGTAAGTGTCAGTGATCGATCGATACTGCACTTGGGTGGGCTGGGCTGGCCGGGCGGAGGGGCAAAACACAGGTGCTAGCAGGTATCTGGGCTGATCCCGCTAACACTGCGTTTTTGGGAACCCTAAACTGCTGGGGACGCTAGTATAGATCTGATCGGACCAGATATTGATCCGTTCAGATACTATACCACTAAGGGAGCTGTACGGTGCGTGCGTGGGTGTTAGCGCTACTGGCACTAACCTGACACTGCCTGGGGCTGGTGCTTGCCAGTTCACCAAAATGCTACCAAAAAAACTGTTAGCGATCGCAGGGATCAGGCCTGACTCTGCGAACGCTGCAGTTATGTGTTTAGTGTTTTGTAAGTGACAGTGATCGATTGATACTGCACTTGGGTGGGCTGGGCGGAGGGGCAAAACGCAGGTGCTAGCAGGTATCTGGGCTGATCCCACTAACACTGCGTTTTTGGGAACCCTAAACTGCTGGGGACGCTAGTATAGATCTGATCGGATCAGATATTGATCCATTCAGATACTATACCACTAAGGGAGGCGTATGCTGCGTGCGTGGGTGTTAGCGGTACTGGCGCTAATCTGACGCTGCCTGGGGCGATGCATATCACCGCCGGGCGATCAGGGGGCTAAACCTTTATTCGGTAATAAACGGCGGGTGCCCTGACACTATAAAAAATAAACAAACTAACCAGCGTCACCCGTAACAGTTATATGGTGATCAGTGGTGAAAGGGTTAACTAGGGGGCCATCAAGGGGTTAAAACATTTATTCGGTAGTATATGGGGGTCCCTGATGCTATAAAACGCTGACGGCGAACCTAAATATTTAGGTCCCTAACTAGTGTCACCAGCGACACTAATACAGCGATCAGAAAAATGATCGCTTAGCGACACTGGTGAGAGGGGGTGATCAAGGGGTTAAAACTTTATTAGGGGGGTTAGGGGGGTATCCTAGACCTACAGGGGGCTAATACTCACTGTCCCAACACTGTAACTGTCACAAACTGACACCAATGCAGTAATCAGAAAAAAAAAAAAAAAAATGCTGGTGTCAGTTTGTGACAGGGGGGGGGTGATGGGGGGGATCGGGGGGCGATCGGGGGGGGGATTGGGGTGTTTTGTGTGCCTGGCATGTTCTACTGTGTTGTGTAGTGTTGGTGCACTCACATACCTGTCTTCTCTCCTCGGGCCGGAACGGAAATTACCGAGCCGAGGAGAGATGACATCATTTCCTTTGCTGCTGTTTAGCATACAGCAGCAAAGGAATGATTCGATTGGCCAGCGGCGATCCCGAGGGGGGGGCCACGAACGGATGGCCTCCCCCTCACCTCCGATCGCCGTGGGACAAAAGACGACCGCCTCGGGCCCCCCACCCACGGAAGGCAAATCACGAATATGTACGTGATTTTGCCTGTCCGTGCCACCTTGCCGACGTACATCGGCGTGAGGCGGTCGTCAAGTGGTTAAAACAAACCTCAGACCAAATAACAAAAAGCCTAACCAAAGAAATAGGAGAGCTGGGAAACCGCACCGCAGCCCTAGAAATAAAAATGGATGAAATTGAAATTACAACCCAAGTAAATATAACAGAATTGGAACAATTAAAAGAAGAGAATTTAATACTTCAAACTAAGCTCGAAGATTACGAAAATAGAGCCAGACGTTCAAACTTGCGCATAAGGGGAATACCTGAAACTGTGACAGACCTGCAATCTACTATTACTGCTCTATTACAAGAACTAAAGCCAGATATCCCTATTGAACGTTTAGAACTGGACAGAGTACACAGAGCCCTCACAGCCAAAAAGAAAGATGGACCCCCACGTGATATAATCACAAAATTTCATTATTACAGAACGAAAGAACAAATACTAATTGCTGCAAGAGAAAAAAAGGAACTTAATTTTCAAGGACACAATTATCAAATTTTTGCTGACCTATCCCAACTTACTATTACTAAAAGACGATCCATGAAACCCCAACTAATGGAACTGCAACGCCACAACATTATGTATCAATGGGGCTTCCCCTTTTCAGTCAGATTTAACTACCAAGGTACAATTTACAGAAGCAGATCAGCAGATGAACTACAACAAACCCTTTTAAAATTAAATCTGACAGAACCCACAAGTAGCAACTCTCCCACACGCAGAAGAATGGCATCATCTTCACCTTCAGGCAGCACTCAGAAAATTTCAGAACAAAATGGGAATCATCATTCTCACAAAAGAGGCCGTTATGCCACATCATCCATGGACCAAGAAGATTCAATGGACCGACATCCTAATTCCTGATATCTCTTCATTTATTATACTAAGAGATGGTTCTCTATAAAAAACCTGAATTTATAACTGAATGTAACTGCATTCTGATAGACACACACTGTGTGGGATCATGTTACATTCCAGTTATATTTCTTATTACTTCTGATTCATATAGCCTTAGAATATATAAGTGAAATAAGGAAATTCTTGTTCAGTTATAAATTATCAGGTAATAACAATAGATTTATTACTTTTTAGGACAAATATGTTCAATAATCCAGAAGTAATGGAAGCTTTTTCTTTCTTTTCTTAAAACAAATATATTATTACCTAACTAGTTCATAGAATTATGTTTTTGTTTATTCTAATCTGAAGCAATACAACCTCAATTTTATTAACATATCTAAACAGTTACATATGAATAAAATATGTAATTGTTTACTCTAAAAGGGTTAAAATCCCAAAATAATTCAAACTATCTTCATCAATACCAAAGTTATTAACAGTACCTTTCTAACTGAATTATTTAGTCTAGGGCAAGACTAACCATATACAACCACCCTGGAAAAAATAATTTCAACAAAAACTATATTCTGCACTCCAATTAATGAAACATAATTTTGATGTCTTTTGACATAGCACTTCTCTCCTGTAAGCGGAAGATCCGTGTACCCCCATTAGCCCTCCTCATTCTCCCAACCATATTATGTGGGAGTGTGACGAAGGCACTTATTCCCCTGAGAGAGATATTTATTCTCTTTCACGGGTAAATTGTGATTACTTGCAAAAAATAATTTATACAATGTATCATCTAATCTCATATGTTTTTTGTTTACTCTTTACTCCAGAATTCACTGGTTTCTTTTCTATCTATTCATCTCTTCAGTCCACACAGGTTGATCTGCGCAGTCAGCTCTGCATAAAAAAAAGTAAGTCAAAACTATTTGATCTGTTGCCATGGCACCACTGAATATACTTTCCCTGAATGTTCAGGGAATAAATGTCCCTCAAAAAAGGACCAAAGCCTTCCGTACTTTCCATAACAAGAAGGCTCACATAGTATGCCTCCAAGAAACACACTTCACCAAAGATTCTACTCCAAAATATATTTCTCCTTTTTATCAACAAATTTACACGGCTTCTGCCTGTACCAAGCAAAGGGGAACTCTAATTGCATTTCACTGATCCACACCATTCACCTTATCATCAGAAATTAAAGACCCAGAAGGTAGATACCTGATACTCATGGGTTATATAATGGATACAGAAATCACTGTGATTTCCTACTACGCTCCTAACAAACAACCTACACCATTCCTCTCACATATATTACAAGTGATTAATACACACAAAATAGGAACAGTGATGATGTGTGGGGATTCGAACCAGGTCCTCCTCCCATTTCTAGATAAATCACCTTTTACTCCATCCAAAATAACCTTTTTCTCAACTTCTTTCCAAATACAATCTGGTAGATTCGTGGAGAGAAAGTAACCCAATGAAAAAGAAATTCACTTATTTCTCGCACCCTCATCAAACCTTCACCAGAATAGATCATATTTTTCTAACAATAGGAATGATACCAGAAATTATTGCATCAGATATAATTCCGATTCCGTGGTCTGACCATAATGCAGTATACACTACTATAGCCTCAGCCATACCAAAAGCGCATGACCCAACGTGGTACTTACCGGACATAATGCTCAAACACCCACTACATCAGATGGCCATTGAACAAGCTTTAAAGGAATACATATCAATTAATAATACAACAGACATCTCCCCAATAACACTGTGGGAAGCTCATAAGCCTGTCTTGCGTTGTACAATACAAAGACAAATGGCACTATTTAAACGGGAACGCAAAAATCTAGCAAAAAAACTAGAACTCAATTTTAATGCAGCCTACATATCATTTCAAGATAATCCATCTCAGAGTACAAAATCTCATCTGGAAAAATCTAGATTGGAATACGATCTATTTCTCACTGAGTCAGTTGATAAATCCCTCAAACGCTCCAAACACAATTTCTACATGAATACAAACAAACCAGGTACATATTTGGCTCGGGCATTAAATTCAACTAACAAATCTTTCAAACCAATACGTTTGAAATTATCAAAAAATGTTTACACTTGTAATCCAGTTAAAATAGTCCATAAATTTCACTCACATCTCGCAACTTTATACAAGACAAACAATGAATTTAATCCTACAGAGGCTGAATCCTTCTTCTCAAAAATAACCTTACCTGAGTTATCTCAGAATCAAAAAAGCAGTTTGGATGAGCCTATAACTATAGATGAAGTTGCTAACGACATAAAAGACCTAAAACTTAACAAAAGACCAGGCCCAGATGGCTACTCGGCTTTATACTATAAAACATTCTCAGAAATACTCTCTCCCATTCTCACTGAAACTTTTAACAAACTTCTAGATGGACATTCTTTTCGGCAAGAAACACTAATGGCAATTGTTTGTATGATCCCAAAACCCCTTTCTGATGATACTTCCTGTGTGAATTATCGGCCTATCTCTCTGTTAAACCTCGATATTAAATTATTAGCAAAAATAATAGCAAAACGCCTCAATAGCATTATAAGAAAATTAATGCATAGAGATCAAGTAGGCTTCATGCCAAATAGACAGGCAGGCGATAATATACGCAGGGCAGTGTTATTGGCACATATTGCTAAAAAACGGAAAATCCCTTTATGTTTTCTATCTCTCGATATTAAGAGGGCATTTGACACAGTATCCTGGCAATATATGCAATATTCATTACAAAAATGGGGTTTTGGACCCCACTTTTTAACATGGATCAAAGCATTATATAATAAACCCAAAGCCTATATAAAATATGCTGGATACAAATCTGAAGCCTTTAATATTGAAAGAGGTACCCGACAGAGTTGCCCATTATCTCCCTTATTATTTGCCTTATACTCTAACCCATGGCCCAATACATCAGAACAAACCAAACTATAACTGGCATTGAAGTAGGAGGTATTACACACAAATTATGTATATTTGCAGACGATATATTACTTTTTCTATCATCACCACAGGTCTCTGGTCCTAACTTAATACCAGCTCTTGATGGATTTGCAGCCCTATCCGGCCTTATGATTAATCCTAAGAAATGCCTAGTGCTTAATATTTCACTCACAAACATGGAATTGATCCCGGCTAGGGCTGCACTCCCATTCACATGGGCAGAAAAATCAATCCCATATCTTGGAATTCATTTAACAGCATCTCATTCTGACTTATTCTCAACCAATTATCCTCCTGTATTAAGACAGATCACAAATCTAATAAAACAATAGTCGCAACTTCCTTTATCCTGGATAGGGAAGATTAATGCAATCAAAATGACTATTCTGCCCAAATTGCTTTATCTATTCAGAGTCCTCCCTATTCCAATTCCTTCCTATTTTTTGAGAATAGTACAAAAAAGAGCAACTTTGTTTATATGGGGCTCTTCTAAACCACGTATACCTATACACACACTACATCTTCCTAAAAATAAAGGAGGCCTGGGATACCCTAATTTTACCAACTACTACAGAGCAGCACATTTGGCTAGTCTGTCCAAATACCATGCAAAACAGAAAATCCCATTATGGGTATTTATAGAGGCTTCAGAAAATGACCCTCTATTAATATCAAATTTATTATGGCTTGATCCTAAAGACCGCTTTAAAATTCATAATCCCATAACTAAACACTTCTTATCTCTCTGGAATAAACTAAAAACCAAATATCAGTTACAATCTCCACACAATCCTCTCCTTTCTTTTATCAGAAATCCGGCCTTTTATCCGGCATGGATCTACCCAAATTCTTTTAAAGCTTGGACAACATCAGGCATTCAGACACTAAATGACTTCATAGCATCTAAATCATTCCTTTCATTCCCATCGCTTAGAGAAAAATATGATCTACCAAACTCTGAGATATTTAGATATTTCCAAATCAAAAATTTCTATACTCCATTCCTAAAGGGGGATACACCATTATCCCAATTATCCATTTTTGAATCAATCTGTACAAAAGATCCATTTGCTAAAGGTACAATTTCATCACTTTATAATCAATTATATGGAGTAGCAAATCTTAATAGACCCTCTTACGTTCAGAGGTGGGAGGAGGACCTGGGACAAACTTTAGAAGACACGGACTGGTCTAACATATGGCTCACATCTAAGTCATCTTCACCCAACATCTTAGCACTGGAGACAAATTATAAAGTCCTAACTCGCTGGTACCTTGTACCCGCTAGAGTGGCAAAATATTCACCTAATACCTCAGCTCTTTGTTTTCGAGGATGCCCAGAAATAGGCACATATTTACACATATGGTGGACGTGCCCAGTAATCCAAACCTTCTGGAAGGAAGTCTTCGTGATTGCATCTAAAATATTTAAAAAAATAATACAACCAGATCCATATTTAACTTTACTTAATCTAAAACCGGAATGGTTAACACTCTCTCAATTCAAACTTATGATCCAACTAATAACGGCTGCAAAACAAACAGTGGCCAAGGCATGGAAATCTCCTACATTGGTACTAGCAGAAACAATTCACAGAATGAATACTACAATGTCCCATGCTAAGATGGTAGCCATCGATCAAAATCAAATTCCAAAATTTGAAAAACTTTGGCATCCTTGGATAAAACAACAGTTCCTGTCAAACTTCAATGACTCTGTCCTGTTGCCATGGTAACAGATTAAATGACTTACAGAGACACCCATTCTAAGGCTTCAAAGAGAACTAAAAAGAATAATAAACTGACGAGCGGGACAACCTTGTGGACCATACCTCTACCTTTCAACCCTTTTTCTTCTTTCTCTTTCCTTTTCTCCACCTTACGATTAAAGCTCATTATCAGAATTTATTTGACCTATATACACTCTACTTGTAAACAATATGTATAGTAGGTATAAATCATTTAAATACCTACAAAAGTAACTAAGGAAATGATATATATCTTTAATTTAGGTTTACGTGAACCCAATGTTCAATATTTGAAATTTCATGATATTTACCTATATAAACCCTACTGTAAAACAATGAGCTTACTTTATAGATCCTTGTAAACTTACTTTATGTATCTTTATAACATTGTATACTCAATAAACTTCTTTTGACAAGAAAATACCCAATATAACATAGTGACATGCCCCCAACCAAAGACAGATACCCTTTCTCAAGTCCACCCTTAAGAAAATTAACCAATTAAGGACCGAGCCTCTTTCCGAGATTTGTTGGTTAAAACAGTTTTTTTTCCTAGAAAATTACTTAGAACCCCAAACATTATACATTTTTTTTCTAACACTCTAGAGAATAAAATGGTGATCATTGCAATACTTTCTGTCATACCATATTTGCGCAGCGGTCTTACAAGCGCACTTTTTTTTGGAAAAAAATACACTTTTTTGAATGAAAAAATAAGACAACAATAAAGTTAGCCCCTTTTTTATATTGTGAAAGATAATGTCATGCCGAGTAAATTGATACCCAACATGTCACGCTTCAAAATTGCGCCCGCTCATGGAATGGCAACAAACTTTTACCCTTAAAAATCTCCATAGGCAACGTTTAAAAAATTCTACAGGTTGCATGTTTTGAGTTACAGAGGAGGTCTAGTGCTAGAATTATTGCTCTCGCTCTACTGATTGCGGCGATACTTCACATGTGGTTTGAACATCGTTTTCATATGCAGGCGCTACTCACGTATGCGTTCGCTTCTGCACGCGAGCTCGTCGTGATAGGGCGCATTTAGAAACATTTTTTTTTTCCTTATTTATTTTACCTTTTATTTTTCATTTTTACACTGTTCTTTTAAAAAAAAAAATGTGTCACCTTTTTTCCTATTACAAGGAATGCAAACATCCGTTGTAATAGAAAAAAAGGATGACAGGACCTCTTAAATATGAGATTTGGGGTCAAAAAGACCTCAGATATCATATTTACACTAATGCCCCGTACACACGGTCGGACTTTGTTCGGACATTCCGACAACAAAATCCTAGGATTTTTTCCGACGGATGTTGGCTCAAACTTGTCTTGCATACACACGGTCACACAAAATTGTCGGAAAATCCGATCGTTTTAAACGCGGTGACGTAAAACATGTACGTCGGGACTATAAACGGGGCAGTGGCCTATAGCTTTCATCTCTTTATTTATTCTGAGCATGCGTGGCACTTTGTCCGTCGGATTTGTGTACACACGATCGGAATTTCCGACAACGGATTTTGTTGTCGGAAAATTTTATCTCCTGCTCTCCAACTTTGTGTGTCGGAAAATCCGATGAAAATTGTCCGATGGAGCCCACACACGGTCGGAATTTCCGACAACACGCTCCGATCAGACATTTTCCATTGGAAAATCCGACTGTGTGTACGGGGCATTAAATGCAATTAAAAAAATTGTCGTTTAAAAAAGGATTTGGCTGCCCAGCGATCAGAGCACTTTTTACATTTTGGCACTGCGCAGATTTAACTGGTAATTGCGCGGTCATGCAATGCTGTACTCAAACAAAATTTGTGTCCTTTTTTTCCCACAAATAGAACTTTCTTTTGATGGTACTTGATTGCCTCTGCAATTTTTATTTTTTGCGATATAAATGGAAAAAGACTGAAAATTTTGAAAAAAAATGATATTTTCTACTTTCTGTTATAACAAAAATTTAATAAACTCAATTTTAGTCATACATTTAGGCCAAAATGTATTTAGCCACACGTCTTTGTCAATAAGCGTATATATTTATTGGTTTGCGCAAACTAGGGTACATTTTCTGGAATTTAAGCAGCTTTTAGTTTATGACTACCCATCTCATTTCTTGAGGTGCTAAAATGGCAGGGCAGTACAACCCCCCCCCCCAAATGACCCCATTTTGGAAAGTAGATACCCCAAGGAAATTGCTGAGAGGCATGTTGAGCCCATTGAATATTTTATTTTTTTGTCACAAGTGATTGAAAAATGACAACAAAAAAAAATACACAAAGTTGTTACTAAATGATATATTGCTCACACATGCCATGGTTATATTTGGAATTACACCCCAAAATACATTCTGCTGCTTCTCCTGAGTATGGGGATACCTCATGTGTGAGACTTTTTGGGAGCCTATCTGCGTACAGCACCGCCTTCAGGATTTCTAAAGCTGCGTACACACGGGCGGACTTTTTGACCGGACTGGTCCGACGGAACAAATCCGTCAGACAATCTGACCGTGGGTGGGCTTCATCGGACCTCCAGCAGACTTTTTCTGTTGAAAATCCAATGGACTTTAGATTTGGAACATGTTTCAAATCTTTCCAACGGTCTCGAGTCCGGTCGAAAAATCTGTTTGTCTGTATGCTAGTCCGACGGACAAAAAAGGACGCAAGGGCAGCTATTGGCTACTGGCTATGAACTTCCTTATTCTAGTCCCTTCGTACATCATCACGTTCAGTCCAACAGACTTTTGAACGGACTTTAGTCCATTCGTGTGTGGGCAATTCCAGTCGTTCGAAAGTCCATCGTAACTCCGTCGAAAGTCAGTCGGAAAGACCATCAGACCTTTGATGCTGAAAAGTCTGCTCGTGTGAACGTGGCATAAGGGTGTACATTTTTTATTTCACTGCTCACTACCTATCACAGTTGTGAAGGCCATAAAATGCCAAGATAGCACAAAACCACCCAAATGACCCCATTTTGGAAAGTAGACAACCCAAGCTATTTGCTGATAGGCATGTTGAGTCCATGGAATATTTTATATTTTGCCACAAGTTGCGGGAAAATTACATTTCTTTTTTTTTTTACACAACCTTATCACTAAATGATATATTGTTCTAACATTGCATGGTTATATGTGGAATTACACTCCAAAATACATTCTTCTGCTACTCCTGAGTACGGTGTGTGAGTGTGTGAAATGTTTTGGCAGTCTAACCATGTACAGGACCCTGAAAACCAATCACCGCCTTCAGGCTTTCTAAGGGTGTACAGTTTTGATTTCACTCTTCACTGCCTATCACAGTTTCAGAGGCCATGAAATGCCCAGATAGCACAAACACCCCCCCCCAAATGACCCCGTTTTGCAAAGTAGACACCCCAAGCTATCTGCTGAGAGGCATGTTGAGTATTTTGCAGATCTCGCTTTTTGTCACAAAGTTTTGAAAATTGAAAAAAAAAAAAAAAAAAAAATGTTCTTTTCTTTCTTCATTTTCAAAAAAAAATGAGGTCTGCAAAATACTCACCATGCCTCTTAGCAAATGCCTTGTAGTGTCTTATATATTCAGAATGTATAATGCGCTAATATTAACCTCCCAATATAACACGGTACATCTCTTAATGATTGATCAGTGAATCATATGCAAAATAATCAAATGGAGCCTTTTATAAATAACATAACATCCTTCACCATAACAAAATCCTATAACTAAATATCAATGTGATAATAAATTAGAACACAATTAAAAAGAGAAAAATAAAGATGAGATATATTAATGTGATGAACCACAGTGCACAGGTATCTCAATAGGACAGCATGCTGCTGTGAAAAAATATAACGTCTTTGGTGATTTGATGAATATAGACAGGTTTCAATGAGTAATCCCCAGTGATAGCTGGCTTGCTCATATATTCAGCTGCTCATTAGCATGGGCTGGCTTCTGGCTTGCAAAGAACTTCCACAGTATGAAACAACAAAAAAAACCTTAGTTTATAGGGATTACATATCACACTGCCTGCAAAATGTTCTTTCTTTTTTTTGTTGTTTCATACTGCGGAAGTTCTTTGAAAGCCAGAAGCCAGCCCACCAAATCACCAAAAATGTTATATTTTTTCACAGCAGTATGCTATCCTATTGAGATACCTGTGCACTGTGGTTCATCACATTAATATAGCTCTTCTTTATTTTTCTCTTTTTAATTGTGTTCTAATGTATTATCACATTGATATTGAGTCATAGGATTTTGTTATGGTGAAGGATGTTATGTTATTTATAATAGGCTCCATTTGATTATTTTGCACATGATTCACTGATTAATCATTAAGAGATCACACCATGTTGTATTGGGAGGTTAATATTAGCGCATTATACATTCTGAATATATACAACACTTTTTGGATGATATCAGTTCACATACACAATAATTGCAGCTATATTATTTGGTCATCTTCTAGTACTTGTCACTTATTTATTTATTTACTAGTTCATATCAGCACTTTAGTACACTTTTTACTTTATTGTTTACCTTGTAGTGTCTACTTTCCAAAATGGGGTCATCCGGGGGGTTTGTGCTATCTGGACATTTCAGTGCATCCATAACTGTGATAGGTAGTGAGGAGTTAAATCACAATGTTCCGCCTTTAGAAAGCCTGAAAGCCATAAAGGCCGAATGCAGGACTCGGTTCCGCCCCCGCCCCCCGCTGCTCGCATCATTGGATTTTATTTGTCAGCAGCGGGAGCCAATGGCTGCGCTGCTATCAATCTATCCAATCAAGAGCCAAGCACCCTGGTCAGAGAGATAGCGCGTCCCGGCCGGGTCAAGTTTGAGGGTTCAGGTAAGTAAAACGGGGGGGCTGGGGGCCGGTCACTGACAGGTGTTTTTTCACCTTAATGCATAGGATGCATTAAGGTGAAAAAACACAAAGGTTTACAACCCCTTTAAAGCTAAAACATACGTAACTGGTAACAAAGCAGGGAAGGCAATGGCGCTCCGTATTAAAGGGCACCACCTAAAATCTAAAATAGCATATCTTTACCACCCAACTATCCATGACAAACTCTTAAACCCCCAATCAATAGCTGACACATTCAGCTGCTATTACAGCAGCCTGTATAACATTAACGCTGCCGAAAATACACACAAACCATCTCAGGAAGAGATTCAGTTCTGCCTCAACCACATTAACCTTCCATCATTATTGATTGACCAAATTTAATTTCTGAACACACCATTCTCTACAGATTACAGAGTAATAGAATAATCCCCAGGTCCTGATGGATTCACTGGAGAATACTTCAAAACGTTTCAAGTAATATTAACCCCACATCTGTGTGACTTGTACAACCATTCTGCCTCCTCCTCATCTTTTCCAAATGAAATGCTATCTGCACTTGTATTGACGTTGCCGAAACCGGGAAAGGAACCAACATTCCCTCAAAATTTCCACCCCATATCCCTATTGAACCTTGACCTCAAGATATACTCCAAAATGTTGGCTAATAGACTGGTAGATATTCTTCCATCTTTGATCCATAAGGACCAAGACGGTTTCACTAAAGGTCACCAGACCTCAGGAGGTTAATTAATATCCTCCACCATGCAAATACCACTGGAACTCCTTCTCTGCTTATATTTTTAGATGCAGAGAAGACATTCGACAGAGTAAATTGGAACTACCTCTCTCTGGTTCTCTCTGACGGACCCCTTAGCTGAACATATTAGATCCAACAACAAAATAGGTATCAACATCTAATCCCACAAACACAAAATCAGCTTATTTGCTCATGACATGATATTAATGCTATCTAACCCCTCATTACCCCTTATAGAAGTCCAGAAAATTCTCTTGTGGTTTAGCAAAGTCTCATATTACAAAGCAAATGAAACCAAATCGTACATCTTAGATTTAGGAATCAACGCTGTAACGCGAAACCTCCAACAACAATTCCTATATACATGGACAGATACAAGCATATCCTATCTAGGCATACAGCTAACATGATCTACAAAAACAATCTTTCAGCATAATTACCTTCCCTTCCACACTAAACTACAACAGGATCTCCATAACATGGCCAATGGATTCTCATGGATGGGTAGATTAGCTGCGTTTAAAATTATGCAACTCCCTCAAATCATCTACCTTCTTTTAGAACACTTTACATCCCTACAATCCCTTTTATCCAGATTTGTTTGGAATGGGAAGAGGTCCAGATGTACACACTCCAAACTAATCAAACATAGACTTAGTGGGGGTGTAGGAGATATTGACTTTAATGACTACTGTGCGGCATCAATCTTGACGCAACTTAAAGAATGGTTCTAACCCTCCCCGACAACGGTCTGAGGCTTAATAGAATCATCATATAGTCCTCATTATCCTTTATCATCATGGCTATTCAGTGCCCAACTAGGAGCACAGGTTCCATCCTTTATACCCCCAACCATGATAGTAACACTCCAGTCTTGGAAACAGCTACTCCAACAAGCTCAAACATACACAAACAACACTACCTTGAATATCCCTTTATCAGCACTAGCCCCTTTCATAGCCCAAATATCCTTCACATCCTGGATCAAAAAAGGGTGGGGGGGGCGTGGCTACCATCAAGCAGTATGGATGCTTGAACAGACAGCTCCAGCACCGAACAGAGAATCGAACAGTGACACTGCTAAACCACAGTCACGGGATGGCAACAAATGACCCCCACACATCGGGGGTACCAGCCCGGATTGTCCAGGAAAAGAAAGGAGTACAGACAGCCGAAGAAGCTGACAGACCTCTTCACAGTGACGCCTGGAGGACAAATCCAAAATGGCGCCCGCTCCGGCACTTCATCACACAGCACCACTGCATATACTGATCTCACTGATGCAGAGGGAACTGAAATATCCCCATCAGATGATCATCCAACCTCCCCTTCAACTCCACAATCATCCTTGGTCAGTAACAGTCCTGCTAAAACGCGGATGCGCCTGGATTCTGGACCGCAGCATCATGAGGTAAGCCCTGCTCTGGATACTATCCTCACACAGCAGGCCCAGCCACCCCCTATAGCAGCATTTCCTACATCTAACATGCCGGTTCTAGACACAACCATGAAGGAGATGCTTATGTCACTTCACAGCTCACTGCATAATGACTTATCCTTTATGTTTACAAAATTTAAAGATTAAATGTCCTTTATGGACCAGAAATGTGACCATATTGAGCAACAAATGACTGCCATGACTGAAACGGTTAATGACCTGGTTAATGTCCATGACCATAATCGAGATGAATAACATTGTGTCAGAGCCAAGATGGTGGACCTCATGGACAGGTCTAGACGTAACAATGTCAAAATAAGGGGCATACCTGAATCAATTATACCACCTGATCTCAACCCCTACGCCAGGAAGTTAATATCTACACTCCTGCCTGATCTGTCCCCAATGGAAACTATTAAAGACCGTATACACCTCCTTCCCAAACCTCCATACCTTCCCGCCGGGACTCCTAGGGATGTCTTGATGCGAGTCCACTTCTACCATGCAAAAGACATGCTCCTAGCCAAAGCAAGACATCTTGGGCAACTTCCAGCACCATACATGAAGCTACAATTGTATGCAGATATCTCCCAATACACTCGCCAACACAGCCGTCTTACAACTACTGCAAACTCAGTACCAGGTTAGTGGTGCTAACACATCCACACAAGATATACAAGTAATGCACTCCATCTCGGTGCTTGCTCGCAGCAGATAGTTCAAGAACTTTCACCCTCACAAACAACGGCAGTTCTAAAACACACTGCTGATCCTTGTTATCCCTCACCCTCTACTGTTACTGCTGCTTTAACCACAGTCTATCCTATACCTCCCCACTCACCTTCTTTTTTTCTGAGAGCACAGGAGACAGTCCAGCCAAAAACTATCAACAACAACTCCTCAACGAGCCTGACTGTAATCAAGAAGAACAAAAAACGAAAAAAAGGGGGGGACTTTTGGACTTTTTAGGCACAACTACACAAACCAGTTATAGATAAAAAATCTTACTTTATTAATATGAAAAGACACATATAACAAAAAAGGGGTGACAGTATTAAAAACACAACATATGTATATGTTCAGATAATTGCTATACAACACCATCTAGAGTATGTAGTTCTTCGGACGTCTGAAGGATTACTCCAAATATAGATCAGTCCAAAGAAGTGCTTAAATAGCAAATCCGCAATCAGCTCGTATGTTCTAATTATTCGATGCTCGACATGTTTCGCGTGTGAACCACGCTTCTTCAAGAGCGATGACAGTATATGTTGTAACTATCAGGATGTATAACATGACAATTTTATGATTAGTATATATATATATATACATCTATATAGAGAATAGGCGTCTATGGTGGCGCCACATACATTGTGCAAAAAGAGAATATGTACTTGTTCAAACAGGGCAGTAGTGAACGACAAAATCCCCCAAAATGGTGCTGTAAGACTGCTATGGGGACGTGCACAACATAGTTTAAGAAAATCGTATTCGATAAATAATATAATAAAGCAAGTTTATGAACTAAATGAAATTAAAGTACCTGTGACATAATAAAGGCGGGAAGGGAGGGGAGAGGGGGGGAGGGGAGGAAAGGGGGGGGAGAGGGGGGGAGGGAAGGGGGGGGTAAAGGGGGGGGGGAAAGGGGGGGGGGAGAGGGAGAGGGAAAGAAGAAAGAGGAAAAAAGACATGAATGACAGGACAAGAACAACCCAAAAGCAAGGAAAAGGAGAGAAAAAAGAAAAGAAAAGAAAAAGGGAGGGGGGAAAGAGAGAGAGAGGGGAAGGGGGGAGGGGAAGGGAGGGGGAAAGGGGAGGAAAGAAAGGGGAGAGGGAGGAAAAAAGAGAGAAAGGGGGGGGGAGGGGGAAGGAGGAAAAAGAACTGGGACGTAGGCCAGATATATGGGGGGGAAGGGGGAAAGGAAACAAGACGTGTTGTGTTAGGGGGGGAAAGAAGATACTTACATTTAGAACAGTTATAAAATCATGAAACAAAGTACAAATCCGCTGGTGAGGAGGAACCAGGTAACTGGCAGTTTGGTACATATGCCCATCAGGGTAGGTATATTCCTAGTACTAACTACTTTTTTATTATTATTATGTATAGACCTGTTCCCAAAGAAAGAAACAGTTTAATTTTGAAGGAAAAGTGAAAATAAGAAATAAAAGATAATAAAAAAATGAAAATATAAGAAGAATTTGAAATATAAAGCATATGAATTTTAGGTAATCTGTTCCTTACTCCCCCCCTTTCTCTCTTTTTTCCTCCCTCTCCCCTTTCTTTCCTCCCCTTTCCCCCTCCCTTCCCCTCCCCCCCCTTCCCCTCTCTCTCTCTTTTCCCCCCCTCCCTTTTTCTTTTCTTTTCTTTTTTCTCTCCTTTTCCTTGCTTTTGGGTTGTTCTTGTCCTGTCATTCATGTCTTTTTTCCTCTTTCTTCTTTCCCTCTCCCTCTTCCCCTCCCCCCCTTCCCCCCCCCCCTCTCCCCTCCCTTCCCGCCTTTATTATGTCACAGATACTTTCATTTAATTTAGTTCATAAACTTGCTTTATTATATTATTTATCGAATACGATTTTCTTAAACTATGTTGTGCACGTCCCCATAGCAGTCTTACAGCACCATTTTGGGGGATTTTGTCGTTCACTACTGCCCTGTTTGAACAAGTACATATTCTCTTTTTGCACAATGTATGTGGCGCCACCATAGACGCCTATTCTCTATATAGATGTATATATATATATATACTAATCATAAAATTGTCATGTTATACATCCTGATAGTTACAACATATACTGTCATCGCTCTTGAAGAAGCGTGGTTCACACGCGAAACATGTCGAGCATCGAATAATTAGAACATACGAGCTGATTGCGGATTTGCTATTTAAGCACTTCTTTGGACTGATCTATATTTGGAGTAATCCTTCAAACGTCCGAAGAACTACATACTCTAGATGGTGTTGTATAGCAATTATCTGAACATATACATATGTTGTGTTTTTAATATTGTCACCCCTTTTTTGTTATATGTGTTTTTTCATATTAATAAAGTAAGATTTTTTATCTATAACTGGTTTGTGTAGTTGTGCCTAAAAAGTCCAAAAGTCCCCCCCTTTTTTTCGTTTTTTGTAGATGAAATTGTTAGGACGTGGCACAGTGCTATTTCACGTGTATCCACGGTACCACTCCGTGTGACGATACACCCTCGCTTTTTCAATTGACTAAATTGGGTGGGAACACCCGTGCTCTTGGTTGCCATATTATGACAACCAATTAGTGGTTTATACTGTAGACCCCTTTCATTTGTACCAGTAAATATATACTTTTTACTGCCTCTCTAAATCTATATTTGTTCTCTGTTTTCATATTTTACTGGGTTTAACCTCTAAAAAGTAGTGACCTATGGACTTTGTAGGCACAGCATGGACGGGATATATGTCTGAAATCCAGACCAATTGTAATGTTGATACGGAAAAAGAAATTGGGATCAATCAATACATGGCCAAAATGAAACGCCTTTTAAAAAAGAAGGCTAATCTTTATTGGCATATAGAATTCCTTAACAAGTATTTCAGGGAAAACATCAGTCCCCTGGGATTAAGGGTACAAGTATATCCCTCTTTTCAGACTACAACTCCTGAGTTTAAGATAGCGTGGGAAAGTGCACTTACAACCTGCAGTATTAATCTGATGAAATTGCTAATTTCCCAATATCAATCTGAATTGGTTACACTTGATCAAGAGATCATAATACTACAATCTTCTAATGAAAGCATAAAAACTCATGCTTTATATATTAAACGATGGCAGGACATTAGAGATTTTGTCACTAAAGTCACTAAAGATATCATCTATAAGAAACAAAATAAACTTTCCAAAGACAGATTAGCTTTCATGGACGGTTTTGCGTACCATTGGCAGCTACCTGCTCAGAATAGAGGGTCTAGAACCAGAAACCGCGTTGTGAAAAATCAAGGAAATATACTACACACTACAGATGATGACACTGAATCTGACTCCTCTCTACTTTCTTCACAGCCTTCGTCCAGGAAAACCAACTCCAGGACTCATCACTCACATCTAGGAGCACGTAAGTGGGATCTTGGTGGTGGGTCTTTTACTCCGTATTTCAAAAAACGTCCTCCTTCTGATAATTCTTCCTTTCATAACCAATCTTCACAAGACACCTCTCTTAATATTGACACTAACGGACATCCACCTGGAAAATACCTGGGAGCTACGGCCCTACAGGCGATCCAGCTTCTCAATTCACAGTCACATTCTTTGCCGCCAACTGCGACTCCATCTTCCACAATCAGTGATATGGGCAGACCCCCGCTACAGGGAGCCACTACCACTGAGAATACACAGCTTACACTTTTAAACACTCCTGGTAACAACACACAGGGCACTCATCTCAGGCAAAGTACACTAGACTCACATGTCTCTCAGACTAGAAATATGTCACAAAATTTTCAAATGTCAGAGCACAAACCACCACCCACGTAAACGCGAATCTGGACATCCTTAATCTAACCCCTTATTCCCTTAATACTCACCAAGTAGAGGTTCTCCAGCTCGGCTTGAGTTTCTGTCCATCCACCGTAATGGATAAGTATGAGACTATTAAGGATCTATACTTATTCTCTCGGAATCTCACTTACAAATTTTTGTTCGACAAGGATCGGGCACGATCCTTACAGGACAAGCAGATTTCCGAACAAGTCAAACACTTTACTATGGAGGACTTTCGAGCCCTCCGAGATTTAATGTTGCTACTTGATGAGAATGATCAAACGAGCCAGGTAGAGGCCCTTGCGGCCTCTAACTCTGATCCTCCAGTTGTTTCCCTGATTAACCCATTCAAGGCCAAATCTCAACACTTCCCCGATTTGATGGCCAATCCCAGTATTTGGGCCTTCCTGATGGGCACGATCAATGATGTCAAGAATATGAATGTAGTACCTAAACATAAGAATTTAACTAAAGCCCAGATATTAGCAATTACGCAATTACAGAATCACCCCGATTTGGTGATAAAACCCGCCGACAAAGGCGGAAACATTGTCCTCATGACTAAAGATGATTACAAACAAATGGTCATGAACATTCTATGCAACAAGACATGGTACAAACGCATAGATTCGACAGAAATCGATCAATATAAAGCAAAATTCTTAGACATCATTGGTTCTGCCCATCAGGAGGGCCTCATTGACCAAGATCTATATAATTTTTTGAATGTGCGCCATCCTAGGATGGCCACATTCCATGCACTTCCCAAAGTGCACAAAAATCAAACTAAACCCCCGGGAAGACCGATAGTGTCAGGCATAGGGTCTTTAACAGAAAATGCCAGCAGACTAGTGGACTCAATACTCCTACCACACGTGCTGTCCTTACCTTCATATATCAGAGACACAATGGACCTTTTAAAGCAGATCGAGGGGATGGTCGTGCCTCCTGATGCCCTGCTCGTGACCTTGGATGTCGAGGCTCTATACTCGAGCATCCCTCACGAGCAGGGCATCAGAACTGCACGGACCTTCCTTCGTGAACAAACACATCACCGTTGGGAATATTGCAAATTTATTCTAAAATTGCTACATTTCATCCTTACACAGAACTGTTTTACATTTGATGGGTCCCACTTCCTCCAGGTACAGGGCGTGGCTATGGGCACCTGCTGTGCGCCCACCTACGCCAACCTGTACCTGGGAGGGTGGGAGCGTACAGTATTCTCGGATGATAGTTTATCACATTTGACTAGCCAGGTGATGTGTTGGATGCGCTTTATTGATGACATCTTTATTGTATGGTCAGGATCTATGGAAAGTCTAAACACCTTTGTCAAAAAACTTAACTGTAATTCATCTAATTTAAAACTGACAGTATGCAGTAATTATTCAACTATTACTTTCCTTGACCTTACTATCTGCAAAGATGGAGACGGCAAATTGGCCACCTCTCTGTTCCGCAAAGAAACAGCAGGCAACACTCTGCTACATGCGGAAAGCCCACCCTTATACCCTCATACGCAGTATACCATACGCTCAGTACCTCAGACTCCGCAGAAACTGCACTTTTACAGAAGACTTTAAATTACAAGCTAATACACTCCGTGAACGATTGAAGGCAAGGGGATATAGTAAATCACTTCTTCGCCGTGCTTACAATAAAGCATTGCGCCAACCACGAAATGTACTCCTATATCAAAAGAAAACTTCTAAACCAAATTTGACGGTAAGATACATCACAAAATATTCCCAACACCACGTTGAACTACGTGATATTTTAACAACACATTGGTCTTTACTACGTGAAGACCCCATCCTGACCAAATATATAACCCCTACCCCTACCATCACTTTTCGGAGAAGCAGATCCCTTAGGGATAAACTGGCATCCAGTCATTTTTGCAATGACCCTAGAACACAACTCCAGCTAAAAGGAATTACTAGATGCGGAAGATGTTCCTTCTGCCCCTGGATCCGTACAGGGACCCGCTTCAAACTTCCCAATGGTGAGACATTCATTCCCCATTTTCATGATAATTGTGAAACTCAAGGCCTAGTCTACCTTTTGACATGTGAGTGTCAAGCCTTTTAGGTCGGAAAGACTATCCGACAATTTCGTTTGCGTATTAAGGACCATGTATATTACTCTGGAGGAGGAAAAATGATCACATCTGTGAGTAGGCATCTGGACCTATATCACAGGTTCGACACCTCGGTGGTTTCCTTTATTGCCCTAGCGATTATCCCAAGGAGCCCCCGAGGTGGCGACTGGGACAAACAGATTTTAAGACAAGAAACTCTGTGGATAGAACGTCTGAATGCGACTCGGGCCCCCGGTATTAATGAGGCGAAGTCCTACAAACCTTTTTTGTGATAATCACTGAGTTAGGTAGACTGACTACAGTCTATATATGCTTACTATTTCAGAAACAATGAATAAGGGCCAAGATACACAGAGGTCCATTCTCAACTCTGACCCATATAGAGATTTATTTATATACACAGACTTGAGTCGAGGTCCATTTGTCCTTTTGTACATAGTAAATATATTGACAATATAGATTTTGAGGTATATAGATGCAATAACAGAAATATCTGTAATGCCTTACTTTATAAAATGTTTTTTAAATTTTTTCATAGACCAATGACTTTCTGTTATGTACTGAGTTCTTGAGGTGCAGTTTGTGACGGCGCCACCGGGTGGTGCAATTTTGGCTGTTATGCGGCCGCCCAGCGCCGCATCAGGTTTATATGATGCGGCGCGTACATCAGCTGGCTAAATACCAGCTGGTGTGAACTCATAATGGGCATGCGCCGTTTCTCCACTGGAAGCGCCATCTTTGCTGACAGCTCTCCCGGCTGGTTTGGGCGCATGCGCACGGTGAGTGTTGGGCCGGTCCGGATGACGTCACGTCGGCGCCGCCGATTGGATGACGACGGACGGGACGGGCACACAAATAGGACAGCGTCCTAACATAGTGTGCATTCCGCCCTAGCATCAGGAGGAGAACGTATGCCACTGGTCCCTTTCCATCATATCCAGGTACTCTATATCGCAGCATTAACCACTTAGTTGTTGTTACGGTTGGATGTCTGCTTTTTCTCTAGTTTAAACACTAGTTTTACTCTCTTTACTTCATGTCTACTTTGTTTACACCTTAGGACAAATCATCCCAAGTCTACCCTTGAGTATATAGTAGCTGTTGGCACCTATATAACGGTCTATGATGGTATGCATCCCATCGTGAAACCCAGGGGCAAACAAACTAAAAATTCTGACCTATAGGATGAATATTGGTGAGTGTTCCATATCACAGTAAGGAACAGATTACCTAAAATTCATATGCTTTATATTTCAAATTCTTCTTATATTTTCATTTTTTTATTATCTTTTATTTTTTATTTTCACTTTTCCTTCAAAATTAAACTGTTTCTTTCTTTGGGAACAGGTCTATACATAATAATAATAAAAAAGTAGTTAGTACCAGGAATATACCTACCCTGATGGGCATATGTACCAAACTGCCAGTTACCTGGTTCCTCCTCACCAGCGGATTTGTACTTCGTTTCATGATTTTATAACTGTTCTAAATGTAAGTATCTTCTTTCCCCCCCCTAACACAACACGTCTTGTTTCCTCCCCCCCCCCATATATCTGGCCTACGTCCCGGTTCTTTTTCCTCCTTCCCCCTCCCCCCCTTTCTCTCTTTTTTCCTCCCTCTCCCCTTTCTTTCCTCCCCTTTCCCCCTCCCTTCCCCTCCCCCCCTTCCCCTCTCTCTCTCTTTTCCCCCCCTCCCTTTTTCTTTTCTTTTCTTTTTTCTCTCCTTTTCCTTGCTTTTGGGTTGTTCTTGTCCTGTCATTCATGTCTTTTTTCCTCTTTCTTCTTTCCCTCTCCCTCTTCCCCTCCCCCCCCTTTCCCCCTCCTACATTGTACAGAATCAAACAAACCAAGAATAGTTTCTATATACATCCTGGGAGATATTGTGACAAATATCACTGTCCCATTTTAAGTAGTCCAAGATATATTTTGTCACTCACCCTGTGCCAGGACAGCACAGGGTGACTTAGACATAAGAGGTGTATGGGGAGCTGAAACAAGGGCATCCCATACTTTCCAAGGGATTCTGGGTTCCATGGGCCCTCCCATCACATCTCTCCCCTTTCGGCAGAAGACTAACACAGGAGGAGGAGGAGACCCCAGACGGGTTGACTCCGAAGTTAGTCCATAGTTCCAGTCCTCTAATGCCTGTACCCACACAGTACCCCAAACAAATTGTTCCAAACAGAGCATTACTCACCCAGCCAACCTCTGCCTCTCTCAGAGAACATGCCCGCCACTGGGGACAGGCCTGGACTGGCCCTTCTCCCTGGAGTCCTTTCAGCCACTGGAGAGAAGACAGGGTGACTGGGCTCACTTCGTCATTCTGTTGGGGTTCTGGGCCGACTGCCCAGCATCCCTGGGGTAGACAGATGGAGACTGAAGTCCCATCCACTTTTACAGGAAATTCATCGTTTATTAGTGGAGGGCATGGGCCAGCAGCGCTCTGTTCCGTTGCCAGCAGTTCAGCTGGGCATAGGAGCTTCCCTATATCATCTGCTCCAGCTAACTGTTGGGGAGAGAGACCGACTGCCCCAGCTCCCTGGAACTCCGCAGTTGTTGCCGGTGCTGGGCAGAGGTTGGTAGCACTCTGCCCGGTTGCCAGCACTTCTGCTGGATTTCTGTTAGTGGAGACCATAGGCCCATCCACCAACACCAGATCAAGCTGCAGTTGTGAGGTGATGACTGCATTCTCTCCTTGGATCCTGATCTGCAGCTTGCGATAGACTGCCACCTCTTCACCCTGGGCCTCCAGAATTGCTGCAGGTGTGGGGCAGAGGTCTTGGACCCTCTGTCCGGTTGCCAGCACTTCTGCTGGGGATTTGCTAGGTGGTTCCTCCTCTACAGAAACGTCTATTAAATCCCTAGTCTCTGGAATTGCTACAAGTGTGGGACAGAGGTCTTGGACCCTCTGTTCAGTAACCAGATCTTCAGCTGGAGAAGTTTGTTGTAACTCCATAGATGCTGCTGGCAGAAAATAACATGTCCCTGTCAGTGTTGTGGGAGAAAGGCCAACTACCTCTTCTCTCAAGAAGGCCGAAACCACTGTTGGTGCTGGGCAGAGGTTAGCAGAGCTCTGCCCTGTTGTCAGCACTTCTGGGTGATATTGTGGACAAATATCACTGTCCCATTTTAAGTAGTCCAAGATGTATTTTCTCACTCACCCTGTGCCAGGATAGCACAGGGTGACTTAGACATAAGAGGTGTATGGGGAGCTGAAAAAAGGGCATCTCATACTTTCCAAGGGATTCTGGGTTCCACGGGCCCTCCTGTCACACTGTGCATACAAGAGACCCACTTTATGCTGAAAGCAGAACCAGTCTGCACCAATAATCACTTTACCCAAATATTCTGGGCCTCTTGGACCTTCGAAGAAAAATGGAGTTCTGATAGCTATTAAAAACTCTGTCGCATTCACCCTGCACAATAGCCTAGTAGATGAAGAAGGAAGGTACTTTGCACTTGACTGCACCCTAAATAATGTCAGATATACCATAGTAAATATCTACGCACCCAACTCTAACCAAATCAGATTCCTAAAGAAGCTGATGAAAAAGATTAATGCCTTCCGTCACGGCCACCTCATTCTATGTGCGGATTTCAACATAGCACCAGACAACACCATTGACACTTCCTCACTCAACAGCAGACTTTTGTCCCCCATGGGTTCTTTTATAAGGTCAAATGACATCTACGATGTTTGGAGGTGCCACCACACCAGCGAGCGGGACTACTCTTTTTTCTCACATCGCCACAACTCGTACACATGGATTGACTACTTTTTGGTAGACAAATGGCTTTTACCCAAAATAACTGACTAGAATATATCTACCATAACATGGTCTGATCAAGCACCAATCACCATAACAACGGAGGAAACACCAACCAGGACTCGCCCACTAATCTGGAGAGCCAATCCCCAGATCTTCAAAGAAACACCAGTGATAAAATTGCGCTTGCTATAAGGTATGAGCCGCTAACACAGCAAAAAGAATAATTGCCAACTAGACCAATAAAAAACAAAAAAGTGTAGTGCTAAGTAAGTAATGCACCTTCAATATACAAATAATAAAATTAGAACGAATGGATAACCGGTGCTCTAAATACAAAAATAAATAACCATCAGAAACAAATTAAATGTCCATCAGTGGGCTAATGGATAAAAGTCCATACACATAGGGACCTTAATGGTCACCACCTGTGAAGAATGTGCAAAATACCATCACCAGCGTATAGCTCTATAAAAACTGTTCAGAGAATAATGCATAGCTGATTATTAATATGTCCAACATATGAGTGTATTAGATCTTGTTAGTTGATATATGAAAGGACCAATCCTATATATCACACCACAGTGTCTTCATGAAAGCGTGCAATTCCCACAGCCATTGAAGGTGGAAGCTTACCGGAGGGTTTGAACCCAAAACAGTGTATACTGTAAGGGTCAAACCAGCTTGTATTGCACACCGGAAATGGGAAGAAGACCGTGGCAACCTGGAAACAGAGGGATCCCCGGGGGCTTCAAGGAAGTGTCTTCTCCAGATAAAACGATAAATATCCCAGCATATAGTTACATATAGTTACATAGTAGGTGAGGTTGAAAAAAGACACACGTCCATCAAGTCCAACCTATGTGTGTGATTATGTGTCAGTATTACCTTACATATCCCTGTATGTTGCGGTCATATGGCTCATAGAAGATAGAAAAGGGGCCACATAGTGTGATACCGTAAAGAACGTACTTTTATTATAAAGGAAATACACTTACATTTAAGAAGATAAAAAAGCGCTTGTACATAAAATGAAGGCGGCAGTGGAGTCCTCCTGACGCGTTTCGTCTAACAAGACTTCGTCTAGGGGTATCCATCCACTGCAGCCTGACTCCCTAATATAGGTACTGTAATCTTCATGATGTGACTCCAGCCCATTCAATTCCGTAAATTAGCACTTCCGGGTTGCCAAAAATGGCGGACCCGCGTGCGTTCCAAGCCTCAGTTTCGCGGGTGTACTATGCGTTCCACCTCACTAAAGTGCAGCCCAATAATCCCAATGTAGCACAATCCTACTAAAACCTATAATCCTACTAAAAACTAAACCCATACTAGTGTGGCGGGAAAAGGTAATGTTATGTCCAGGGCTAATAATGCAATATAATTACCGCGGGAACCGTCTCCTTGTATATAAGGAGACGATTCCCGGCAAATCCCGCGATATAACGTCGTGACGTCACGACGTAGGAGCGGAAGTGCGCTTAGGCAAGCCTCATTCTGAAGCGGCTTGCGTTTCAGCTATAGTTGACTAACAGGAAGCTTGCGTTCCACCGCACGCTACATAAAGAAACGGTACAGCGTCGCAAGCTTCAAATACATCAACATGAGAAAAACTTATGTTAATCGATCTTAATGCTGAAAATATATAATAGGCAATCAAACCACTCAATTTTATATCTGTGGGGAAAAAAAGAAGGAATTCACCCATATAGGCACCCATATACATAAGTGTATGTTGTCTTACACATTTCTATATTTCCGTTTTGATGAATTAGATGCAAATAACAATATTCTCGATAAAGACCATAGTTATGTTAGTAACTAGGTGGGAATAACCAGATTAAATGTAAAGGGTCACATATGTGTATAGCGTATAAGATGTCTTATGCATAGGGAATTCAATGGACTGGATTCACATAAATGCATACACTTCAAATCAATTGTTGCGACCCAAAAATAGAAATTGTGTATACAATCAGAACATACATATATGACAACAAATAACCACAGATCCTATACATTATGATTGATCTATAAAAGCATTGACATCTATCTCCACATTCAACCCTAAAGGGGCAAATGTCTGTAGCTCGTGTGCCCAAAACATTTCAAGACGGGATACCCCTCTGGTTTTGGCACCCCCTCTCCATGGTGGTGTATATTTGTCAATGATGACAAACTGTGATCCATCAGGATTTCCATCATGGAAATCTTTATAGTGCCTCGGGACCGTATGTTTTGGATCTCTGCTTTTTATCAGGGCAATGTGTTCCCCCACCCTTATGGAGAATGTCCTGGTGGTACGGCCTATATATTGTTTGTGGCAAGGACAGGTAATAAGATACACTATATACTTGGTGCTGCATGTACAGAATGGTTTTATAGTGTATCTCCTTCCCGTCACCATGGAAGTGAATTCCGTCACCTTACGAGTCCTCACGGTGTTGTGTTGGCATACAGTGCACTTCCTACATGGAAAAAAGCCGGTCCAATCGTGAAAGAAAGAAGGACGGGTCGGGGCATTAATGGTGTTAGGAGCTATCCGACCTTGTATTGATGGTACACCTTTAAAGATAACATTGGCTTCTCCTGGAATAAGTGGACCTAAAATATTATCTTGCTTGAGGACACCCCAATGCTTCCTCATAATATTTTTAATCTGCCTATGTTGTGTTGAAAAGGTTGTCAACATGGCCCACCTAAACTTCTCATCAGGCTCTTTCTTAGGTTTGATTTCCAGTAGAGATTTCCTATCAGTGTTGGTAGCCCTTTGGATTTCATAATCCAGGCTGCTTCTATCATATCCCTTATCCAAGAATTTACATTTCAGAATTTCCGCTTGTTCAAGAAATACTTCTGTATCCGTGCAGTTCCGACGAAGTCTTAGAAACTGACTTCGCGGGACTGCATTCAGCCATGACACATGGTGACAACTATCTACAGGGATGAAACCATTACGGTCTGTGGGTTTGAAATAAGTACTGAATCTGAATTGTTTATCTATTATCTCTATCTGTAGGTCCAAGAAATGGATTTTGGTTTCACTGGCTTCATATGTTAGAGAAATACCTCTATCATTTGAATTCAAACGCTCGAAGAATTCTTCGAGAGATTCCCTGGTTCCACTCCATAGGAGGTGGATGTCGTCTATGTACCTGGTCCATAACACCAAGGAATTGGCTTCATGGGCATAGACGACATCCTCCTCCCACTTGGCCATAAATACGTTCGCAAGGCTAGGTGCGAATTTCGCCCCCATAGCAACTCCACATTGTTGGAGATAGAAATTATGATTGAACCAAAAATAATTGTGTTTGGCTGCGAACTGAAGTAACTCCACGAGATAGTCGCATTGGAATGACGCCAAAGAGTGTTCACGGGCTAAAAAATGTTTAACAGCCTCAATACCCTTATCGTGTGGTATGCACGTGTACAATGATGCCACGTCAGCAGTGGCCATAATATAGCCATCTTGTATGTTGATATTTTCGAGGAGTCTGATTGTGGAACTGGTGTCTTTCAAGAAGGAAGGTGTTTTCTTCACTAGGGGCTGTAGAAAAAAATCTATATATTTACCTACTCTGGCTGTGATGGAGTTGATACCACTCACAAATGGCCTACCCGGGGGGCAGACTGGATTTTTGTGGATTTTTGGTAGATAATATATAGTAGGGATCCGGGGTGCCGTAGGGATCAAAAAAATCTCTTTCTCTTTTATTCAAGATTTTCAATTCGTAGCCCTTAGAAACCAGCTGTTGAAGATGTTGCTTGTATATGTGAGTAGGATTGTTGGGTAATATTCGATAAGTGCCTGGTTCATTCAAAATACGGTGCATTTCTGTTTCATACTGACTTCTGTCTAAGATAACTATTCCCCCTCCTTTGTCCGCGGGGTGGACCACCAGATCTTTACGTGCGCATAAGGACTCCATTCCCCCTTTTGACAATGGGGGGTGGCGAATGCGTTTCACTGGTAATTTAGCTAAATCCTGTAAGACGAGGTCCCTGAAGATTTTCACAGCGGGAGCTATGGGGACGGGGGGGAGAAAAGAGAGGGATTGGCTAAACCTGAATGAACGGTCCCTGAAGTAGCTGCCGGATGATCAATACGAGCTGGATTGGATACCAAATATCTCTGAATGTTAACCTTACGTATATATTTATGGACATCCATAAACGTATGAAATTTATCCAGTTTTTTAGGGGGAGCATACTTAAGGCCCTTGTCTAGTATAGATAATTCTGCTTCAGTAAGGGTTTGGGAGCTTAAATTAAAAACGCCCTGACCCCTTATGTTCTTTTTCGCTTTTCTCCTTTGTACTCTCCTCCCCCCTCTGCAACCTCTCTTTGGTCTTGACCCCGTTTTCTTGTGTGTTGGGCCTCGCGAAAACCCTGATTCTCATATGCATAAGAATTATACACGTATGGAGGCTGATCATAATCCTCTCTCCTTCGTTCAGGGCTATATGTGTCCCTGAGAGGCGAGTACCTGTTGTAGGTGTGAACCGGAGAGGAATAACGATGGTATGACTCATCACTATACTGAAGGTCTGAGCATGCTCCATATTTCCTGGGGGAAGGATAATACGGAGCATGTTGCGAATGGGTATCAGGGTGGTGTGTCTTATTTCGAGAGTTACCTCTACCACCCCTTTTACCTCTAAAGTTACTTCTACCCCTATGGGAAGTTTGAGGACTATAATGTTGAACCCGTTGTTGAGAAACACGGGATACCGCATCATGTCTTACTCCAACCCTCTGGGTATCACGACCCCGAGAGGGGACAGCCATAGGTTTAGATTGTATGGTGGAAGCATTCATTATCGAGGGGCCACCTGATGGTGTAATACCCTCTGTGACATTAGAAGAAACATCCATGGGGGGGTGACCAAAAAAAGTTTTTGCCAGCCAAAAACCATGTTATTCTTATAGTCTCCTGCGTCCCTGGAATATTTCTTTTGTTTTTTTTATTTTTTGGTCACGATCCTCCTTCTCCAAGTGTCCCAGGAGATTGGAAGAAAGGGAGTTATATTCTTGAGAATTTTTATGGGCCAAAAGTTTGTCCTTTAAGTCTTTAATTTCTCTATCTATAACCAGAAGTCTATTGTTTTTCTTAGAAATAAGTACCTTTAAAAAATGTATACCTGCGTCATTAAAATATTTAAACCATGAATCTAAATCCGTTTCCCCCAGTTGTGGTTGAACTTCCCATCCCCAGATCTTGCATTCGCCGGATCACTCAGCCTACATCCAGAAAAACCTGGAAGAATTTTTCAAACAAACAAACACTTTGTGGAATGCCCATAAGGCATACATAAGGGAGATCATTATGCAAGTGAGTGCAAGAGAGAGGAGGAAGAGATCACAGCGTCTAGACACACTCACTTCTAGTATCAATACGCTAGAGACACAAAACCAAACTTCTCCAGACCCTACCCTAAAAACTGAGTTAAACCGTCTCAGACAATAATTAAGAACACATCTATTTGACACATTTGAAAAAGCCCAAACCCGTTTTAAAGCTATACATTATTCCACAGGCAACAAGGCAGGGAAAGCTATGGCCACCAGATTAAAAGGACATTATGCCAAATCCAAAATCACACATCTTTATCATCCTATCACACAAAAAAAATTATTAGAACCACAAGCTATACCTGATAAGTTCAGCCTCCATTATAGTACACTGTACAACCTGAAAGATGATCCTTCTACCAACAACCTTCCACACACGACATCGAAGCATTCCTACAAGAAATAGACCTCCCCAAATTAACACAGGAACAACTCACTACATGAAATGCTCCATTCACACTACAAGAAATTATGACAATCATAGCTGCCCTACCTGCTAACAAATCTCCTGGCCTGGATGGCCTCACTGGTGAGTATTAAAATCAGTACTATTACCCTTTTTGTCAAGGGTCTGCAATGACACTGCCTCTTCCTCCTCTCTCCCACAGGAAATGTTAAATGCATTGATCATCACATTACCGAAGCCAGGGAAAGACCCCACTTCTCCACAAAACTTTTGACCCATATCACTCCTCAATCTAGATACAAAAATATACGCAAAACTCATAGCCACAAGATTACTAAACTTAATGCCCATGTTGATCAATAGAGATCAATCAGGATTTACGCAAGGGAGACAAACATTCGATGCTACACTCAGAATTATAAACTTGATTCACACAGCTGAAGCATCTTGGACGCCTTCTCTGCTCTTCTCTTTGGATGCAGGGAAGGCGTTCGACAGGGTTCACTTATCCTATCCTATCTAAAGGTGACCCTTTGCAAATTTGGATTTCAGGGAAATATTCTGTCAGCTATACAAGCATTATACTCAGTCCCAACTGCCCAAGTCTACACTTCTGAAATGCTATCCAAACTATTCAAAATCACCAGTGGTACCCGGCAAGGATGCCCACTTTCACCACTTATCTTTAATCTCATGATGGAACCACCAGCAAAACATATAAGAACAAACCCAGCAATCACTGACTTTAAAATAGGATCTATAGAACACAAAATAAACCTATTCGCTGACGATGTGATAATTATGATCACTAACCCCCTATCTTCCCTGGCTTCGGAAGATCAATTATTACACAAGTTTGCTAGCGTATCGTATTATAAGGTGAGCGAAAACAAATCCTACATTCTAGACCTAGGACTAGATGCAGTGATTAGCAACTTATTTAGAAACAGCTTTACTTATCCCTGGGCAGACAAGGGGATCACATATCTAGGAATCACCCTCACTAAATCCACGAGAGGTCTATTCCCCACTAATTATGTTGAAATGCTTCTAATGCCGCGTACACTCAACTGGACTTTACGGCATACTTGGTTCGGCGGACCAGAGTCCATCAGACAATTCGATCGTGTGTGGGCTCCAGCGGACTTTTTTCCCCAAAAGTTCGACGGACCTAGAAATGAAACATGTTTCAAATCTTTTTGAAGGACTCAAGTCCGGTCAAAAAGTCTGCTCGTCTGTTTTCTAGTCCGACGGACAAAAACCGATGCTAGGGCAGCTATTGGCTACTGGCTATGAACTTCATTGTTTTAGTCCGGTCGTACGTCATCACGTACGAATCTGTTGGACTTTGGTTGATCGTGTGTAGGCAAGTCCGTTCATTCAGAAAGTCCGTCGTAAAGTCCATTGAAAAGTCCGCAGGACAAAGTCTGGCGTAAAGTCCGCTCGTGTGTACGCGGCATAAGAAAAACAACCAAACTGTCCAAGCATGAATTTTCATGGTCTGGACGTCTGGCAGCATTTAAAATGCTAGTCCTGCCCAAAATATTGTACATATTCAGAACACTACCACTACCACTTTCCCATTCCTACCTACACTCACTCCAATCCATAATAAGTCAATACATGTGGCAAGGGAAAAAACCCAGAAGTAATCACGTCAAACTTATCAAACACAGAACTACAGGAGGAATGGGGTAAAAAGACTACTACTTAGCTACCATACTTTCTCAATTAAAAGACGTCCATGAAGCCTACCACACTCTGGGGTGACATAGAAAACAACCTGACACCAGAGAATAACCTTAAAGATTGGCTATGCAGTACTCTCGCCAGACAATTTAATTTGACCCACTGCTCCCCAACCATTCGAGCTTCCATCAAAGCGTGGAAAACCCTACACTACATCAAATGGTCACACATGCTGACCAATTGATCAATTCCTGTCTCGAGATCTGACCATACCCACTTGGCTATCAAAACAGGCAACCCACATATCAGCACTCTGACCCAGGCAAACTCTTCTCCCAAATGCAGAGAGAATATAATGCACCCACCAAAGACTACTTCAATTATTACAGACTTCAACAATGTCTAGCAGCACATCCCACTCTGGAAAGCACACTACCTATTAAGATATGGAATTTCCTTTTCACAGACAACACAAATTCCAAAGGGACTTCCCTCTTTTACTCTGCACTACAAGAAAAAGCAGTATTTCACAAATTTAAACCCATTACTGATTGGGAACATGATCTACAGACTCAGTTTACTGACCAGCAATTGCAAACAGCCATAAAAACAGTCTACAAAACTACTAACTGCACTTCCCTATGGGAATTAACACAAAAGACCATGATAAGGTAGTACCTAACACCTCAGTGGCTGGCAAAATTTCAGCCACTTTCAACTTCTTACTGTTGGAGAGAGTGCAACCACACAGGTACCCTCTTACACATTATGTGGAGTGCAGAAGTAATGGCATTAGTGCAAAATCACTATACTTACGAGTCACTACTCTTACAAGGTAAACCCTCATACTCCAGACTACATGAGTTGTGGCTTCCCTGGGTTTATTGGTATGTAAAGAACCGACCTTAGAACATTGATCATATAATATAGGGCTACAATACAAAGTGATCTGTCTTTTTCTCTCCTTTCCTCTCTCGTTCTTCTTCCCCCTCTCCTCCTCTCCTCTTTCCTCTCTTTCATTACCTCCCTCCCTCCCTCCCTCCCTCTCTCCCTACCTCTCTCCCTACCTCTCCCTTCTTCCTCTTCCCCTACTACCACCTCCCAACTTACCTCCCTACACCTACTCAAGATCAAAAGTAGTATATATCCTACTTTGGTTTATTTCAATACTTATGGTTGAGGTTATATAGTTTTAAAATAGTAACCACGGACCTGGTTTTGTGTGTACCCATGTTAACGCAAGTTATGTTATACAAATTACTGGTAATAAATAGTACCATACATGTACCTCATTTCATATTTGTACCACCAAATTTTCAATAAAAATATTTTGAAAAAAAAAAAAGGGTTAACCTACATTCATAACCTATACACTGGAAACTCTCTTAAAACCTTTCCTTCTCTGCCTCTTAAAAATCTCCTACTGTCACCAGAACATTCAAGCTCTGGCATGGTCCTTCCTAACATCCCCTACCTCACACCAAAAAGGAATCACAACGTTCTATAATATTCTCAAACAAAAATGTACATTCACCAAATCTCCCCCCTACACGCAGTGGGAAGCTGATTTAGGACAGTCCTTCATGATAGCTCAGTGGACTAAATCTTGTAAGGCCACACAGTGGGCTACCTGCTGCTCTACACTGTGGGAACTATTGTTAGAATATTATTCCAAATTCATAATTCGACACTTATAAGTGTTATATTATATTCATGGCAAGCTTGCAAAACATATTTTGTTTTATGATTAGTCACAATAAATAGAGTATGTGTGAATGACCTTGATTAAATGATCAGTAAAATAGTTCTTCATCTGAAGCTGAGTTAGTAATAAGTTTCTGGTGTAGCTAATTTGAGTATAACATACAGTATCTCACAAAAGTGAGTACACCCCTCACATTTTTGTAAATATTTTATTATATTTTTTCATGTGACAACACTAAAGAAATGACACGTTGATACAATGTAAAGTAGTGAGTGTACAGCTTGAATACCAATGTAAATGTGCTGTCCCTCAAAATAACTCAACACACAGCCAATAATGTCTAAACCGCTGGCAACAAAAGTGAGTACACCCCTAAGTGAAAATGTCGAAATTGGGCCCAAAGTGTCAATATTTTGTGTGGCCACCATTATTTTCCAGCACTGCCTTAGCCCTCTTGGGCATGAAGTTCACCATAGCTTCACAGGTTGCCACTGGAGTCCTCTTCCACGATGACATCACGGAGCTGGTGAATTTTAGAGACCTTGCGCTCCTCCAACCTCCGTTTGAGGATGGCATAGATGCTCAATAGGGTTTAGGTCTGGAGACATGCTTGGCCATTCCATTACCTTTACCCTCAGCTTCTTTAGCAAGGCAGTGGTCATCTTGGAGGTGTGTTTGGGGTTGTTATCCTTTTGGAATACTGCCCTATGGCCCAGTCTCCAAAGGGAGGGGATCATGCTCGTCTTCAGTATGTCACAGTACATGTTGGCATTCATGGTTCCTTCAATGAACTGTAGCTCCCCAGTGCCGGCAGCACTCATGCAGCCCCGGACCATGACACTCCCACCACCATGCTTGACTGTAGGCTTGACTGTAGGAAAGACACACTTGTCTTTGTACTCCTCACCTGGTTGCCGCTGCACACAATTGACACCACCTGAACCAAATAAGTTTACCTTGGTCCCATCAGACCACAAGACATGGTTCCAGTAATCCATGTCCTTAGTCTGCTTGTCTTCAGCAAAAAATATATGTAAAAATATTGCGTTGTCAGAAACAAATGTGTGTAAGCAGCTAACACATACAAGTGACCTAGTCCTGTAATTAAAACCAAATAAAGAAAAGTGTAGCGCTAACAATTATAAACATAATCAATAATCATGTTCCTGGTTTAACCCAATACATATAGTACATAAATGTGTATAATAATCCTTGAGAATGACACACATTAAGTCCGTAGTAAAAAGAGAAGTGCTCGTGATACACTTATCATACAATATTCATGAAAACTAAAAAGTCCTTAGAAGATAAATAGCACCAAAAGAATGTGAAGAAACTTGTGTGTGTGTTGATAGGAGTTCCACCACCACTTAAATTGGGGGCTTACCGGAAAGATTGGACACAGATGGGTGTACACCCACTGAGTCAATCTAGCTTGTAACTGTGGGGATCCACGGTGGTATCTGTATAGCAAAAGCGTTAATCCAGGTGACCCAGGTGCTTGCGAACGTTATATATAGTATAGGGGATAAATCCACTCAGGCATCCAGAGTATATATAGAAAAAATGTAAAAGTACATAGCGTGATACTGTATAAAGGATTTAAAATTAGTTTATTGGAAGGTAAGAACACTCACATTTCAGAAGAAAAACAGTGCTTTTAAAATGCAGATATCTGGCAATGTTGGTGGTGTCAGCAGTGCTTGTCTTCAGCAAACTTTTTGCGGGCTTTCTTGTTAATCAACATCTGTAGAAGAGGTTTCCTTCTGGCATGACAGCCATGCAGACCAATTTGATGCAGTGTGTGGCGTATGGTCTGAGCACTGATAGGCTGACCCCTCACCCCTTCAACCTCTGAAGCATTGATGGCAGCACATCATACGTCTATTTCCCAAAGACGACCTCTGGATATGAGCTGAGCATGTGCACTCAACTTCTTTGGTCGACCATGGTGAGGCCTGTTCTGAGTGGAATCTGTCCTGTTAAACTGCTGTATGGTCTTGGCCACCATGCTGCAGCTCAGTTTAAGGGTCTTGGAAATCTTCTTATAGCCTAGGCCATCTTTATGTAGAGCAACAATTCTTTTGTTCATATCCTCAGAGAGTTCTTTGCCATGAGGTGCCATGTTGAACTTCCAGTGACCAGTATGAAAGACTGAAAGTGATAACACCAGATTTAACACATCTGCTCCACTTTCACACCTGAGACCTTGTAACACTAATGAGTCACATGACACCAGGGAGGGAAAATAGCTAATTGGGTCCAATTTGGACATTTTCACTTAGAGGTGTAAAATCAGCAAATGTACACTGTTATGCACTGGACAGCAAATTTACACTGTTATACAAGCTGTACACTCTCTACTTTACATTGTAGCAAAGTGTAATTTTTTCAGTGTTTTCTTACATGAAAATATATAATAAAATATTTACAAAAATGTGAGGGGTGTACTCACTTTTGTGAGGTATTGTATAAGGTATCTGGTATAGAATGTCAGAGGAGGTCCAGAATAGACTAGTATTTATGTAGTTAGAAGAATAATACATATTTGTTTATACCCTGTTAAGTTAGTTTAGTGTAGTCTCAGTCATATTAATAAGTATTAGTATATAGTTAATTAATGTAGTTAAAGTTGGTAATATGTGTTCATATTACTAGATGTTTGGCTATATGACATTACATGATCAGCACATTACTTCAAATATAGAGTGTTACATGTGGGCTTGTCAATCAAACTCCATATGACTCTCTGAGTTAGCATCTCCTTTTGGATAGCATATTGCTGAAATTATCATAAATGAATGTGTGTCATACAAGGGTCTAAGGTTTTGTGAGGTTACGACGTTCAAATGTAACATATAAAGCCAACGCTTCGAGATTGAATGTCAGACAGACACACACACACACTCACTAGGAGAGATGACACTGACATATTCACATGAAGACACTTTGACAAGTTGGAACAGCTGAATTCTCCCAGAATTCTAAGAATATCTTTCCTGATTCTTATTGGTTACACAAGACAGCATGGAAACAGAAGGCAGCAGTCATGAAGCACACATGCTTTTATAAGCTTATTACAGCTTTATAACTATTTATTCTATTTCATATATTTTTACCTACACTGAACTGAACTGAACTACTATACTTTTTTCATTGCATTTATGATGCTAACTGTGTGACAATAAACTCACACTTTGTTTTAAAGTCAGTCTGACTATCAATGCTATTCATCCAGAAACACCCTTAAGATACAAGAATATTAGATATTATTTTCATTCTTCATTTGGCGAGTCAGACACTGCGTCATTTCTCCATTTTTATGGAAATCTCGATCCTTTCTGAGGGGGGAGAGATTAGCGCAGTTTTGTGAATATTCAAATCTCGAGAAAAAAGACGGTTACATAGTTCCATAGTTACATAGTAACGGAAATTACGGAAAAAGATAAATAATGTGTTAAAAATTAGTAAGATTATTTAATAAAATGATTATTAATATTTTAGCTGCCAAAAATGTGTGTACACTAAATCAGACAGAGACTAACAATGTACAGAATACAGGAATACATAAAAATGTGTCCCAGGATTCTGTTAGTTGTCCAAACTATGAGGCCGTGTACACACGGGCAGACTTTTCGACCGGAATTGTCCAACAGACTTTCCAGTGGACTTTCGACGGACTTTTGACGGACTTACGATGGACTTTTTAACGAACAGACTTGCCTACACACGATCGCACCAAAGTCCGACGGATTTGTACGTGATGACGTACACTGGACTAAAATAAGGAAATTGATAGCCAGTAGCCAATAGCTGCCCTAGCATCAGTTTTTGTCCGTCGGACTAGCATACTGACAAGCGGATTTCTGGGTCCGGCGGAGTTACAACATAAAGATTTGAAGCATGTTCCAAATCTAAAATCTATCAGATTTGCGACTGGAAAAGTCTGCTGAAGGTCCGGTGAAGCCCACACATGATCAGATTGTCTGCCGGATTTGGTCCGTCGGCGTCCGTCGGACAAGTCTGGTCGAAAAGTCCGACCGTGTGTACGCTGCATGAGATTTTTTGTAATTACATAGAGAATCTTGAAGAACAATTAGACTCTAAAAAAAATATTTACAGGCTAATACACAGATTGACAAAACCAGATTTACTGTGCACAAATTGCAGAAAAAGATAAATAATGTGTTAAAAATTGGTAAGATTATTTAATAAGATGATTATTAATATTTTAGCTGCCAAACATGTGTGTACACTAAAACAGACAGAGACTAACAATGTACAGAACACAGGTATACATGAATACAGACGAGTGGATTTCTGGGTCCGGCGGAGTTACGACGTAAAGATTTGAAGCATGTTCCAAATCTAAAGTCTGTCAGATTTGCGACTGGAAAAGTCTGCTGAAGGTCCGGTGAAGCCCACACATGATCGGATTGTCCACCGGATTTGGTCCCTCGGCGTCCGTCGGGCAAGTCTGGTCGAAAAGTCCGACCAAGTGTACGCTGCATGAGATTTTTTGTAATTACATAGAGGATCTTGAAGAACAATTAGAATCTAAAAAAAAATATTTACAGGCTAATACACAGATTGACAAAACCAGATTTACTGTGCACAAATTACGGAAAAAAATAAATAATGTGTTAAAAATTAGTAAGATTATTTAATAAGATGATTATTAATATTTTAGCTGCCAAAAATGTGTGTACACTAAATCAGACAGAGACTAACAATGTACAGAACACATGAATACATGAAAATGTGTCCCGGGCTTCTCTTAGTTGTCCAAACTATGAGATTTTTTGTAATTACATAGAGAATCTTGAAGAACAATTAGAATCTAAAAAGTTACAGAGTTACAAAATGACAGACAGATTGCTGTAATTTCAGCAGATGACAAAAAGATTGAATCCAAATTTAAGCCACAACCATCTTACGGTATATTCCGGAGAGTTCGTAAATGGAGAATGTTTGATGCTACTGATGAAATAGAAATGAAACATAAAAACTTATTATATAGAACTGCAAAACTAAAGTTGCAAATACACGACCAACTTATGAAAGTTGTAAAAGATTTTCCTATTTATGACTTTGAGGCAACTGTATTTTCTAATTGGGATTTATTTGAAATGCTTGCAATCATTTTAATCTGTGAAATGATCAACGCAATTACATATTTCAGTTGCGGGTTCCTGTTAATTTTGCTAAACTAATTCATTCACCTGTTATTGATGACGAAGGTCAGGAAAAACAAAATGATGCAACAGATAGACTGAGACAATTATTGCTCTGTATGACCGGTGAGCAAATATCGACCATAGAAATGTTAGATCTATTACAGACTACTGCAGAAGAAGATCCATTTGAGTTTGAAATAAAATTTTAGAGGTTTAAAGGTTTATGAAACTTCAGTAGCTATAGCACAGGAATGTCAAAATTTAAATGATATAGTAAGATTCATTGATAAAATTAGGAGACAATTGAATCAAAGCAATCTCACACATGAGGTAGCTATAATTCAATGCGACAAAAATAGTCAGGCTTCAGACATGTCAGAAACTATATTTCTTAGCAAGAATGACGATGACAGGTGCAGACAAGTGAGGCAAGGAGAGCCTATCACGTGACTTTAATGTCATAGATCTGGCCATATGAGAAAATATTGCTGTAAATTTAAGAGAGACTCATAAATAAAAACTAAAGTAATGGAGAATGAACAGTGGGCGCAATAAAGCGCCCGCATCATGGGATTGTGGTTGCCAAAGAAAAATATTTTATAAAGTTTTAATTTTCAAAAAAAAAAAAAAAAGAGGTCACAAGGCAAGGAGCGGGAAAAACGTTTTCTCCTCAGACTAAGAGGCTATATAAGCCTCTGTGTGACAGACCCGCTCACACTTGCCCTGAGGTGGCTTAAGTTTGAGCTCCCCTGCCTGGCTGGCTTGGGCTGTCTCTGGGCATGAAGTCGCTAGTAAGAAGAGTCCTTGAAAGGGCTGCAGCAGAAGGAGGTGATGAATGGCTCCAGCGGTGTTTAGCTCTCTCAGAAATGGACACTCCTGTGGGTAATGAACAGCGAGCTATGGAGCCGCTCTGTGAATCTCGGCCAGCTGTCTCTGACTCAGCACAGCGCTCACAGGCTCACAGCATTCAGCGGAGCTCTCCCTCAGAACGTTCTTTTTTAGAAACAGCAGCGGTGAGTGAGGATAGAATTACAGCCATAACTGAGCAAGCGGAGTCAGTGCAAGGGGTTAGAAGAAGCAACAGGCGGGGGAAAAGAAGTAGGAGAGTTTTATCCCCTTCTCCAAGCCGTAATAGCCGAGCCAGGGGCAGAACACACATATCATCAACACAATGCAGGGAAACTCAGCCCAGGAATGAACCAGCTTTGCCTAGTTTAACAGATGTTTCGCCGGACTCTCCACCTGCAAGCCTGGCTTCACCTACAATACAGCAGTCGCCACAGTATGCTGGTAGTCAGTCCAGGCAGATACCTCAGTCAAATGTGGCATCACTTGCATCCAGGCCAGCCAGGCTGGATGCTGTGAGAGCCCCTCTGTCTCTTTCCTCCCTTACAGGTGATTTTAGTCAAGCAGCGCCAGGTATACAGATTCCAGTCAGATGCAGTCATTCTGAAAACAGTCCAGTCGGTCCTGATAGTCAAGTAACAGCACCAGGTATACAAATTCCTGTCAGATGCAGTCAGTCTGAACACAGTCATGCTGGTAAGTTTGCTCAAAATGAATTAATTAATCAATTATTAGTGTCATTAAATAAATTTAATGAGAATATAGCTATTAATAATTCTACGTCTGTCTCTACAAACGTATCTCCTTCTCCAGCTAATGTTTGGTCTGGTAACTCTGTAGCTAATATTAATCCTATTCTTATAAATACAAGCATTCCTGTATGCATTCCTAACTCTGTTTCTGAGATATGTTTTAAAGAGGTACTCCCCTGTGAAATGTCTCCGTTAGGTTTTCATTTGTCTTTATCAGTAAAAGAAAAAATATGGAAAGGGGAATTCTTGGATTTATTATCGTTATTACCTATTGCTAAAGATTTCATTATAAAAATGGATAGAAGATCTGAGGATAGTGCTGAAGATAGACGCCGACCTGTTGCTAGATCCTTTTTAATTGGTTGCAGGCGTTTTGTATATTCTCTGCGATAATGGGTGAGAAGCATCCAGAGAAATGTCCTGGACTTTTTCAGCATTTGGAGCATATTTTGGAGGCATATAAAAGTTTTGGCGGCATGGGATGGTTTAACTACGACGAATCTTTTCGTCAAAAAAATTGCAATATACCCTAATTTAAAATGGGGTAACAAAGATGTTGGGCTGTGGTTAAATTTAATTATTCCTCAGAAGTATATGCAAGACCTCAGCCTCAGTCAAATCTGACCTCAAATGCGTCAGCATCAGTTTATAAGAAAGGAACATGTTACGCATTTAATGAAAATCAATGCAAATGGTTGAATTCATGTCGTTACCGTCATGAATGTTCTTTTTGTTTTGGTAACCACCCAGTCTCCAGATGCTTTAAAAGAACATCTAGCAATCAAGTCCTCAGGGATCATACAAAAAGCCTGCACGCCTGTGAGGCTAATCGAAATGCATCCATGGTTGATGTTGTACTCCGACAAGGAGAAAGCACAATTACTAATTGAAGGTTTTTCTACAGGTTTTAACCTCCCTATTTTCACAGGTCCAGGTTGTCAAGTTTCAAAAAATTTGAAATCAGTCTCCCTCAATAGTGAAATAGTTAAGAAAAAATTAATAAAAGAAATTTCAGCCAATAGGATTGCTGGCCCTTTTCTCTCTCCACCGTTTAATAATTTAGAGTTTCCCCGTTGGGTTTAGTACCTAAAAAAGAGCCTAACTCTTATCGGCTCATTCATCATCTCTCTTTTCCTACAGGTCAATCCCTAAATGATGAAATTGACCCATTATCTACTACAGTCAAATATCCCACATTTGATGATGCTATTCATATTATTAGAAAATTCGGTCGGGGTGCTTTATTAGCAAAGCAGACATCCAATCGGCCTTTAGATTATTGCCCATTGCTCCAGAATCTTACAATTCCCTTGGTTTCTGTTTTGAAGGCTATTTCTTTTATGATAAATGCCTTCCAATGGGCTGTTCATTGTCCTGTTTTTATTTCGAAAATTTTTTGCTTCTTTTCTTCAGTGGGTACTACAATTTGAATCGGGTCATACGGGGATAATTCATTATCTAGATGACTTCATGTTCATTGGTCCGCCAGATTCTTTAGTTTGCGATTTAATCCTCAGGTTGTTTTTCCTTTTATCTAAATATTTCGGTATCCCCCTAGCAATGGAAAAAACTACTTTTCCATCTCCAATTATTGAATTCTTAGGCATTAAAATTAATACGCAATTATTCCAGTTTGAGCTTCCTGCTCTAAAAATTTACAGGTTACAATCCTTTATTTCCTTCTTCCTGCGCAGAAAAAAGATTTTATTAAAAGAGCTTCAATCATTTCTGGGTGTTCTGGCTTTTGCTACACGCATTATGCCTATGGGTAGAATATTTTCTAGAAGATTATCCTTGGCTTTGTCAGGTCTAAAATCCCCATTTTCCCACATTAGGTTGACCTGTGCTCTAAAAGATGATCTACTGGTATGATCCCAATTTTTGCAGGATTTAAATGGCAGATCTTTTTTCCAGGAAGACTTTGTTTTCGCAGCAGATTAATAGGGCGTACACACGGTCGGACTTTGTTCGGACATTCCAACAACAAAATCCTAGGATTTTTTCTGACGGATGTTGGCTCAAACTTGTCTTGCATACACACGGTCACACAAAGTTATCGGAAAATCCGATCGTTCTGAACGCGGTGACGTAAAACACGTACGTCAGGACTATAAACGGGGCAGTGGCCAATAGCTTTCATCTCTTTATTTATTCTGAGCATGCGTGGCACTTTGTCCGTCGGATTTGTGTACACACGATCGGAATTTCCGACAATGGATTTTGTTGTCGGAAAATTTTATCTCCTGCTCTCCAACTTTGTGTGTCGGAAAATCCGATGGAAAATGTCCGATGGAGCCCACACACAGTCGGAATTTCCAACAACACGCTCCGATCGGACATTTTCCATCGGAAAATCCGACCGTGTGTACGGGGCATTAGAGTTATTCACAGACGCTGCTGGTCCTCAAGGTTTTGCTGCTATTTTTTCATTCTCATTGGTGTTCTGGTGTATGGCCCCTAATTTGGATTGTTAACAAGTTTCCGAAAAACATAGTTTTGCTGGAACTCTTTCCGGTTCTAGTGGCTTTGGAAATTTGGGGCGATCAGCTCGCTAACAAAAGAATCATTATCAATACAAATAATAGAGGTGTATTATTCGCTTTAAACTGTCTTTCTTCAAAATCGTTACTGGTCATAAAACTTTTGCGTTATTTAGTTCTCTTATGTTTAAAATTAAACATTTGGATTAAGGCAAAACATATACCTGGCAATCTTAATGTCATCGCTGATGCCTTGTCTCGATTCCAGATGGCTCGCTTCAGACAGCTAAAAAAAAAAAATGCCTCACGCAGATCTGGTTGGGTACCGCTGCCCGAGTCATCTTTGGGATCTAATTTAAACCCAGTAATCCAGGTTATTAAGAATTTGATTGCTCAAAAAACATGGACCAGTTATTTGGTTGCATGGGAAAGGTGGTTAAATTTCAATAAGGAATTGGGTTCTCCTGCTTTACCACCTTCTGAGAGTTCGATCTTAGCATTTCTTTGTTCTTTAATTCAATTGGATTTTTCCTTTAATCACATTAATAAAATATTAGCAGGAGTTTCTTTTTTCCTGAAGCTGAATAATTTCCCAGCCTGTAACAGTTTCTTTTCTGTTAAACAAGCTTTAAAAGGTTTACGGAAGGTAAGTTGGCTCCAGATAAGCGAAGACCAATTACTTTGGACACTTTGTCAAAAGCTGTGTTTGGCTACTCCTTTTGTTTGCATCTCGGAATACGAAGCTATTTTATTTCATGCTGCATTCGTTTTGATGTTTTTTGCGGCCTTTCGTATATCTGAGATGTTGCCAAATAACAAACACAGTTTAGAAGGTTTGTTTTTATCAGACGTATCCTTTTCAGATGATAAGGTCTTTGTTTTTGTCAGAAAATCAAAAATGGATAGATCAGGCAAAGGCCAGTGGCTCAATCTATTCGCTTTTGGTGACTCCATCCTCTGTCCTTTAGTAATTCTCAAAAAATACCTTTCAGCCAGAACAGCTTCAGGTCAGCATTTTTTGTTCACATAGATTCATCTCCTATGACAAAATTCCAGTTTTCAGCAGTCTTAAAACGTTGTTTTACTCATTTGGGTCTTTCCCTTTTCAAATTTTCTACTCGTTCTTTCAGAATTGGAGCCGCTACTGAAGCTGCTAGATTGGGTTTGAGTGATGAAGTTATTATGAGATTAGGTAGATGGGAGTCTAGTAGATTTAACATTTACATCCATCCTAACTTGTCTCTTTGATTATAGGTGATAAATCTTGCATTTGGATATTTGGCCATTCATACATTTACTGGGCTCATAAGAGAGCTGCTCAGCGTTGCTATGGTTCCAACTTATCCTTGCCTGCTGATAAGTTTGTTATACTTTGGAAAGGTATTCGTGGTCTACAATGGTCTAATCTTTTCCTTCACATTTCTGAATTATTTCTTTCTTGGCCTTATCCATCTATCATAATTTTACACGTTGGAGGTAACGATGTTGGTAGATTAAAAACTTTGGATTTAATGTTTTTAATGAAGCAAGATTTGCATCGTTTAAGATTAATGTTTCCAAATATGTGTGTTGTTTTCTCTGAAATGGTGTCTCGACTGCATTGGTTATATTCTAAAGACAGCAGACCATTGGAAAAGATAAAGCGGAGAATTAATCATTCAATTGAAAAATTTTTAACATCAATCGGGGGGATCTCCTTCCGTCACGTAGATTTGGAAGGTGGTTTTCCTGGTCTTTACAGACAAGATGGTGTACATCTTTCAGATGTTGGTCTTGACATTTTCAATTTAGGTCTTCAAAATTGCATTGAACAGGCTGGGGTAGCCTGGTTTTGTTTTCAAAACCCGACTGGTGGGGACTTGTTTTTTATGAATTTAATTTTTCAGCTCGAGTCCTATGACTGAGCAAGTTAGAATTGGTTTTAATTTGAAAGAATATTTATTATATTTCATGGTTTATTGAATAAAGTTATTTGTTTAATTCTAATACCAATAAAGGTGCCGCGGCCAATTTTATTCCAGCCTGTTGTAGTGTGATTATTTATTGTTATATAGTGCAACCTACAATTCCATGAACAGTGGGTGCAATAAAGCGCCCGCATCATGGGATTGTGGTTGCCAAAGAAAAATATTTTATAAAGTTTTAATTTTCAAAAAAAAAAAAAAAGAGGTCACGAGGCAAGGAGCGGGAAAAACGTTTTCTCCTCAGACTAAGAGGCTATATAAGCCTCTGTGTGACAGACCCGCTCACACGTGCCCTGAGGTGGCTTAAGTTTGAGCTCCCCTTCCCTCCCACCCTTGTCGCTGGCACTATTATGTGGTTATGTCACCCTTGAATCAAGGGGGACTTGTTTTTTATGAATTTAATTTTTCAGCTCGAGTCCTATGACTGAGTTAGAATTGGTTTTAATTTGAAAGAATATTTATTATATTTCATGGTTTATTGAATAAAGTTATTTGTTTAATTCTAATACCAATAAAGGTGCCGCGGCCAATTTTATTCCAACCTGTTGTAATGTGATTATTTATTGTTATATAGTGCAACCTACAATTCCATGAAAAATCTGCTTTTGTACAACCTGTTTTTTTATGTCAAGATAAATTTTTGACTGAATTGCCTTATGCCACTGAAGTCAAACAGATCAGTAATTTCACTGTTAACAGCAGTTCAGACAACATGGCGAAAGGAGCTGTCACTGAAAGAGAGGGTTTATTGTCATTGTCAAAAATAGAATCACATCAAGATTCAATTTCTCTGCCATTACTATATGTAGCACCAATTATATTGGATGAGAATGGTAGACAATATATACAAGGTTTGCTGAATGGTAAAAATATCAATTGTCTTAATGACAGTAGATCTGAGATTAACCTTACCAGTGAAAACATACCTGTGAAACCTAATTCTCCTATGTGTAATATAGTGGGATTTAACAATACAGGTAAATCCACTGCTAGACAGGTATCTAATGTAACATTTGAAGTACCTGGATTAGTGAAAACTAATATTAACTTTTGGGTTTGTCACGAAGCAGAGAATATACTTGACACTGATGTAATCAATAAACAAAAGTGGGTGATTGATTTGGCTAATAAAAGTATTTGGAAAGATCCATCTAGGCCCAAATCAGTGCTTATTGATCCCTCTGTATACAGTAATGTTAGTTCCATTACCAATATGTCTACAGAAAAAAAGTGGCCTGATATTGATGGTAATTGTGCTTTAAAGGAAGTGGTACAACGTTTTTTTTTTTTCCAAGTTTGTGGTCAAAGTTCAAAAATGACATTGGAACTTTAAAAAATACTGAATTGAATATTGAGGGAAAAGATCCAGAACCCCTTCATCAGTATGAATTACCACTAGAAACAATTGATCAATTTTCTGCTATTATTCAAGAGTTTGTACAACTTAGAATTGTAAAGAAAGCTAAATCAGTGGTAAATAACTGTATTTGGCCTATCAAAAAAGCTGATAATTCATATTCTGTATCAGTTGACTTAAGGACACTGAATAAACATTTTACAAATAACCCAGTTCTTCCTGATAAATCTAACATAAAGTTACATTTGAATGCTGAGGACAAAGTGTTCTCTGTACTAGGAATCGCTAATAGTCATTTTTCCATCCCTTTAACTACAAATTGTCAATACAAACTCGCATTCACTTTCAGAAAAGAGACTTATACTAGGTATTGGTGATGTAGTTCATGAAACTATATCAAAATACTTTCAAAACTTTTTAGGTCAGACTGTATTTGTCCAGGATTTTATTATTTAGGGAAAAAACTTTTGAGTCAGGTGTAAAGCAACTGCTAAATGTTTACTATGCAATTAAAGCTACAGAGCATAGTGAAATCAAACAAAATCATTGTACAGACATCTGACTGCTCACTAAAAGGTATTTTTTAAAATGAAGGCCTCTTGAGCCCCTCCTTAGGGAAAGAGAGCCTTGACTGATGGGGGCATGGCTAGGTGCGTGACAAGGAGAATGATTGGTTTGGATATATGGGATGGGACGGGCCTGAGCTCAGGAAATCGTGTGCCCCAGGGAATTCTGGGTCTTTCGGAAGAGTCGTTGGAAGAGCTGCTGTGGACCCTGCACCCTCCACCATGGACACTTACCTTCTGCTGGCCGGGGTCCACGAGCTGGCTCTCCAAGGTCAGGCAGAATGGATATTCTCTCTCCTTACTCCTGGGTTGCCCCCCCTCCGGTTATACGTCTACCCCCGTGGTCTCAGTCTCCTGGGGTCAGGAGACTTACCCACCCACCTTAGCCCCAGTCCCTCCAGGCCTCCTTACTTTCCATCCTCCCCTCCACCTTCCTCTGAGCCCCGGTTGCCGTGGTTCCTGGCTCCCCCCCCTTCCTCCCACCGTTGGAGTCCTCCCCGGTGGGTTACCCCCATCCGTCCGCTCCACAGGCCAACACGTCTCTCGCCCGGCCCACTCCAGGAGTCCTCATGTGATCCACTCGGGTCCCTGTCGGCTTCCCCCCGTGAGCTCCCGTTCGTTAGGGTGGGTGGGAGCCGCAGCGCACCCTGCCTCTCCTCACATCCCCCAGTCACAATCAGCCAGCCACTGTCCCTGCCTGCCCCCCCGCTCCGCCGGATCTTGGCGGAATGGGGGATGGGGGGACCAGATGGTGATCCTCCTGTGGTGCCAGATGCTGGGCACGCCAGCCAGACTACTGAGCTGGCCGCCCATCCTCCTCCTCCTCCCTCCTCCATGCTGCACAGATCAGCCAGGGTATCTCCCTGTGCCCAGCTGGGCGGGAGATTCAAACATGGCTCCAGTACACACAGTCTCAGCAATGTCTCCTGTGCAACCACATCCCCCTGCACCTGGCTGGGTGGGGGATGGTAGAGCTGCACAGGCTGCTCACCCCTGCCACTGACTCCTGCTTTCCTGCATCCCCCTGCACCCAGATGGGTGGGGGATGGCAGGGGGGCACATGCCGCTCACCCCCTTACCGTCCCGCATCCCCCTGTACCTAGCTGGGTGGGGGATTGCAGAGCTGCACAGGCTGCTCACCCCTGCCACTGACTCCTGCTTTTCTGCATCCCCCTGCACCCAGCTGGGTGGGGGATGGCAGGGCGCACATGCCGCTCACCCCCTTACCGTCCCGCATCCCCCTGCACACGGCTGGGTGGGGGATGGCAGGGCTGCACAGACTACTCACCCCCTGCCACTGACCCCTGCCTTCCTGCATCCCCATGCACCCAGCTGGGTGGGGGATGGCAGGGTGGCACATGCCACTCACCCCCTACCGCTGCCCCCTACCGTCCCGCATCCCCCTGCACCCAGCTGGGTGGGGGATGGTGGGGGCGGCACATGCCACTCACCCCCTGCCGCTGCATCCTACCATCCTGCGTCCCCCTTCACCCGGCTTGGTGGGGGGTGGCTGCATGGCTTAGGCCTCTCACCCCCTACCTTATCACATCCCCCTGCGCCCACCTGGGCGGGGGATGGCCGGTAGTCGCCTGCTCCCCTCCCCTCATTACTGACCTCTGCCCACCGTCAGCTCCCTGCGCCTGGCTGGGTGGGAGATTCCATCCAGACATCTGCTAACACAGCCTTGCCCCGGTTTACCGCCCTGCGCCATCTCCCTGCACCCGGCAGGATGAGAGATGCCCATTTGATGTCTGCCGCTGTGGCCTTGCCCCTGCCTGTGGCTCAGCACCATCTCCCTGCGCCCGGCAGGTCAGAAGATGTGCACGCCACGCCCGGGAAGTGGGCTGCACCTGTCACTAGTCCTACATCCGGTTGCTCCAGATGCTGCTTGGTTGCCGTTCTCGGCCTCCCGGGCTCCTCAGGTTCAGTGGCCGGACCGCCACCCCTTGCACCTCCCCTTCCACCATCCTTCGGCCTCACAGCCATCAACATTCCCCAAGAGGATGGACGTCGCCTGCCAGCTCCTCCTACGGATGATCCTGCACGGACATTCCTCCTGGACCTGCCGTTGGTCGTCCTTCTTCGGCTGCACATCCGCACCTCAGTGAGTATGATTGTGATTTGATTTGGGGTAGGAACAGTGACGCTGCTGTATCGGGTCCGCTGGACAAATGCATTGTTACGGACGTAAAATCGGTCCTGTCTCCCGTGGGTGTGTCGGGCCTGGCATGCATTTTGGCGTCGCAAATTTATGGATTTCCCCGCTTTAGTCCCTCCCGATCAAGAGATGATCAACAAATCCGGTCAGATTGTTGCGTTGCGGTGCAGGGCAAAAAAAAAATCTTAATCAGCTTCCTCTGATGTTCAGGAACTGGCTGCAGGGGTTCTGTGTGAGAACTTTGTGAGCGTTTTCTGGAGTTAGCTGCCTCACTCTTTGCTATCTTGATCTCATTTGGGGTGCCTACAAAGTGTACGGGGGTCAGTATTGGTTCGCTAAACGACACCCAGTTTTGACAAAAAATGGCATCCAGGAAGGAGTTCCGCTTCGTTTGTCAGGACGGTAGCCTGTGGTTATTGCTCATTTGCCCCCACAGGCCTTCGTACTGTCAGTTCCAGCCAGCTGCCCCCCCCAAAAAAAAGGTCTATGCTGGCTGTTCATCTAGAGCCACTGCAAGTGGTACAGCACGTGCCTTTTAAGCATGAAATCTCACTTTGCGGGGGTGCTCACCCAGTCAGCCGGTGCTTCCGAAAGGGAATGTAACCTCTTTCCAGAGCCAAGCCTGACATTTAAAAACCGGGGGACCCCAGTGATCGTCTCAGAGATGCTTCCCTGGCTACACCGGTACCCCCCCTTCATAGAGGTCTTGATATTGAGGGATGTTTTGGACCATGTTTTTTTGGATCCCCTTACTCAGCCAGCGTTGAGTGCCAGCAGCTCCTGTCTGTTTTTCAGGACACCTGTGAGCGTGTCTTGCCATCCCGCTGTCCGCTGACAAGACAGGCCCTGTGATGGTTCTGCCTTCTTGGGTATTGAAATAGACACCATGGAGATGGTTTTCCAGCTGCCCAGTGACAAGCTGGCCAGGCTACTCTCCCTGGTCCGCTTGGCAAATGGGGGTTAAAAAACTGTAGTTGAAACAACTTGTCTTTGCTGGGTCACTTGGTCTTTGCCTGTCGAGTCATCTGCATGGGAAGGGCTTTCTGTAGATGCCTGGTGTGGGCCACAAAAGGGGTGGCTGCCCCCCCACCAGTACTTCCGTATCATCAAGCCCACGTGGGATGACTGAGGGATGTGGCTATCCTTTCTCCAGTCCTACAATAGTAAGTCATGTTGGTTGATGGAGAAGGTACCAAATTCACAGTTCGAGCTATACACTGATGCGGCAGGCCCCTGTGGTTTCGGTGCCTTTTTTATGCTGTGTGTTGGCCGGCCTCATGGGCCCGCATGGATCTTTGTGCAACCTCACACTGCTGAAGCTCTTTCTGTTTATTGTCACCATTGAGCTGTGGGGCGAGTGGTTGCACAATCGCCAGGTGGTTTTCTGGTCCGATAACATGAGCGTGGTGCAGGTTGTTAATAAGCAGTCTGCCAGATCCCCTCCTATCGTGTTGTTGTGGCGTTTTTTGGTTTTAAAGTGTCCTGGAGGGCCTCCCCTGTCCGGCCTACTTGTGGAACCTCATTTCCGATGTTTGCTAGACCTCCTCCGGGCGTCGCGTGTGGGATGAATGGGTCCAGGTGTCAGGGGGGTGAGTTTTCATCTCGTCTTCACAAGAAAGACGCGTGGCTTTATTTTCTTAACTTGTTCATTTACTTCATAAAGGTTCCTCCGGATTTGCAGTTTTGTTGGCTACGTCTGCTTTGTCTTTTTGGTTTCAGCTCCTTGGGTGGGAGGACAATTACAAAAGCATTCCCTGTCCGTCGGGTCCTGTGGGGTTGGAGACGTGTGACCCATTCCCCCGACTCCCGGTTTCCCTCACTACTCTCTCCGGTATCCTTTCCCTGTTGCCGTTCGTTTGCTTCTCCCATTCGAGACCCTTCTCTTCCAAGTGGCTTCCTCATGGGCGTTCGGGGCCTTTCACATCAGAAACTGGCTTTTGAAATCCACCTCCTCCGAGGGCGTCATCCTGGCAGAGGTCGTTACCTTCCCTGAGCGCTGCATGTCGGCTTTGTTGCGCACATCAAAAACCAACAGTTTTGGAAAAGGCAGAAGGGTTGTTTTGTTCCCTTGCAGGGGCCCATTCTGCCCTGTTTCTTTGGCCTACCCCTTCTTGTCCTTATGCCCCTGTCCCCTATTTTCTTTGGTCATGCCGATTCCTCCTCTCTTGGCAGGTTCCAATTTCTGCGGGTTTCTTCTTTTTTTTCGTTGCTGCCTCGAAAAACTGGATCTCCCTTCACGTGACTTTGCGACCCACTCCTTTTGAATCGGTACTGCCACTGCAGCTTCTGGTATGGGTTTTTTTCTGATACTGATTTCAGCGTTTGGGTAGCTGGGAATCGTTCCGTTTTTTCCTTGTACGTCCGCCCACACTTGTTTTAAATTTCAGATCATTACCCGGCCATAGTAGGGATCGTGGAAGATACATTCATTTACTGGGCCGCTTGTTGGGCAGAAGTTCGGAAGTTCGGGAAGAATTGGGGTTTTACCTATGATCTCGCCAGGATCCGCTGGCTTGGGCTTTGTGGTTTGGCCTCAGGTCCTTCCAGATTGTTTACGCCTTCGGTCCCACGTGTCTGGCCCCATCATCTTGATTTTCAGAGAAGAAAAAGCAAGATGCGCCAATCTAAGTGCAGTATCCAGTACAACTTTATTTAATAAATGTAAAAAACAACAGCCAAATTGCTACTCACAAAGGTGCAGTGGGATAAGGCATGTTGTAACATGTGGATAGCCCATGGGCAAGACTGCGGTGGAGGTCCAGGGAGGAAGCAGAAGAGCCCTGCTGTCAGCAAGGTGGTGCAAGGATCCTCTCAGACATCCTTGCACCACCTTGCTGACACCAGGACTCTCCTGCTCCCTCCACGGTATAGCCCCCATCAGCCGAGGACAGCACATCATGGACAGCTTCTGATCCTCTTCCACAGCACTGCAGCACTATTTTGGGACCCTTCACTGTGAGCCACCGCAGTCTTGCCCATGGGCTATCCACATGTTACTACATGCCTTATCCCACTGCACCTTTGTGAGTAGTCATTTGGCCGTTGTTTTTTACGTTTATTAAATAAAGTTGTACTGGAAACTGCACTTAGATTGGCGCACCTTACTTTTTCTCCACATTGCCTTCCAGAGTTTTTCCTTCTATTCCCAAGGGAGCTGCCGCTGGTGCCTAGTGTCATTTCCATTTGAACTTTCCATCATCTTCTGGGACTTCACTTTTTGAGTGTATATGTTTTTATATATTAATACCATTCCCCCATATACGCACACATCACGGTTTTATATCGTCATTCTGGACATTTTCATGTTTATATTACTCTGACTGTCGTTCATGTTTTGGCTGGTACCTTGCACCATTTTTCCTTTTGTTGATCTTGATTTTCAAGCTGGGGGGGAATGATGTGGGTTATACATGTTCTGTGGACTTGATCTCTGCCATCAAGTGGGGCATTGCTCAAAGCTAATCAGTTTATACCAATTTGGTGCTCATCTGGTCGGAAATTGTGCCTCGCCTGCTGTGGGCCAGGTAATTATCTGCCCCCCGGCTAGAACGCTTCCGTCAGAAAGTGAATGCTCAGGTTGCCAAGTTTGTTCGGCACATAGGGGGTTCGTCATCCTTCACAGGGATCTGGAGGGTAATAATGATGATCTGTTGAGACCGGATGGCGTCATCTTAATGACATTGGGTTGGACATATTCAACATCGGCCTGCAGCAAGGTGTGGAACAGGCGCTGGCTGCGGTGGGGCACTCGTCAGTTATTAACTGACGAACGGTTGGCGGTTTTCTTGACCTTGCCAGCAGTTAAATTTGCTGTAATGGGCTATGCCGTTGATGGAAAATTGGAAGTAGACTGTCTGTCCAGCAGTTATGGTAGGGACAGGCCCCACTTCCCTCTTTTAGTTAAGTGCTCACAGTACGACTGTGGCTGGCACTGGTTAAATATGTTCACATGTTATGTGTTGGAATTTAATAAAGCTGTGGCCTTGCCCTTTCCAACCCAATGGTTGTAAGTGTCTTATTTAATGGAGTGGTGGTGGGGGATTTGATCCCTTGGTGTTACGTTAAGTGGGACCTAAGCCCATTGCACCTCAGCAGTCAAGATAGTTTTAGAGAATGTCAGAAAACATATCCTCTATGGTTCAGAGCTTTATCATCCAAACACATTCAGATAGATGTAAAAGGAAGACATCTTCAGGAATGTACACCAGCACATGTTTATACAGCTGTATCTGAGAAGTCTTTATCTCGGGTTTCCAGCATAAGAACTGAGAAGGTATTGAACCAGTACTTGTTACTGCAGAACAGTTTAACACTAGAATAAGAGCTTTAATACAGAATACAGTTACGCATATTTCTAATCTTTGTGAGATGAAAACAAAGGCATAGTCCATCGTCATCCCTGGGGTGATAAAAAACCTTTCTTTGTGAAAACAAGGATTTGTATCATGACCAAAAGGAGGTGTCCTGTCATACCTAAACTTCACAGTACATATGTTTTATAGTTTAGGTCATCTTAGACAGGATAAGTTTTCTTTGAAGGAAAATATAAGATACTATTATTTCACAAATAGTTTTACAAATTTACAAAGCAATTGTCCCCTAATGTTTTAACATTTGTTGAAGAGAAAAGGTACAATAATTAATGTAAATATTTTATGCCTGAGTAATGATACTGAATCTCTTTTACAGAAATGGCATCTAAAATCAAATAAATATGGAGTATAACAAGCTCCTATGAAGAGCAAAGAAGAGCAAAGAAAATATCAGGAAAAAGGAAGGAATTCTCTCAGGAAGAATATCGGACAAAAGATTTATACTTCATATTTATGACTGTTTTATCTTATTCAACAAGGTTTTTCTAACCTAACAGAACTTGAAGAAGAAAGTTTACAAGATATCATGTATACATCGTATATACATTTTTTGATTATCCAATTATTCTGATATTATTGTTCATATTAAGTTAGGATTATCATTATTATTTTTATTTATTTTTCCTTATTCATATATTGAATATTTTTAGTTTACAACTGCACAATCATTCTAGTTAATAGAACATCTTTTGTTCATAACTTAAGAAACATATCACTATTAAAAGAACAATGGAACATTATGATAAGTTTTAGAGTGTAAAGTATATTTCCAAAGAGCTAAAATATTATTTGAGCACAAATATTGAAATATATTATTGCATCCTTTACTTATAATAATAATAATAATAATAATAATAATAATAATTGTTATTATTATTATTATTATTATTATTATTATTATTATTAGTAGTAGTAGTAGTAGTAGTAGTAGTAATACTTATTGATATTAGACATCCTTATGGTATACATTATTTGAATAGATAGATCTAAGAGGAGTTAAAAGTAAAGAGAAAAGCATTTAGAAGGAAAGCTATTTCTAGCTGCTTCAGCTCTGAGGAATATTGTGTCCCACATTTGATACAAGGATGCATATATGTGATATGAATGATATTTTGAATTTATTAAATTTAATTTAATATGATTAATCATAATTCAGGGGGGATTGTTAGAATATTATTCCAAATTCATAATTTGGCACTTATAGGTGTTATATTATATTCATGGCAAGCTTGCAAAACATATTTGGTTTTATGATTAGTCATAATAAATATTGTATGTGTGAATGACCTTGATCAAATGTTCAATAAAATAGTTCTCCATCTGAAGCTGAGTTAGTAATAAGTTTCTGGTGTAGCTAATTTGAGCATGACATATAAGGTATCTGGTATAGAATGTCAAGGGAGGTCCAAAATAGACCAGTATTTATGTAGTTAGAGGAATAATACATATTTGTTTATATCCTGTTAAGTTAGTTAATGGAGTCTCAGTCATATTATTAAGTATTACTATATAGTTACTTATTGTAGTTAAAGTTGGTAATATGTGTTCATATTAGTAGATGTTTGGTTATATGACATTACATGATCAGGACATTACTTCAAGTATAGAGTGTTACATATGGGCTTGTCAATCAAACTCCATATGACTCTCTGAGTTAGTATCTCCTTTTGGATATTGCTGAAGATATCAGAAATGAATGTGTGCCACACAAGGGTCTAAGTTCTTGTGAGGTTATGACATTCCTATGTAACATATAAAGCTTCGAGATTGAAGGTCAGACAGGACAGACACACACACACACACCCACTAGGAGAGATGACACTGACATATTTACATGAAGACACTTTGACAAGTTGGAACAGCTGAATTCTCGCAGAAGTCTAAAGCCTCGTACACAGAATCGGATTGTTCGCCAACAAAACAGTGGAATTTTGTCCGAAGGGCGTTGGCCCAAACTTGTCTTGCATACACACGGCCACACAATTGTTGGCCAACAATTACAAACGTAGTGATGTACTAGACGTACTATGAGCAAATAAAAAGGAAGTTCAATAGTCATGCACCACCCTTTGGCCTCCTTCTGCTAATATTGTGTTAGTAGAAGTTTGGTGAGTGTCGATTCATGCTTTTCAGCCTCCTGCTTGTCAGTTAGTTTCTGATTTTCAGGTCGTGCTTGTCAGTTCCTTTCTGTTTTTCAGTGTGTGCTTGTCTGGTCGTTTCTGTTTTTTAGTGCGTTCTTTTCAGTTCGCTTCTGATTTGAAGTGCGTGCTTGTCAGTGCTATTGTCTGCATTGTGCCACCACCCAACTCGAGCTCTTATTATTATAATTATAAGGGCTTTTGCAGCATAGTGATGCTAGCTATAGTGTTTGCAAATTACGAGTTCTTGTACCTGGACGTTGGGAAGAATGGCCGCAACTCGAATGGAGGGGTGATTGCACAGACCGAATTCTACCGTTGGCTACAGAATGGCACCTTACATTTGCCACCTCCTGAGTAGAACGTCGAGGGCTTCAATTTTGTATTTGTTGCAGATGAGGCCTTTGCTCTGGGAGAACATCTTATGAGACCCTTTCCCATGAGGAACCTCGCGCCAGAGCATAGGATCTGCAACTATAGGCTGTTTCATGCCCAAAGGGTTGTAAAGAATGCATTTGGAATACTGTCAAGTCGGTTCAGACTTTTTCTAACAGCAATTAACCTGGCCGAATGCAAGCTAAACCATGTAGTATTGAGCTGCTGCATCCTGCACAATCACTTACGGAGGAATACAAGCAGCTACCTTGCCTCACTTCCAAGTGAGGTTGACTTTTCTGTCTTAGACCCAGCTGATCCTGCTGTGATGATGGCTCTGGAAAGTGGCTGTGCTGGGTTGCTCTCCAAACAGCCCGAGATGTCCGGCAACAGTATATGGACTATTTTGTGAGTCGAGGGGCAGTGGCTTTGCAGCAAAATGTTGCTGGTCCTGAATACATTTTTGATTTGAAAACTACAAAACAGAAATCCCCCTATTGGGGCTTTAATGCAGCCAGTGGTATATGATGAACAGGATACAAAAGAAGTAGTAATGGCTATTTTATTTTAATAATACAGAAAGTACTGACAACAAGAATTAGGACGTAGGCTAAAATCCAAAAATGAACAAACTAAGAAAAAAATGCCAAAGGCGGTGTGCGATAGAGTTACATCATAGGCAACAGTGATACAATAACACAGAGATGTTGATTGTGTGAGATGCTGACGCGTTTCGACCCCAATGGGTCATCTTCAGAGGATAAATATATAGAAAAACTGTAAAAATGTAAACATGTGTCAAACGATTTGAAGCCAAGAGAAAAAGAATATATAAATATATAAACAGTTCCATATGGTGCATCTTTACCAATCACGGTGTACTCGATGGTTACAGGTGGCCATGATATGAGGTAGTTTCCCTCTTACTTATGTCCCCGATCTCCTGGCGGGTGGGCCAGTCCCAGGGGGAGCGAGCGAGTGCCAACCACACATGTCTTACAAGGAATCACACATTAGGTATCCCCAAAGGGTAGGGGAAGGGGAGGGGGTATATACTGCACTTCCGATAAAATCACAATGTATGTTGAGTAGCAGATTCCAGAGTAAGGTTTATAAGGCAAAAAAGACAAAGGAAGAATATGTCTATGTGGCTGTTTGAATACAAAAAGTTAAAACTGAATGGCGGATGTGATGGGATAATGAGTCCATACAAAAGGGAAGACATCAAGGATAACAAAATGTGAGGAAAAGAGTGGAGGAAGGAGGGTGAGGGAAAAGAACGAAGGGAAGATGAGTGATAAACAGGGATGGAATGGGGGGGAGGAGGAGAGAAGGGGGAAGGTACCTGGGGGCGGGAGAAGAGAAAAAAAAAAAAAAAAGAATTAAAATAAAATAGGAATGACAGATGTATTGTATGGGTCGACTCCCAAATCACATCCTTGTTAGTGGGTGAGGAGGTTAAGACACTAGGGTGTAAGTGTGTAGAGGCCGGAAAGTGTGGGGGTGTGGGGGAAGCCCCACCAGGGGCCAAAAGGAGTGAATAGTGAAAAAACAAAGATGAACGTGAGCAAAACAAAACAAAGCAAAAAAAACCCCATGTAGGTGTAATGAGTGAGTGACATGTTTGAAAAGCATGTGAGGTGAGAGGGTGAGTGGGGGGGATAGTTTCAGTGTGAAATTGATTAGGTAACAAAGCAATTAATCAAGAATGGTCTAAGGTGTCACAAAGTGTTGAACGGGTAAGTAAAATATTAACAAGATGAAGGAAGGTAACACAGGTGTGGTGTGGGCCACGCATCATGAATGCAATAAAGAGATGTATGAAGCAATGGGGAATGTGTACTTACTACCAAGTTAGATGATAAGGCAGCACAGAAGCGTCCAGTGGCAACAAGTAATCCCACTGGACCTTTCCTAATGCCAACATAGTTTATAAAGAAGCTGATTTGCCTAAATGTCTCGCAGGTGCAGGTAACCCTCCATCCGTTCCCCCATGAGGGAAGAGCGACGCAATGGCGGCGCTCGTGGTGTGACTCCCTCGGCGTTCCAGAAGAGAAGTTCTCCCGGATACACCCGTCACCTCCACCACAACTGCGTGGGCGCTGTGACGTCACGAGCACGCACGTGGTAACGCGCGTGCGCGGGCGACCAAGGCGTCCAGAGGGGATCCGGAATGCCGTGGCAGGGATATGGGTAGCGTCCACCTAGTGGGCACGTAGGGAGACGCAGGACCCTTTGCGTCTCCCCACCCTGCCAGGAAGGCATGTGTGTAGCATCTCCACCCCCCAGGCGACATGGCCCACCTAGGCCACTAAGTGGTGGCTGTAACATGGAGAAGGGGGAAGAAGGAAAATTTTTGATTTGATACTAAACTTCTATTTCATTTGAATTACTGTTTGTGTTTCTTATCTGCCTCCTAGGTTCTCAAATGGCCTTCATTGTGGCCAGTTTCTACAATAGTGCAAACGTAACTTATTTCCTACATGAGGTAACAATCTCTTTTTTCAGCTAACTATTATGATGTGCTGTGGGTCTGCTACACACACAATGTTATTGTTGTTAATGTATGTAATGCAATAATGATAAAATTATTCTGCCTTTTCACCTCTAATTAATTGCTTTGGGGCCCTAAAATTGCCTGAGTTTGCCACATTTTAGAGCACATTGTCACTGTAACTACACCAACTTAACAAATACACTGGTATTGAGCATTGAAATAAGTAGCCACACATTGTTTAGTATAAAACATTTTACTCCAAGTACATTCACATGTGCGTTTTAAAAGGTTTTTGAACAAATCAACATATTGGTGTATAACATGTATGTTTGACATTATTATGCCTTTTTTGGGGCTAAACAGGCATGTTTAAAAACATAACATACACAGCCCCAACTAAGGAACTTACAAAGTTCGACTTTGCTAAAGTGAAGGCCATATGAGACATTAGTATCCCAAAACTGTGTTGATGTTGCCTTCCTCAGATGGGATGATCTCACCCTTCTTAAAGCCAAAATTTGAAGCCACGTACACGTAGAGGCATAACTGTTAAATGTTCCTTATGATCCCCTACCCAAAATGTGTGTAGGTAGAAACAGGTTATTTCCTAAAGCCCAAAAACACACAGTGTGTCAACATGTGCTATCTGCCATCACAGAATATCAATGTATGCGTTTTGGGGCTTTAGCAAACTAGATATAGGGAAAGACACACATTTTAGGCATAGGATCATGAAGGAATTCCGAATTTTGTGTCTCAATTTGTGTGCATCTTCAATTTTTGGCTTTGTGATTCTTAAAATCACATAAAGATTACAATTAAAGCATTTCTTAGGGCAGTGTTTCACAACTCTTCTTCTCCAGATGCATTTCTAGGTCATGTTTTCTATATTTTTTTCTTTTAGCGCAGGTGATGATGTAATTTTCGAGGTTAGTAATTCACACAGTCATTTTTAGCCTGCGGAAAATAAAGAAAACAGGACCTGGTGTTGTACCTAGAGAAGTGGAGTGGCTAAACCCTGACCTCAGACACTATAAAGCCTAGATTCACATTGGAGCAATTTGTCATGCGGTTTGATAGATAAAATTGCATGACAAGTCGCAGCCTATTTGAGGCAATGGCACTATTCCAATCGGTGCGTCACTGATTTAGCGGTGCCACAACAATTTGCAAAAGTAGTTCCTGCACTACTTTTTGCAATTTTAGGTTCGACTTCAATAGACATCTGTGCATGAAGACACACAAATGTCTATCAAGTTGCACCTGAAATTGCACTGACCTTGTTAATTCGAAATTGCGCTACTTCAAGTGAAGTAGTGCGATTTCAAATTAGCATCAATGTTAACCAGGGCTTAAAAATAAAAAAAACATGGGAAATCTTAAAACTGCAAACAGGAGCCAACACGTGGAAGAAAACTTCAGGCCAGATGAACTTAAAATTTGGCAAGCATGTCGACATAATCACGTATTCTTCTCTGTAAAGCAGTGGCAGCCTCCTTTATTTTCTCAAGCTCAATCAAAGCCTGCATCATATCTGCACTCATACGGCCAATTATGCATCTTGGAAGTTCGTGTCCTTGTAAGAAGAGAAAAAAGTATTAAGGAAATGATGGTCAAGTGGCTGAGGCCCTACATAGTGAATTATGGTCAAGTTACTAGTCAAATTGGGGAAATACTTACCCACCCAGTCTATTGTTGCTTGCAACCTTCTTGCCCTTCAGACACCTACACTGCTAGGAATGTACACACTGCAAATACTCTGTAATCTTGGCCCTGGTGCCTGGGTCTACAAAACTCGGGTACCTAGCAACACTGCCAGCTCCTTCCTCCTCTTCCTTCTCCATGCTAATGTTAAGGCACTACATACTTTGCTAATGTCTGGAGTGGGTGTTTCTTTTGGACATCTAAACATTTGACATGTATACACATTTGAAGACAGATTCCAAAAATACTTACTTGCGCAAACGAGAGGCTCACGTATATTTTCTTCCACTTCTGGGTCTCTTTGGCCCTCTGTTTGACTTGCATCAGGGGATGTTACATCCACAGTAGGAAGGTCTGTGCTGGGTCCAGGTGTCATATCCCACGTCTCCAAACCAACATCCTGGTTCAGCTGAACCCACTCACTTTCCTCTAAAAAGAAATAATACAACATTCATTAATCCCCTCCAAGTCACATATGTTTCTAGCATCCATTTTGCTGCATTAGTTGACCAACCTTGCACTAGGGACAATGTTTGTTCATGTCTAGTTGACTACACCATAAACAGCTGAACTGTGTTTTTTCCCCCTTCAAAATGCATCAAAAAGGGAAGGTGATGTCATTTTACAGAGGGTAAACACTGGACAAGTGCCAACATTGAAAAACTCAATGCAGTTGCCCCCCACCCCTCTTGTCTCCTATGGGATAGGGGATTTAGGAGGCTCATTCTAGCAGGCGGGACTCTGTGTGACTGTGATCCCCAGGGCCTCTCCTCTAGCCATGTCTACCCTGGCAAGGCTGCATTAATGGGCAGCCTTGTCAGGATAGACATGGGTACAGGCAGCAAAAAGAAAGTGTTCTTTACCCCTTAAGTTCCGCCCTAAGCCCAGGGCCTTTGGCCCACCTAGAATCACCCTTGTCAGTGGCTAAATGAGTGTGTTTGAAGTTGTCACTTACGATTTTGGGGGAAGCTGGCCTTGAAGTCTCCCTAGTTGGGGCCCAGGCGATGGTAGCCCCCCCTTTGTCCCCTCTGGTGGCTTGTCTGTAGCCTCTTTTTTTTGTGCTTCCCCGTTGAAAGCAGAGTAAAAAAAAAATTTTTAGACAAAAAATGGCAAAAAAATAACATATTTAAATGTTCATATCTGCTTTCTATTTACCTTCATGTTAAAAAAAACAAATTCAGACAAAGATTAGAGAAAACATTATCTATAATTTTAAAAACCTACTTGGAGAAAGCACATATACAGACAGCTAATTTACACATATACATATTGTTCAGATACAAATGTTGCTTACTTTTTTTGATGATGTGATGGATGGACTCCATCTGCCCTTGCTTGCGTTGCTTTAAATCTGACCATCGCTTTCGGATTTGGTCCTTCGTTCATTTGACCATTCGTTTCGAGCTCCAAAATGGCGAGGACCTTTTCCAAAATATGGTCTTTTCGGCTGTTGGGCCTTTCATAGTTGCGCAGCTTACAATCGTAGCCATGCTTCTCAAGCATACGCACCATCTCCACCATCTCAGCCTTGCTCATGGGGGTGGCTTTGTGCCTCCTATAAGATCCACTACCGCGGGGATGCCTAGAATCCTCGGAATCCACCATGCTGTCACACTCCTGAATGTTCCACCGTGTGTGTCACATACAGAAGAGAGATAGTCATGCTCCAGCATCATGACGCACTGAGAGCGGAGTTTCATGCATGCGCAGTGTATATAAAGCCATAACTGCAGTATAGCAATGATCTGGGAGTGGAGGTGGAATGATCAACATCGGCAAAAGAAAGGATAAAACGAAGGTACAATTGTAAATTTGGGAATCAGTGGTTAGTGGCCTATACTGCTTATAGATTGAGGCCTATATTGGGACCAGATTATGTATGAGTTTAGCCTGACATTAGGGTTTGTCTTGTGTTGTGTCTTGCAAGCACAATGGTGGATAAATTCACAGAGCCAGATTTTTTGCCAGATTTTATGCAGCAGTACCAGGAGCTGCCGTGTCTATAGCAAGTCAAAAGTAGGGATTACTCCAATAAAATCAAGAGGAAGGCAGCAATGGGGAAACTGTTGGAATTGGTGAAGCCTCTGTATCCCACAGCAGACATCAATTATTTTAAGGCCAAAATTGGTAACCTGTGTAGTACATATAATAGGGAGCGCAAGAAGGTCATGGAATCCCAGAGAGCGGGAGCATCAGCAGATGACATATATGTCCTCAGGCTGTGGTACTACTACAGCCTGCATTTTTTGTCAGACCAAACAGAACCACGCCCATCACTCTCAACACTTCCTTTCACATCAGCTGAGGCCACAGCTCCTGAGGTCCACCTTTGTCCTTCTACACAGGAAGAAGATGTGGAGGAGCCCAGCTTGACCCAGGTATAGCATCGTTGAACATATTTGTAGACAAAAATGTACTGATGTTAACTAGACGTTATTGATCTCAAATTTCTGCCTTAACAAAGTGGTTTACATATCAATAGACAGTAGTGGCCAAAAACGATTGGGACAAGAATGAAAAATGCAGGGGTCAGAATGATAGTCTTTTCTACTTGTCAACATTCAATTTGCAACAGTCATGAGCTCAAAATTGTGTGTGATTGATGACCAAAAAAACACAAATATGTCCCATTTTCATACACAGGAAAGTCTCAGTCAGGACGAGCCCATGCCCAACAGCCAGACGGAGTCACAGATTCCTCCCCTACGCCCTCCTACTAAAAGGGCCAGGAAGACCAGAAACCTGAAAGACGCCGCCGCTGTATTCCTCATGCATGCAACAAGTACCATTAGCATGGCCCTGGATGCCCAGGAGGCATTTGGCTGCATGACCGCCAATAAGCTGAAGGATATAGAGGAGGACTAACGCAGTATGTGTGAGGAGCTGATCCTAAAGCTCCTCACCAAGGGGAGGAGGGGCCAAATTACACAGAAAAGCCACATCTGTGATTTAGATCACAATCCTCTACCACCTCCACAGACACCACAGACACCCCACCCACCACAGCAGCATGGCGGACCATGGCAAATGCAGCCCCAACACCCCCAACAAGCCTGCTGGGCTGGGGATTTTCACCCCTACAAATTGTAATTTTTGTTTTGTTTATTTTTTAAATAATGATTTGACTTGTTCTATTTTTTTTTGTTTTGTGCAGAGAATGCATTTTTTATTTAATTTAGTTTATTTGTGTGGAAGGAATTATTGAGAGCGATGGCCTGGGTTTGGTCTGGTCTGGCAAAAAGTGCAGGCTGTTGTAAAACCACAGCCTGGGGACATATATGTCATCTGCTGTTGCTCCCGATCTCTCGGAGTCCAGGACCGTGTTGTGCTCCCTATTAAATGGACTCCTCAGGTTACCAATTTTGCTCTTCACATAATTGATGTCTGCCCTGGGGTACAAATGCTTCAACAATTCCAACTGTTTCTCCATCACTGCCGTCCTCTTGATTTTTATGACCTTGTGCTCCCTATTAAAAAAAAATTTAGTTTGAGAAATGACATGACTTAAAAAAGGACAGTTTGTTTGTGAGTAGGCAGGTACATTTCAAAAATACAATGTCAAATTAACAAGGGACACCAACATAGTTGTATCTTTGAGCTTAAAAACTAGGAGATAATAATGGTGTTGTGATAACTTGATCCAAAATAAAAAAAAGAAAACAAATATTATTCTGGATATCACTAGAAAAAAAGCCTTTTGAAATAGGTTTGGCAGAACTCTGTCAACATCACCAGCAAAGCAGCTTCATTATTATCCCATTATAAAGAAGAAGAGAATGTGCACCGCATTGAGAGATTTCATAATTTGCCGCGTCACAAATGTGATATCTCCATTACGAATGCTAGTTTTACAAGACCGACTGTTTCCAGCTTGTCCTTGCTTCTGAGCATGCGTGTTTGTACTTTGGACTTTTTTCTGACGGACTTGTACACACGCGCTCGGAAAATCCGACAACACACATTTGTTCGTGGAAAATTTGAAAACCTGCTAGGGAACATTTGTCCACGGAAAATCTGACAACAATTGTCCGATGGAGCATACACACGGTCGGATTTTCCGCCAACAGCCTGTCATCGAACATTTCCCGTCGGAAAGTCTGATCGTGTGTACGAGGCTTAGGAATGTCATTTCCTGATTCTTTTTGGTCACACAAGACAGCACGGAGCCAGAAGGCAGCAGCCATGAAGCACACCTGCTTTTATAAGCTTATTACAGCTTTATAACTATTTATTCTATTCCATATATTTTTACCTACACTGAACTGAATTATTATACTTTTTTCATTGTATTTATGAGGCCAACTGTGTGACAATAAACTCACACTTTGTTTTTAAGTCAGTCTGACTATCAATGCTATTCATCCAGAAATGCCCTTGAGATACAAGAACATTAGATATTATTTTTATTCTTCAACTAACCACAAAAATCTATCCTTTGGGAATGCCTCCTACTCTCAACATGCTGGAATGCTATATTTAACATTATCTCTGAAATTACTCAACAGTAAATCCCTATGAACCCAGCACTAGCAAAACTATCCCTAGATGTAGATGCTCTCCCATTTAAATCACAACATACTATTACCCACATACTTCTAGCAGGAAGATTATCACACATGAGAATGTGGAAAACCCTGTTACCTCCTACCCTAAGAGAAGTGATAGATCCAACTCATTTACTTTGCTCCTATGAACAGACAATAGCCTCCTGCTCTGGGCGGCTACAACGCTCACTTCTCCAATGTTCACCTTGGAACTCTTGGTACTCAAAAAATTGGTAACTCCATGACAACTGCCTCTAATGTACTCAATGTATCTATCTTTTTTTTTTATAATTGATATTTTATTATACTTTTATCACATTCCAATCTTTAATACATTACAAAACCTTTCATCCTATTTACATACAATATAGAGGTAGTATATACACACACTTTCTGTTGGGTATTTCCCTCCCCCCCTCCACACAACAAAAAGAAAAAAAAAAAAAAAAAAAAATTTTTTGGTATATACATAGATAAATATCTATATACTTTCCCCCTTACTCCCCCCCTCTCTCCCCCTCCCTCTCATCCCCTCCAACCCAAACTTTCACCACACTTTCACCTCCTTAAGTTGTATACATTCCAAATCCGTGTGTTCACATATTTCGCTTTTACCAGATCACCTAATATACTACAGGTGGAAAAAAAAAAAAAAAAAAAAAAACCCACACCACACAAAAAAAAACACAACCCCACACATCAAATTTCCCAGCGTCAAGCATAATTCCAAAAAATTACCTTCCCCACTACCCTTGCTTTTTGCCTTTAAAAAAAACCCATTCCTCCTCTAGTTACCCCTGTGATTCTGTTTTCATTCCTTTCTTTGTGTTCACACTATTTCATCATTCCAAATTTTCCTTTTCTTTCCCCCATTCCCAATGTGCTTTGTGCTCTTCTTATCTCTTATTTCTTCATTCCCCTTTACCCTTTCTTTCCCCAACCCCCATATGTTATTCACCCCCCTCCCTCAACCCCCCCCCCTGTTCCGAGAGCAATAGTCTCTTTCCCCCCTTGTGACAAAAAAAAAAGAAAAAAAAAACCACTACAAGTGTACTAGTGCTCACTCCCCTCTTCTTATGTGGGTATCCGACTTAATCTGGTGAGAAAAAGAAGAAGAAAAAAAAAAAAAAAAAAACACCCCGGAAAAAAAAATATAGGAAACAAGAGGGAGGTAGTCCGGGGGGGAGAGAAAAAAAAAAAAAAAAAAAAGAGATAACTAACCCCCCCCCCAACTCAAACCCCTCCCCTCCCCTTACTCCTCTCCATTCTCTGATGTATGAGCAGGTCCATGCCTTAACTCATTCCCCCTTCATCGTTCTCATCCTCATCCCGGGCATCCTCTGCTGGTTTAGGTCCCTTTTCTCCCATTTTAATCGGAACGTCCCTATTCCATCAAGTTACTTTATTCCTATTTATACTATCTCAGTTGATTGTTGTTTCCAGGCCTTCCATATTTCATCAAACTCCTCCTGTTTATCCTTAATTCTGTGTACCCATTCTTCCGCCTCCATTATTTTATCTACTTCTTTTTTCCATTCTAGCATTGTTGGGCATCTACTATTCTTCCAGTACCTTGGCACCAGTGCCTTTGCTGCATTCAGCAAGTGGGGGATGATACTCTTTTTATAAACTTTGTTCGGTGTTGGCATCCCATGGAACAGGAAGTGAAATGCTGAAAATTCTATATGTTTTTCCGTCATCCTCCTGATCCAAGGAGCCACCGCCTCCCAAAATTTTTTAATTTTCGGGCACGTCCACCATATGTGGAGATATGTGCCTCTCTCCTCACATCCCCTCCAACAACGTGCCTCTTCCTTTGGGAGCATTTGTGCTATGCGGACAGGGGTACGGTACCATCTGGCCAGAAATTTATATGCCATCTCCTGGGTATGTGAGCTTATTGAGGAGGTGTGAGTAGTTTTAAACAATCTCTTTACCTGTGAGGTTGAAAACCTCCCCCCTAGTTCTCTCTCCCATTCCTTAATAAAATAGGGGATTGTAGTACTATTGATGTTAAGTATTAACTTATACATCCTCGACAATAGATGTTTAGTTTCTGGGCTTTTCAAGTTCCAAGATTCTAAGACAGTGAGGGTATTCAGAGGTCTAATCAGGGACTTCCTTTTATTATAAAAATCAGTGATTTGGAAGTATCTCCACAAAGACATCGGAATATCCCCCCATTCCTCTATCAGGTCCTTTAGGGGGATCAATTTACCCGATGGCGCTATCCTCGCACAGGTTACACCTCCTTCTCTTCCCCACCCTTCTAAGTTCTTCTTGTCCTCCCCTGGTTCAAACCAAGGGAATCCCTCAAGTGGAGCTAATGGGGAAATCATAGGCGCAAATTTACCTAGAGCGTTCACCTTATCCCATACTGATAATGTTGTTTTAGTTATAGGTGATGTCCATTCCGACAATCCCCTATTCGCAGTTGGAATCCACGGTGCTCCTTCTAAATCTCTGCCAGCTATTGTCTTTTCCAGATTTACCCATATCTTATTTGCAGCGTCATGACGCCAATTTAAAATTCGAACTAGCGCCATGGCTCTGTAATATAAATTCAAGTCTGGTAATCCCAGCCCTCCCTCCTCTTTATGCCTCCTGAGTATTTCATATGATATTCTTGGGTGTTTGTCCCCCCATACAAATTTCGTAAGAGCCCTTTTTATCTGCTTGAAAAAGGTTTGTGGGAGTGTTATAGGGATAGTGTATAGTATATAAATAATTCTCGGTAAGACATTCATTTTTATTACGTTCACTCTTCCAAACCAAGTCATCAAAAGTCCTTTCCAGCTTTTCAGGTCACTCTGTATATTTGCTAATAGTGCACCATAATTGAGCTCATATAACCTCTTTAAGTTCGCTGTTAAATTTGTCCCCAGATATCTCAGAGAGTCCGTGTTCCAAATAAAAGGAAAGCCAGCTTGTATGGCCATCCTAGTCTTGGAGGGGACATGGCTTGGCATCAGAGTTGATTTTTCCGGGTTTATCCTAAAATTAGATAAGGCTCCAAACCTCTCTATTTCCCCCATCAATTCCTTTAAGGATTCCTGTGGTTTGGATAAGTAAAATAAAAGGTCGTCCGCATAAGCCGACACCTTATGCTCAACTGCCCCAATACGGATCCCGTTAATCCCTCCATTCTTCCTTATTTTACACAGAAAGGGTTCAAGGATCAAGGCAAACAGCAGGGGTGACAATGAGCACCCCTGTCTAGTCCCATTCCAGATCTCAAAACTCTCCGATAACACTCCATTTACCTTGACCCTTGCTCTGGGTTTATTATACAATGCTAAGACCCATCCCATCATACGTTCTCCCAGGCCCACCCCCCTCAGAACTTCCGACAAGAAGACCCAACCAACCCTATCAAATGCTTTTTCAGCATCCATAGAGATCAGGACCCTTGGGATTCGCTCTGGTCCATTTTGAGCCCAGTGCAATATCTGTAAGGCACGAATTGTATTATCTCTAGATTCCCGTCCTTTTATAAATCCCGTTTGGTCTGGTTGTATTATTGTTGCTATATGATCTTGCATCCTGAGAGCCAGGATTTTGGATAGGATCTTCGTGTCAGAGTTCAGGAGGGAGATGGGCCTATAGTTAGCGCACACTTGCGGATCCCTCCCTTCTTTCGGGAGGACCGTCACATGTGCCATCAAAGCTTCTGTTGACAATGGCTTAGAATTTTTTACAGAGTTGAGGTAGTCACAGAATGGCTGAGCCAACTCCGGAAGGAACTTTTTATAATATATATTCGTAAGACCGTCCGGGCCCGGGCTTTTCCCCAATGCTAGTCCTCCCACCACTTTTCCCAACTCCTCCACTGTAATTGGTTGTTCCATTTCCTGCAGTGCTGTGGTTGAAATTTCTGGTAGTTCTGACGTCCTTAAGTATTCCCTGATCTCCTGCCTCATTCCTCCCCCCTCTTCTCCTCTTTTATCCCCCTCTATATTATATAGGGATCTATAATACCTTTGGAATTCTGCTGCTATTTTATGGGAGTCAATAACCTGTTTATTACCTGCTGTTAATTTATGAACGTGCCTTGATTCCTGTAGTTTTTTTAATTGTCTCGCTAGCATTTTTCCCCCCTTGCTACCTTGTTCATAAAAGCGATGTGCAAAGTATCTTTGCTTGTTTTTAAGTTTCAGATCTAAACACTTGGTTAACTTCAGCCTCAACTCCAGCAGCTTATTGTCGTCCTCCGGATCCCGACTTTTTTTATGTTTTATCTCATTTTTATGTATCTCCTCTAGGATATCCGTGATTTCCTTTTGTTTTTCTTTCTTAAGGCGTGACCCCTGCGAAATCATCTCCCCCCTAATAACCACTTTATGTGCTTCCCACACTACTTGGTTAGACACCTCATCTGTTTTATTAATCTCAAAATACGATATCAGACCCCCCTTCAGGGCTTCAAAGGCCCTTTTATCATCCAAAATAGATTCATTTAGTCGCCAGTTCCTTTCTTTTTTGCCTACGTCACCCATTCGTATGCTCAGAGCGACTGGCGCATGGTCTGATATCGTAATTGAGCCAATTACTGAGGATTTCACAAGATGTAAATCAAATTGATCAACCAATAATAGATCAATCCGTGAATAGGTGTTATGTATTCTTGAATAGTAACTATAATCCCTTTCACGGCCATGCAATATCCTCCAGCTATCTACCAAATGTAGCTCTCTAAGACTCTTTTTTAAGTGTCTCTGTGCTCTAAAAGATAGTACTGTCTTACCAGATGAGGTGTCCATTTCAGGGTCTAGAGTGAGGTTAAAATCCCCTCCCAGTATCAGTATACCTTCCCTCAACTTTTCAAGTTTTTTCATTGTTTTTGATATAAAATCTACTGTACCATTATTAGGGGCATAAATTGATGCAAACGTGTAATATTGATTCTGTATTCTTCCTTTTACACACAAGAAACGCCCTTCCAAATCCCTCTCCACTTCTTCAAGTAAGAAAGGAGTTGTTCTATTAATTGCTATTGTGACACCTCTAGCTCCACGGATAGGAGAGGTTGAGTGAAACCATTGATTAAATGGAAGGCCTGGTAATCTGGGGATCGACCCTGCTGTGAAGTGCGTCTCCTGGAGGAATATAACATCTACCCTCTGGCCGCGCAGTTCACACCAGAGACGCCCCCTCTTATTTGGAGCTCCTAAGCCCCTTACATTATATGATACTATCTTCAATTCTGTCATTCAATATATACAGCCCCCTGTACCTGTCTCCACGGTGTTCCAAGAGGATTTTCCCCGCTCAGAAGGTACGGAAGGAGAACGATGCCCGGGATGGATGAAACATACTGCGAAAAAAATGGGGAAAAGCGAGGAGGGGGAAAGAGAGAGGAGAAGAGAAAAAAAAAAAAACCCCCACAACCCCAACAACCCCCCCCAACCTCCCCCCCAAACCCAACCCTCCTCCAACAGACACACATGCACATACACACCTAATATTTCCTGTCATCTCCCCTAATTGGAGGATCAATCTCCCTATAGATATACCTCCCATCTCTGAGATTGTCCTCCCATCTGCCATACTGCAGAAAAAATTGTCCCCCTTTTGGGACTTTCCTATCGGGCAAAGATGATTTACGGTATGGATTAAGGTAATCCGGTTTCTCCCTGGGCCCTGAGAGCAGGAGGAGCCGTTTACACTGTAGATAATATTAAATCTAAGGACCAGAGACAAACATATAACCAAGTCTCCACTTGCAGCTCTAAAGGGCTATCCCAGCTCAGGGGTCCAGTGAGAATAGGGAGACAGGTGGGGAAGGAAGGGAACAGAAAAACCAGGCAGGGAAAACCCCCCCCCAATCCCCCCGCCCCCCCCCAGCCCACCCCTCCCCCACCCAGTCACCCCTCCTTTGTCTATAGTCCTATAATCACATTTGTCCATCTCTGTTATTCTTCCTTCCTCTGCTTCTACTTGGGACTTGGTTCCATTGTTCTGGGCGAGGCAAAGGGGCTCTGGAGCTATTCAATCTCCAGTCTGGAAAATCAACCGGCGGTAAACCCAAAGTTTCTGTAAATTTTTTTTAAATCGTCCTTATTTCTCAGAACAGCAGATTTTCCCTCTCGGGATGCCTTTACACAAAAGGGGAATCCCCATCTGTATTTTACTTCTGCCGCTCGCATAGCTTCCAATAGAGGTCTAACTGTACGGCGTTGCATTAGTGTCCGATATGATAAGTCCGCATAGAGAGAAATCTGGTGCCCTTCATATACTATCCTTGGATTTTTACGTGCTGCATTCATAATAGACTCCTTCAAAGTAAATTTATGCAGTTTACATATGATATCTCTGGGCCTGTCCAAGCTCTGATTGGTGAGAGACGTTGTACGATGCACTCTATCTATTTCAATAACCTCTGGGGCTTGCGCCCCCAGTATTTGGCGAAACAACTCAGTCACCAATTGTGCTAGATCTGCATCCCCCTTTCTCTCGTTTAAACCTCTTATACGGATATTCTGCCTGCGTGTTCTATTTTCTTGATCATCAGTTTGATCTAGCAGTGAATTTAATTTTTCCTCATATTCCTTTATTACTTCTTGAGAGTCCACCACTGCTTGCTTGATGTCATCCTGGGACATCTCAATTTCTTCCACTCTGCGTCCCAATGCTGTTGTTTCCTCCCTGACCTCTTCAACCATTTGTTTACAGGACGCTTCCACCATAGAGATAAGCATTTGTATGTCATTTTTAGTGGGGAGAGATCTCAAGTGCTCTCTAAGTTCCTTATCCAAGTTTATCTTCACTATTTCAGGCTGGTGTATTTCTTGCTCTGTACTGGGGGATTGGGTCATGGGGGTCGTAGGGGACCATTGCTGTTTCTGTGCTTCTATGTCACTATTAGCCGCTTCTATATCTCCTCCGTGCAGCTCACCCTCCCCAGTCCTCTTCCCTGACACAGTTCTGTGTTCCAATCCCCCATTTCCCCTTGTATCTTGCCCACCTTCCAGCTTTTGGCCATCTCTGTGGTTCTCATTGTAACTCAGTCCCACCACTTCATGGTTACCTTGCTCATGGCATACCCCGTTCTCACCTCTCTCCGCTCCCCCCTCAGCCAAGTCTCCCATCCTCCTTAGGCTCCGCTGGCCCTTCAATGGTGTCTCCTCACCTTGTTTCTGGCTGCTTCGGGTGTCTGACCCCACATACCTCACCCCTCCATATCCCGACAGCCTCCGCTCTGCCTTGCTTTGTTCTATGCTCTGCGGTGATAGGTATGCTTTCATGGAGCCCGACTGTGCCTTACCCTTTCCACAGGGCGGTAATGCATGACGTCTTCGGGCCGACATCTTTTGGCTGAGAGGAGGAGTCTCGTGGAAGTGAGGGGGTTACTCTTCGGTGCCGGTGCTCTCCACTTCCGTGACGGCGTCCCTGGCTGCTCTCTCCCAGCTCTTTCTCTCCTCTAAATGCCAACTGGCAATGGGGATAGAGGAGCTATCACCAAGGCGATTCTGTGTCCGTTGCCCCTAGGACGGCGTCTCCGGTGGCTCCCCCGGCTAGAGGTGACGCGCCATGGGTATCTAGGAAGGAGCTATCATACAAGCTCAATGCTCCTCATGTCTCTCAGAGCCCGGGAACCTCCGCACGCTCACGCAGCGCGTCCTCTCTCCATACCACGCCCCCCAATTGGGGTAAGTTTTTACCAAAGATCTCAATGTATCTATCTTTAAGCAATTCTATGATGGACAGAGTTGAACTTTCCCAGGGCAAAGTTTGTTCCCATTAGGGTACCTGGGGTGAGTTCAACTCCCATCTTTTGCATACCTATTGGTTACATTAGTTACATCTTAGCTATTTCATTGCCCCCTCCGTGGGAACCCTTTATGTCCTATTTTTATACCCTCTGTCTATACATTGTCATTCTATCATACCGTATAATGGCCATGTTTATTTCATGTTAATTACTTGTCTTTCAAAACGCACTAAAAATTATTGAAACAAAAAAAATAAAATAAAGATATTTAATACTGTGTTAAATCTTTGTAAATTATACTTGCCCTTTAATCTCGATTCTTTATTAGCTGTAAGGTGGTTAGATTGAGATAGAGTTATTAGTTAAACATTGATATTCTGAGTGGTGGGTGGCTGAGCTTGTCACTCCTTTTGTGACCTGTTAATGTGCCATGGTAACAACAAGTTTGTATGATGAAGAGGGATGCCTATTTGTTACAACACTGAGCTGATACCTACAATGTTTTTCTGTTAAGAGAACTGACAAAAGTTATGATAGTTTATTACATACAGTACTTTGCCAGAAATGACTTTTTTTTAGAACTACCTTATTAGGTAGAAGCAGCTGGCCTGCCACTTTTTAGGCTTTGAAAGTCTCTGAATTTTAGCTTGAGTCTCCATGAATAACCATGAGCTGTAGGAACTTCAGGTCTCTGCAATAAATCTCTCAGCTAGCTTTCTAACATACCTTCATATCAAGTGATAGGGAGGATGGATTGATCTTGCTTTTGATCATAGTCTTTCCTTTTCCTGTTTCCAAATCTGTAGTCTCATCCATCATATATAGGAGACAGAGGATATTTCACTGCTTCACTTTATGTTTATAGTCTTGGAAAATTACCATCAAGACAGCAAGTGCACAAGTTGTGGAGAAAATATAGAAAACTGGCCAACTTTAGTCTATTTCCAACAAAGTCACCCAAGCCATACACAATCTCTTATCAGTCAGACAGTTTAGAAAATAATTATTGTTTCTGTGTATGATAATCTTATATGGCTGCCTTCCCACCCCCTCTGCATGTGTCATCTTCATCTTTCACCTCTACAACTATTCCCATAGTAGCTCTAAAAACTGGCATGAAAGTGTTTAGTAAAAATTTTCAGCACAGCGTCAGTAACTTGCTGCAGGGGGATGAGCAAGAATTCAAGTTATTTGATATTGATAAGGAGAGCATAGAGGGAGGGTATAAAAGGCAGGGGGCAGCAATGTTCCTGCAGCTGTAGCTTACTTCTAAATAGGGTCAAGCTAAAAGGAGGGTGGGGATAATGGGATGGCAGACGATACCTGGGTGCCAGAGAATGTAGAGGAGGAAAGTGAGGCAGGGGCAGAATGCAGGATTTCATCTAGGGGTAGTGGCAGCTTGCAAAAGACTTGAGAAAACATTCATCCTATTTCACCAGACAGTACTGCCCATGGGTACATGCCACTGCACATGAATCTGAACCACAAATCATAGTGGGAGAATTGCCTGTTTGATACCAATTTTCAGCAAATGGCCCACATGCCATCTCCTCATTCCTCACTTTCCCTCTCCATCACCAGTCTATGAGATTCTCCATCTGCTTCTGATGCAATATTTGTGGTCTCAAGTGATAGGGAGGGGAGTCTATCAAAGGATTTGAGAGACTTATGCTATGGCACATCAAGCAGGGAAAAGGGTCAGCACGTGGCCATGCAAAGAACACCACTCAAGTTTCTCCTGTACCTTGGTGAAGGTGACAGCACATTGACCTCTAACCGTCTTCCTCAATGACCTCATCCAGTGACTCATCAGAACCACCAGTCCCCCTCCCCCAAATAAACCAGACCCTTTCTAGATGACCAGGCAAAATTCTGTCATGGCAGCTGGTATGCCTGGGGAACAGGAGTAACACTGATCTAAACATTCTAGCAACCCTTCAGGGACAGACCAAAAGGTAATTGACACCACACCATCTTGGGCCAGACAAGGTTGTGTGCATAGGTGTATGCACAGGGTGTGCCACAGGTGCCTAGGCACACTCTAATCACCTAGTGCACATTATTGCTCTGTATAGCAGCTGGAAGATGGGAAAGATCTCCCTCTTACCGGCTCTTCCATAAGAGAAGTACTTACGCCAGCAGTGAGATCAATGTGCCATTGCCATATACTGTATATAGACCTACACACACGCATGTGTGTTTGAGCTTTAGGGTGCACATCCTAATGCAATAGGCTCTGCACACCTATGGTTGTGTGTGACAATGGCATAAGCCTGCTAGTCACCTTTCAGCAGGGAAGGTCCAGGCATATGCATTGCCTGACACATGTCCTGAACTTGGCCCCATTTTCCAGTTAGGTACCCTGACTTCCAGGACAACCTGCAGCAAGCTACCTTAAGTGGTCATACCCAGCAAGTGCTTGCCTGTCTGAAATGCAGCTGCAACACAAGCTACCAAACCCTGGGAGTCATACCTGGGTGGGGGAGATCATTAAGGGCACTGTTTTTCTCAACACCACTGAGGACTCAGGGTCCTCTGCTGCAGGCAATTTGTGTCAAATACTCATTCATGCTGAAATACCTTTGCAAGGGAAAATTGCAGATCTAATGCTACCGTCCCAGAGGTGGTGTAGAAAGAACATTTTGACTGCAATTCCAGTGTAGTGGCAGGATTTGCTCTTGTGCCTAATGTGCTTTCATTCCACAAATCACTCAACAGTGGAGCAGCAGTGTTATTGGTTGTCTCTGCAATGTTTTTAGTAATTTGTCCAAACACGGCAGACAAGCTCAGATACAGGCAGAGGTCCAGGGCAGCTCCTAAAAAAATTTAATTGCGGACTACTTGGGTCCAAGACTGATTAAGATAGTTGTTGAAATAAGAATACTCCAATATACCTCTTTGTGGGACTTTTACATGGCAACCAATGTAACAAAAAAAAGTTCTATATAAATATACATTTTTATTGGTCACATTTTTAAAATAGAGCTCCATGAGGCTCATATCATCCCATAAAAATATCAATGACAGTGTTTGTACAAGTTATACACAAGTGATACCCAATGCCATAAACAACTGTACATTCCAAATAGTTCAGTAACAGTTTTGTATGGAAAGGAAACTAATGCGTTTCGAATATCTGTAAGTTATCTTCATCGGGGGTATCTATCACCACCCTGTAATGTAGAAAAAGCTGCCAATAATGTTCATTCTACATTCATACATCATAATGCATAATTCCAAATCTATACTTACATACATTTAACATCTCCTAGTCTCCAAATCTCATAAGCCCCTCAAAAATCCCTCCAGAGACTGGAGCTGAAAGCAAATACAGTATTGTGACATAGGTAATGCATATTCCCAAAGCACAAAAAAGAAAAAAAAAATATAAATGAGTTTCTATATACTCTAATGTAGATTATATTTGACACCAATAAATGGATACATTTCTTTGTGCCAGAGATTAACAAAAAGCAGCAAAAAAGAGCTAGGGGATGTGCTATGTCATGACGTCACTTCCAGTTTCAGAATGCCGGAAGTACTCAGAACGCCATGACAGGGCCAATGCCGACACATATTGCTGCCTGAAAACTGCCCATAAAAGGCAGGCACCCGGCTCATGGCTGGCCGAGCCTCTGAGAGAGAGCCCTGTAAATAGGGACATCCGCCCGACACGCACTGCTGCACGGAGGTCAGGCTCAGGCACTCCCATGATGTCATAAGGTAATGCCATACCCTAAGAAATAGACCTTTGTGTTCTGAGTTAGGGATTTCCAGTGCCCCCCCCCATGAGGGAAAGGTGAAACTCATCCAGGAAGGCTGGTTTACAAAAAACAGTAAATTAAATCACATAAAATATTACATAAATACAGTAGTAAAAAAGTCCAGCAATCAAACACTGGATCATAAATACTAAAAACAGCACTAAAATAAAAGCCACAAAAGAAAGTGTCACAGTAAGTGGCCAAAACACAAATGAGAGTCTCTATGTAGAAGGTAATGGTGAAGGCAGTTCAAGGTTTTTATAGGTGTAGAATCACTGATATCCGAGCGTGCACCTTTCACCAGAAAGAAAACATGTTCCACCAAATGATGCACACTCTCCCAGGGGGTCAAACTCACCAGAAGCCACTATTAAAAGCGCATTGAGTAAGGTATTCAACATCCACTTCAATAGTAAGTCCTCATCATCAGCAGGATTCACTGGTAAAGGGGCTCCATATATATCATAAAACACAAGAGTAACACCAACATAGCGTAATCCTGTTTATTCATGTAAAAAATCCCCTAAACAGCAGTGTTCCCCTTAATCCTAACTATGTACATTGTAACATATTGAAACAAGCAAATAAGTAAGCCCAGAGGGCGCTGTCACCGTGTCTAGCTGTCCAGGATGGGATGTGTGTTTCCCTGCAGACACCACACTATCTTCCTGGTGGGTTGTAGTAGACAGTGGAGTGCAAGCGTCACTTTTGGATCGTCGTGTAGGCCACGCCCCTACTGGTTTCATCATCAAGGACTTCTACAGAGGGCGTGGTCACACGACATCTCAATGGATATAAATACAGGTGCCCTAAGGGTCTAGCCAATCAGGCTCACCCGGTAACTGATGACGGCCAGCAGGCTTTGCAACCTGACTGGCCATACAATCTAGTGCCTCAGATCTCCCAGCCAATCAGGCGCTCCTGGCAACAAATGACAGTAATCAGCCACAGCATCCCGATTGGATAAGAACAGTTATATATCTCAAACGGCACAGGACAGATACAGACATAACCATGTCACTTGCATTCATATAATAAATATACACAGAGCAGTAAAGAAGCAATAAGAGGCAGTAGTCATGGTGGGAGATAGAAACCTCGAGCAGCACAGGCACATTAGAGAATCAAATATAACGATAAAAAACAGACAAAATACAAGTGCCCTAAGCATCTAGCCAGTCAGGCTCGCCTGGTAACTGATGACGGCTGCCAGGATGCCCTACAGTTTCTAAATAGCAGAAATATACACATTAATAATGTATTTGCCATTAATGAGCAGACCACTGCTCAAGCTATTTTTAATGGAGCATTACAAGCCCTAGGTAACGTTCTGGAGAGGCAAGTCAGAACATGGTGGGATATTTGCACTTTAGAGCAGTACTTGAAAGAAAAAATTATTTTTCGCAGTTTAAGATGGGAAGTGGTCCCACAAGATGATCTGGATGATCCAGAATCTACTAATGAATGGTTGGAATTATTTAATGGGATATGACTCAAATTACAGAAGCTCATTTTAAAAAGGAAACACACTAAAATGGAGCGACTGAAAACACACATTAATGCATTACAGTCACAACTCTAACCCATTAAAGATTCTCAGCAAGTATTAGATTTTAATACATGGATTGTAAAGAAACTTGAAAAAGTGGATAAGGACACACAGAGAAAGAAAACTAAGAAATTTCACAGAGATATAGGCGATTTTCGCCCCAATTCTATTTATCTCTGGCAACAATCAAAAGGTCCTATGGGGATTGAAACCAATAGGGAAACGGGTCAATTGGAAAGTTCCACAAGGAGACCCCAACATCTGAATACTAATGATCAACCCATAAGGGATCAAAAAATTGAGGGACCTACACATTTACCAATTGAGCAATCAAATCCAATTAGGAGTAACATAAATCAGTGGACAGTAGTACGAACAAGAGATTGTCCTCCAAACCCCCAACATCATCCAAAGAATAATAATCAATATCAAGTTCCAACACATAAGTTATGATGCCTTAAGAAACAATGAGGAGAGAGAGAGATACCATTCCCTGCATCCTTTTTTAGGGAGGGGGAGAGGATGGCAGAAACGGGGTTGGGGTTTTCTCTCTCGGAGAGGAAGACCCCCTACTTACCCCCAACCAATGCAAGAACACAGGGCACCTCTATGGAGAGAACCACCGTATTGGGAGAGAGCAAACTCAGTATCAAGGCCCAAGGAGGGAAGAATCAGGGGCTGTAGAGCTGGACGAAGGATACAGAAAAAGAAGGAGAGAACAGGATTAGCAGGAATCTTCAATTTGACGGATGTGAGCCTTACTCACAAAGAAACTAATATTTTGAATTTGGGTCTGAAATGTGACTCAAAAAGATAAATTAATAAATTTGATGTGTTCATGGATATGCATAAGTACATGAGAAAAATCAATATGAAAAAATATTTTTTAAATAAGAACTCCCAACCAGTTACTAGCCTCTCTTCAACTATGTCGATAGCGGCTTACGCAACAAATCGCTTTTTAACCCTTTAAACGGGGCGAACCATCAAGTGGAAGTATTTAAAGGGCTAGTTCTATGAGATCTTGAAGGCCTGATCCAAAAAGAGATGTAAATCCGAGATACATACAAGAAGGCATCGAATCATTGGAAAAAAGAAAAGAATTGGTTATTAGACCTGCCGATAACCGGTGGCGGTATGGTCATATTGACTAAAGATTTCTATCATAACCAGTTGAATGAGATGCTTATGGATGGTGAGACATATAAGAAATTAAATAATGACCCCACCTCCCAGTATGCAAATGAGTTGCAGGCTCCGGTTGATTCAGGATTCGCAACAGGAGTTCTTTCTATCAAGGAGAAAAAATACTTAGTCCCAAGTAGTAGTAGAATCCCAACGATATATACTTTGCCGAAAATCCATAAGGATCTTCATAGCCCTCCTGGGAGACCAATTGTCAATGGGATTGGATCGATAACATCACGAATGGGTCAATATTTGGATCTCTTCCTTCAAAAGAGCGTTATACAACCAGAGCCTATTTACGTGACACAAAAAATCTACTACAGCTCCTTCAAGAAATTGATTTGTCTGAGAGAGAAGAGGTGTACTTAGTTACGGCAGATGTTGCTTCCCTATATACCATCATCCAACACGATGATGCCTTATTGGCCTTAAATTGGGCCTTAAGCCAGAGGGAAGATCTATCACATAACCAGAAGGTGTTTTTACAGAATGCACTTGATTTTTGCCTAGGCCATAATTACTTCTGGTACAATGGAGACTTCTACTCTCAAAAACGCGGTGTAGCTATGGGCGCTAAGTTTGCCCCAAGTATAGCAAACCTATTCATGGGCAAATTGGAGGATAAAATAATATTCTCCATAAAAAGGGACCAACTATTACTTTAGAGAAGATATATTGATGACCTGTTCTTCATCTGGTACGGAACAATTACATCGTTACAACAATTTCTTGAAGAACTGAATCGCAATACCAATACTATACAATTAACAAGGGAATTCAGTGACAATGAAGTTCATTTCCTAGGTGTCAACATTTTCAGACAGGGAAATAAGTTATCTACCTCAGTATATTTTAAACCCACAGACTCCAATAGCTATTTACCAATACAAAGTGGACACCATCCGATGTGGTTAAGAAACATTCCAAAAGGACAATTTACCAGAATAAGAAGAAATTGCACGAATATTAAAGACTTTAACACACAAGCCCTAGTTATAAGAAAGAAATTTGTGGAAAAGGGCTACTCTGAAGAAAATCTGGACCGCATAATTGGGAATGTGGCCTCTACCTCAAGAGAAGAACTTCTAAAGGATGTAACACCCCGGATAATAACAATCAAGAATCGAGCTTTATTTCAGGGTTCCATTCACAATACAAAGAAGTGGAAAATATTTTCAGCTCACACTGTCATATTCTCCAGATGGATAAGACCCTCAAATCTGTACTACCACCAAAACCAGGGTTCATTTACAGAAGGGCTCCTAGCTATGCGGATAAAATTGTAAAGAAAGTAATCGATCCTCCATGTAGACCCCCCTCTTTTTGGGACAAAGACTTTTTTCGCATGCAGAAGATGTCTTACATGCAAGGATGTGAATACACCAGTCAGAACCATTGATAAGTTTGTGTCTACCTCCAATAACAAAGAATTTAAATTTAAGGAATTCATCACCTGCAATAAGGCGTGGTGTACGCACTCCAATGCCCCTGTGGGTTCATCTACATAGGTCACACAAAAAGACAGTTAAAAGTACGGATTGCAGAACATATCGCCAATATTAAAATAGGTTTTAAAGACCATAACGTATCGTTACATTTTAAAATACACCATAGGCAAGATCCGTCTGGTTTGAAATTTTGGGGTATCGACCATCTTAAACCTTTTTGGAGAGGTGCTAACCTAGTAAGGGAACTCTCTAAATGTGAGACCCAATGGATATGCCTGGTCGATACCCTTTCACCTAAAGGGTTAAACGTTGACCTTGACATCAACTGTTTTATTAGTGAATATTAATTGACCCCCTTTTTTATAATACCGTTTTACTATCCTGTGTTGTGGTTTTCCTCTCTCCTTATTTATTTGCCAATTGCAATTATGTGTCTTTATTCTCTTAATTTCTTAACACACTTAGGTTTCCAGTTATTTTAGTTATAAGGTTCAATTGAATTTATTTTGACGTATATATTATTGACATTATGAGATTTACTGATATGAGTCCATTCTAATGCTTTTTCACTTATCCCTTATCCGCCTTAGAATTTTATACCCATTGTCCATCCTTTATCTATATATTTTATGCTTTATTGTGCTGGTGCTGCTTGAGGTTCCTATCTCCCACCATGACTACTGCCTCTTATTGCTTCTCCACTGCGCTATATACATTTACTATGAAAAATGCAATTGACACGGCTATGTCTGCATTTGTCCTGTGCCATTTGAGACATTTTATTGCTCTTGTCCAATCAGAACGCTGTGTCTGGTTGCTGTCATCGGGAGCGCCTGATTGGCTGGGAGATCTGAGGCACTGGATTTTGTGGCCAGTTAGGTTGCAAAGCCTGGCGACCATCATCAGTTACCAGGCGAGCCTGATTGGCTAGATGCTTAGGGCACTTGTATTTTGTCTGTTTTTATCGTTATATTTGATGCTCTAATGTGCCTGTGCTGCTCGAGGTTTCTATCTCCCACCATGACTACTGCCTCTTATTGCTTCTTTACTGCTCTGTGTATATTTATTATATAAATTCAAGTGACATGGTTATGTGTGTATCTGTCCTGTGCTGTTTGAGATATTTAACTGCTCTTATCCAATCAGGACACTGTGGCTGATTACTGTCATTTGTTGCCAGGAGCGCCTGATTGGCTGGGAGATCTGAGGCACTAGATTGTATGGCCAGTCAGGTTGCAAAGCCTGCTGGCCGTCATCAGTTACTTAGGGCACCTGTATTTATATCCATTGAGATGTCGTGTGACCACACCCTCTGTAGAAGTCCTTGATGATGAAACCGGTAAGGGCGTGGCCTACACGACGATCCAAATGTGACGCTTGCACTCCACTGTCTACTACAACCCACCAGGAAGATAGTGTGGTGTCTGCAGGGAAACACACATCCCATCCTGGACTGCTAGACATGGTGACAGCGCCCTCTGGGCTTACTTATTTGCTTGTTTCAATATGTTACATTGTACATAGTTAGGATTAAGGGGAACACTGCTGTTTAGGGGATTTTTTACATGAATAAACAGGATTACACTATGCTGGTGTTACTCTTGTGTTTTATGATATATATGGAGCCCCTTTACCAGTGAATCCTGCTGATGATGAGGACTTACTATTGAAGTGGATGTTGAATACCTTACTCAATGCGCTTTTAATAGTGGCTTCTGGTGAGTTTGACCCCCTGGGGGAGTGTGCATCACGTGGTGGAACATGTCTTCTTTCTGGTGAAAGGTGCACGCTCGGATATCAGTGATTCTACACCTATAAAAACCTTGAACTGCCTTCATCATTACCTTCTACATAGAGACTCTTATTTGTGTTTTGCCCACTTACTGTGACACTTTCTTTTGTGGCTTTTATTTTAGCACTGTTTTTAGTATTTATGATCCAGTGTTTGATTGCTGGACTTTTTTCTACTGTATTTATGCCATTTCTTCCTTTTTAAACAGCTGCTTTCTACTTTTGAATATTTATTTTTTAATACTGCACATATTATTGTGGGATTTAATATTCTTAAGTGTTTATTTTACACTGCACATAGAACCGTAGGATTGATCTGGCGCTGAGCGTGTGTGTTATAGGCCTCATTTTACACACCTTTCTCTACATAAAATATTACATTGCAAAAAAAAATTTAAAATACTACCTAGCCAAATTTAGTCTTCTATTTTACCACTACTGCAAAAATGGCTAATTAAAACAGGTTTCTCTTACCTAATCCTGACTCAAAGCTGTTGGCTAATAGAGGACTAACAAGGGATCAAAACCAGAAGTTAGTTTGTTTTGCTTCCTGAGTTGAATCTTATAAGATATTTATTAAAGGATGATGATATTGTCTTCCATCATGAATCCCAGGAAGACCAGTCATCATGCAAATCCAAAACCAAAGAATAGGATGAAATGAGGTGTGGGGAGGGAGGGGGGAATGTTTTGAATTTTGTTTTAGGTTTGAATGTTTCTCCATTTGGCAATATAAATTTCTTTTGTCTTTTTACATAGGACCAGTAAGAGCAGTTTCCGCAAGGGAAAGTGCCCAAATCTTGACATGGATCTTTTCTTTTGTCACCTTTATACAGTATTCACTTTGAATTAGATGGTCTTTATTCAAAGTGGTCTTTTTTGTAGGTTATAGATGGAGTAGGGGTAACTAATTTACTAATTGCTGGGTCATCTGTCAAGATTCACCAGTATTTGGTGATTATTTTGCGGATATTCTGATGTTAATCTGAGAATTTCAAAATAAGTCTAGTATTGTCTGCTGTTATTTTTTCTCCCCCTTTTTCCCTTCCCCCTTTCCCCACTCCTGCCCCCCCCCATTATTACCAGCTACTTCCACTCCTGCTAGACTTTCTCTATTACCAGCTACTGTCACCTCTCCTAGCCTTCCACTTTCACCATTACCAGCTACTACATCTCTGCTGGACTGCCAGTATTGCCATCTCTGCTTGAATGCCACCATTACCAGCTCTTAGGGCCTCTCCTGCCTTATTCTGTAAAAGTGATGCACATAGTGTTTTCACAACTCAGCCTCAACTGCAAAATTTGAAATATTTCCTGAGGGGTGAATCATGCCATGTGTCTCCTAGTTTGCAGTATATTCCATTTGGTATTAGAATAGGAAATATTTGGTTACCGTCTCTCTAAAATAATAAACCCAAATGTTTATTTAAAAAAAAAAACTGCCTCATCTCTCCTTCTTAAATTGTGGCCTAGTCAAAGGATAAATTTGCCTTTTATTAAATAAATATTAAATGCACAACTTTTTGCAACTTTTTGCAAAAAAATAGCATTTATAATTTTTTTTTACTTGTAGCCTTTAAAGCATTGCACCCACAATCAGCAGATCACAAGTGCCATGTAGGTCTCTTGCAGAGTTGTCAGTGTATCTGTCTGCTCGTACCTCATACAGGCAGGCAGATACACACTGACAGGAAGAGAGAATGAACTATTACAGTGGCAGTTCATTGAGAACTACAAGCTGACAGCTGCAAAGGCTGTTAGGACTTGTAGTTTTTCCACTTCACAGAATACTGCAAATGAATCATGTGGCCGGGTGGACGGGGGGGTAGATACCCAGTTAGCTGCCTAAATGGTGGATTGGCGAGGTGTGGGGGTTGGTGCAATTGTAACATGTTACATGTTATACCTTGCATATGGGTATAATATGTAACATGTTCCAAAAAGTGAACTTATCCTTTAAGTTGCTTATATATACTCCAGTAATATATACAATAATTGTGGCCATTGTCTCTGAAATTATAACCTCTAAGTTTTAGTTCATGATAAAACCAGCTTATATACTGTGCATCAGCTATTCAATATTTGTGGGCATTGTCTGTGAAAAAAATACATTCTAATTTTAATTTTTTGATAAAATCTGCTTTGCCTCTCTCTTAAATTGCATCCTAATAAAGCTTCTTACATTCTGAATATTGACTTTAAAATCTGAGTTTTGTCTCTCAAAGAATACACTCTAATTTTTATTTCTTGAAAAAACTGCATGTCTCTTTATATTAAATTGAGGCCCAATGAAGCTGCTACTATGCCATGTATTAACTATAAAATATTTCTTGCTATTGTCTAGAAAATAATACATTATAATTATTATTTTGTGATAATGCATGCCTCATCTCTCTTACTTAAACTGCATCCTTTTAAAGTTGCTCAGATACTGTGCATTTCTTGCACAGCACTTCTGGCTTTTGTTTCAGAATTAATAGACTATATTTTTTATTTCTTGAATAAACTGCCTCATCTCTTTCTCTTAAACTGCCTAATAAAGCTATGTAAGAAAAAAACCCAGCTGCAACTCAAAGTGGAATACACACAAACAAATATAAATGAAAAAGGGAACTGCACTCTCAAAGTGACACACTAACCAAATAAATAAAACAAATAAAAGCAATAGCAAGTCCTAATAAGTGAATCAGGTGAGATGTATAAAGTCCTCCAGAGGACAATGAAACCTTGGAAATTCCTCCAATGGATATGAACAGAGAAGGTGAAAATCCTGTGACTTAAAGGACGGACAAAGTGAATCCACCACCACAAAGAGTGCACGCTTACCAGCTGCACAAGCTTTAACACTTGTGGCTAATACCCAGCCAGGGCCTTTTCTCCAGGGACTACAAATGTCTAATCTAACCATATAATGCTGTAGGCAGTTAATCCTGAAGGTGGTCAGAGGCACAGCTTTCAGACCCACACGTGATGTAAGAGGTAAAGATCTAGGCAGAACACACACATTGTGTTAAGAAATCATCATCCTCAAAGTCTGTCACAGTCCAGTGTCCAGAATGGCTGTGGAGGAGAGAGCTGGGACACAGGAAGCGACAGGAAGTCCGGGCTGCTCCACAAAGACCACACAGGAGGAAGTGATGTCATGCAGATCATGGTCAGATTACAGGCCATGCTTCTGATCACCTTCAGGATTAACGGCCTACAGCATTATATGGTTCGACCAGACATCTGTAGTCCCTGGAGAAAAGGCCCTGGCTGGGTATTGGCCACAAGTGTTAAAGCTTGTGCAGCTGGTAAGCGTGCACTCTTTGTGGTGGTGGATTCACTTTGCCCCTCCTTAAGGTCACAGGATTTTCACCTTCTCTGTTTGTTACTTTCCACTGGAGGAATTTCCAAGGTTTCACTGTCCACTGGAGGACTTTATACATGTCACATGATGCACTTATTAGGATTTATTATTGTTTTAATTTGTTTTATTTATTCATTTATTTTTATTTGCTTGCATTTACATTTGGTTAGTGTTTCACATTGAGAGAGCAGCTCCCTTTTTCATTTGCCTAATAAAGCTGCTTACATATTGTGAATCAACTTTACTATTTATCTGGCTATTGTGCGTAAAATAATAAACTCGTATTCCCGTATACACGGTCGGATTTTCCAATGGATAATGTCCGATCGGAGCATGTTGTCGGACATTCCGACCGTGTGTGGGCTCCATCGGACATTTTCCATCGGATTTTCCGACACATAAAGTTTGAGAGCAGACTATAAAATTTTCCGACAACAAAATCCGATCGCGTCAATTTCGACCGTGTGTGGCCTGTTCCGACGCACAAAGTGCCATGCATGCTCAGTAGAAATTCCGAGACAGAACAGCTCGGTCGGGTAAAATTAGCGTTCGGAATGGATACAGCACTTTCGTCACGCTGCAATGTTAAAAATTGTTTTATACAGTGCACTCTCTTCTTCTTTATAATGTGAGAAGAATGAAGTAGTTTTGCTGCTCATATTCACACAGACTTCTCACAAACTTATTTCTTTACTATTTATCGGGATTTCCTCAATATATTTTGATCTGTCACATCTGACAACATTATTTTTGTTTTGTTTTTTGTTTTTTTGGTTTTAAGGCAGATTATTTTTTGTTGGTTTGTCTTTTTTTCAAGGCTGATCTTTGTTTTATTGTATTTTAATTTTTACTCCAGAATATTTTTGTGTGTGTTTTGTGTGTCAAGTTACCACAACACCATTGATATGTTGTTCTATTTAATCTGTAGAAGATTGTTTGGTGTTGTTGTCTCTTGTTAATTTCACATTGTACTTTCGAAATGTACCTGAATCCTCACCAACCAACTGTCCTTTTTGGATGAAAACACACATAGGAGGATAATTTAACAAAAAAATTCATTTATTAAGGGCTCACAACTAAACAATGAGGGAGGCAACGCTGGAGAAACAGCAGAAATGGGTGAAGTCTTGGACCCCCAGGGCAGACATCAACTATTTTCAAGCAAAATTGGTGGCCTGAGGAGTCCATATGTAAGGGAGTGCAGTCTGGTCCAGAAGTCCCAGAGATCCGGAAAGCAGCAGATGACATCTGTGTCCCCAGGCTGTGGTCATACAAGAGACTGCAGCTTTTGTCAGACCAGACTGAACCCAGGGCCATCACTCTCTGGTCTTCCTTCCATGCTTCCTTCCACGCTGTGGCTCTGGTGGTGGAGTTGTGGCAGCAGGAGGAGGAGGAGGATGGTCCAACTCAATCACGTCGGTCTTGGGTGTGATTTCGCCACTCACCCCCTTAGTTAGGACTTTATAAATAAGTTGCTCACACATGAGGCGTTGACCCTCCTGCATGCCCTGCAGTTTGGTGGCAACCATGCAGGCAAAGGCCTCTTCAGTAGTGGGTAAGGCTCTGAGGGACGCAGAAGCCTCCTGAATAAGCATGAGTGCAGAATCCTGAACGTGACTCCCCTTCCTGGGTCTTTTGTATGGAAGGCGGAGGGGAGGAACCTGCGATTCGGTCAGGCTGCGACTGGTCCCAGGCTTCTCCTGGCTGCCACTAATCCCCACCTCCTCCTGGCTGCCACATTCCACAGCCTCCTCCTGGCTGAGGTCTTCCTGTGTATGAGAAAGGGACATAGTTTTAGTTTTTTAGTAATCAATCACACACAATTTTCACCTCCTGACTGTTGCAAATTGAATGTGAACAAATATAACAGACTATCCTTCTGAGTCCAGCATTTTTCATTCTTGTCCCAATTTTGGGTGCCCACTACTGTCTATTGATATGTCAAACACTTTTTTCAATCAGCAATTAGTGATCAATAATAACATCTAGTAAAGATAATTTCTTTATTGACCAGAAATCTGTAGAAGAATTCTATACCTGACTCCAGCTGGGCTCCTCCATTTCTTCCTGGCTGGAAGGCCCAGGTTGGACATTGGAAGCCTCAGCTGGGGTGGAAGGAAGAGTGGAAGGAAGAGTGGAGAGGAATTCCCTGACTTCAGTGTGGTCTGACAGAAATCGCAGTCTCTCATAGTACCACAGCCTGGGAACATAAATGTCATCTGCTGCAGCTCCGGATCTCTGGGAATCCGTGACCTTCTTGCGCTCCCTAAGATAAGTGCTCCTCAGGCCACCAATTTTGGCTTTTAAATAGGGGATGGTTGCTGTGGGGACCACCGGCTTCACCAACTCCAGCAGTGTCTCCAGCGCTGCCTGCCTCTTTTGTTTATGATTATAATGGGGATGTCTCACCTGCCACAGACAGGGCAGCTCCCTGTACTTGTCTATCCTGGCCCCCACCCTAACACATCTCATAAATCAATCATTCAAAGAAGGGACTGTGCCAACCTCCCTCAAGCAAGGCATCGTCAAACCCCTGCTAAAGAAACCTAATCTCGACCCTAAAGACCCTAACTGCCGCAGACCAATAACAAGCCTCAACACCATCTCCAAGATTATAGAGAAAGCAGTAGTACAGCAGCTACAACACCACCTGGAGACACACCACCTCCTTGACCCTCTGCAATCAGGCTTCCGCCCAGGCCATGGCACAGAAACAGCACTTCTCAAAATATGGGACGACGCCCTCGAAGCAGCAGATGACGGAGAACCGAGTCTCCTGGTACTGTTAGACCTTAGCGCAGCATTCGATACAGTGGACCACAATACTTTACTTGTCCGCCTCTCAGAAGTTGCAGGAGCCACAGATTCTGCCCTAAAATGGTTTACATCCTTCTTAGAGAATTGCTCTCAGACAGTGAAACTAGGAACATTCACCTCGGAATCTCGGGCAGTCTCCTGTGGAGTCCCTCAGGGCTCACCCTTGTCACCAGTGCTATTTAACATCTACATCCGCCCGCTTCTCAATATCATCAGGAAAACGGACCTCTGCTTCCACTCATACGCAGACGACACCCAACTCTACCTTCGCATTAACGGACAAAAAGATCATCATCAGCAACTACAGAAATGCCTCACTTTAATCAATGACTGGATGACCACTAACTCCCTCAAACTCAACGGATCAAAAACAGAACTTCTTCTCCTGCAAGCCAACAAAAATTCCAAAATTAAGACTCCGTGGACACCACCCTCCATCCTCGGACAGACCATCTCCCCCAGCACCAAAGTCAAGAGTCTCGGAGTCATCTTTGACTCAGGAATGACAATGGATGCACAAATAGGATCGGTGGTGAGCGGATCCCACCACCTCCTCCGCCTGCTTCGCAGACTCATCCCCTTCATCCCAGAAGAGGACAAAGCGGCAGTTGTGGGAACAATCATCAATTCCCGACTCGACTACGCAAATTCCCTCTACGTAGGTCTACCCCAATATCAGCTTGCGCGCTTGCAACTCATCCAAAATACGGCGGCAAGACTGTTAACAGGAAAAAAGCCCTGGGAATCCATCTCCCCATCCCTAAAAAGCCTACATTGGCTAACTGTGAAGATTCGGATCATATTCAAGACCCACTGCCTCACCCATAAATGCATACAAGGAAACGCTCCGCAATATCTCTGGGAAAAAATAAAACACTACACACCGAATCGCAGTCTTCGATCAGCTAACCAAAACCTCCTCATCATTCCCAAATACCGCTACAAAGCAAAGGGAGAATGTAGATTTGCAGTCCAAGGACCTCGACTATGGAATGCTCTCCCAACCAACCTCCGCATGGAAGAAAACCACCAGGCCTTCAGGAAAAAACTAAAGACCTTCCTTTTCTAGAAGCTGGCTACAGAGAATACATCTAGCGCCTTGAGGCGATTCAGTTCGCAATTGCAGCGCTTTACAAATCATTCATTCATTCATTCATTCAACAGGGGGAGGAAGTTGTGGTCATTGAAGCCATCCATTTTCTCTGCAAGACACAACACAAGAAAAACCCTAATGTCAGGCAAAACTCTCCTAATCTTGTTACAATATAGGATTCAATTTCGAAGCAGTATAGGCCCAAGTTTAGATCTTACCTTCGTTATCATGATCGGCGCCTCCGATGCTCCTTCCTCCGCTCAAAGATCGTACGTAATACGCACGCGTCTTACGCTTTATACATACTGCGCATGCATGTAACTCCGCCCGCCCCGACGTTCTTTCTAGTTTATTCCCCGCCCCTTTTCATTCAACGCAGTGGGGGAGAGTACATGGCGGATACACAGCTGGTGCGTGCTAATTACAGCAACGAGGAGGAGGAGGAGGAAAGCCCGGATCCGGAGACGTCCCGATCCAGAAGGAGACGATTTAAGGCCTCAAATATGTCCTTTGGTGAGATGTTGGAGATGGTCGACATCCTGAAGAGGGCCGACTATGACGGGAAGTATGGACCTTACCCCAACCCCAATGTCAGAAAGGCCAAGATCATGGCGAAAGTGGTCAAAAGTCTGCACCGGAATTTTGGGGTACGACGATCGAAAGATCAGCTCAGGAAGCGGTGGTCGGACCTCAAATTACTAGAACACGAGCAGTACAGAAAGATCCGGAGAGTGCTGCAAAAAAGTAAGTAGTTGTCCTGTGTTCCTATTCTTTTTGTGTTTATTACATTCGTGCTGCTCCATGTGCTTTTCTTAAAAGTGTACATTTTAAAAAGGCAACTTTCATGTTCATGGGCACATTATTCGTTCGTATCAAACATTTTTCTTTCGGCCTTTAAAACACCATTGTTTTGGCCATATGCATTTGACCACATTTTTGACGTCCTACTTGTATGAAACTAATTTGGTTGTGTAGATGTGTTTGTTACTAGAATGAAATGCAAACTAGATTCTGTGTAAGGAGAGAACACTGAGCAGCTGTTTTCACATCTGGACACTGGAGGACTAGTGTGGGACCCCAGAACACCATTTTTATTAGGGGGCCCACATAGGGGCTCCAGTGTATACTATAGGGGTGACTCCATCTGTGAAGCTTGTACCAAACAGGTAAAGTATTGCAGCTTGACAAAGGACACTGAAAATGCTAAATTTTGGAACTCGGCCAAAATAGACAATTGTACCTCACTTCCAAGCAATGTTTCCTATTTATAGTTCTGCCATCAAATATCTGTGTGCTAATTATACCATTTTTGTTTTACATAGGGGAGAAAAGACTCGGAGGACACCCCTCATCCGAGGAGACCACAGACCCCCCACCTCTGGAAGAAGGGGAAATCCCCCCAACACAAGAAGAGCAGGAGGAAGAAGACGTGGTGGAACTAGTCACCACAACAGGTGAGTGTCTGCGACCACAGGCTCAGGTAAGAGATGGATGCCTGCATATTTATAATACCTGTTTTTGTTTGGTTTCTCTCTTTTTAGGTGATCGTGATGTTGTGGATCCAGATCCTTTCACATCAGAAAGTGCCCAGATCCTGAACGGGGAGATCATGGGGTGTAATTTAGAATTGGAAAACTTTAAGAAAAACATCAATGATGTTATTCAAAAAAATAAAAACATCATTGATGTTTTGGGGCGAGTTTAAAACCCCTCCAAATCCCTTTGTTTTTTTGTGTGCTACAATCTTAAAAATGTTTTACCGATTTTTAGAAAAGCCAAATTTGGAGGATGCACACAGTGTGTCAACATGTGCTATCTGCCATCACGGGAGATCAATGGACGCGTTTTGGGGGTGCAACCCCTTCCTCAATAATAAAGTAGCTGAGAGGAAGGAAGGGGTTTCTCCCCCCAAACACGTCCCTTGATCCCCCGTGATGACAGCTAGCACATGTTGACATTGGCAAAATTGTGTGCATCTTGCAAATTTGGCTTTTCCTGGGGTGACTTCACCCCATCTGAACGCAATATCAAACACAGTTCCTAAATACTCATGTCTGATATTGCCTTCAAGTTCTACCAAATGTGAACTTTCTAAGTTCAAGATTTGTGTATTTCTTCTTGGTTTTACACATGCCTGTTTTATCTTAAATGGACATTTCTATTTTTGATAATGCCACCCCAAAAAATGTTATACAACAAACATGTTCATTTGTTTTAAAAACCTTACTTGTAGTGCAAAGTGTCATTGCCTTTAGTAAATAACACCCAATAGTGCTTAGGATAAGGTTACACAATCATGCCATTTTCAGGACTACCCACATTTCTGTCAGGGTCAGCTAAAACAAACACAAGCATTAAATGTCACCAAAGATTTTTTTTTTGGTTTTTATTTGATAAAGGCTTCACAAATTGTCTGGCATATTGATGCCCCCCCTACCCGCAAAGAACTCAAGGTATCTTAGCCGGACATCATGGGCACTCAGGGAGGGCAAGCCAGGACGACCACTTTCAAGCACCGTCAGTGTTGTTTTATTTAGAATTCCGGGCCTCAGGCCCAACTGAGCCAGCATAGTTGGCAGAATGTTGCCGTAAAAAGTTATGTAGAACACAGCACGCCAGGATTATATGATTAAGTTTATACTCCGCCATATGGATGGGTGTCAGAAATAGGCGGAACCGGCTGGCCATGATTCCAATGTGTTCTCCACCACTCTTCTGGCTCTGGCCAGCCGGTAATTAAAAACTCTCTGTTCCGGGGTGAGGGTCCTCATCGGGAATGGCCGCATAAGATGGTCCCCCAGCGCAAAGGCTTCATCCGCAACGAAGACGAATGGGAGTCCTTCCACATTTTCTTCTGGAGGTGGCAAGTCCAAACTGCCATTCTGGAGATGCCTGTAAAACTCCATCTGGGCGATGACTCCACCATCGGACATCCGGCCATTCTTCCCCACGTCCACATACAGGAACTCGTAATTAGCCGACACCATCGCCAACATCACAATACTATTGAACCCCTTGTAATTATAATAGTATGACCCTGAGTTGGGGGGTGGGACGATGTGGACGTGTTTCCCATCAATTGCCCCTCCACAGTTAGGAAAGTCCCACCGCTGTGCAAAGTGGGAGGCCACAGTCTGCCATTCCTGTGCCGTTAAAGGAAACTGTTGAGGAAAACAAAACAAACTTAGTATTTTTGCACATAAACATGGAAAGCAGATTAGACACAAACATTCTTGGCCAACATCCAGATAACAATTATTAAGGGGAATTTTACAACACCAAAGTATTAGGTACACCTATCATATTCCCCATCCCACCCTCTCTCATGGGGCCATTTCTAACATTATAGGGGGGGGAATCTTGGACAGGTAACCCTTTTCACTTCATTGAGAGATGAATGCCTAAATACAGGGTATTACTTGGAACAGCCCCTCCTTAGTTACACTATTGGCAGACCACTGGACAGGTAAGAAGTGTCATAATACAAAGATATAAATACACACTGTACACATTTTAGCACATTTGGACATTCTGCTATTAACTATCAAGATAATAATAGGATACAAAAACTTTAAACAGTACCATTTGAAAGTATACAGGCAGGCCCTCGCACTACATGCTTCGGGGAATTAATCCATAAATCTGACCACAAAAGAGGTGAGTATAGTGTGTATGGGTTTGGCAAAGTCAGCAGATAGATGATTGAGGATAGATAGAGAATTGGGATCAGCTGACTTAGCAGTTGGGGGGAGGGAGGGTTAATAAAAATGATTTGGGGACACTACAAAAAAAAAGCCTCTGGCACTCTGCCTGAATTTAAAGCACCAATCACATTTCTAAACATTTTAGGGGTTGTTTGGGGTAAAGCACTACTATGGAGCTGATAAAATACATTGTTAAGTGACTACATGAGGTGAATATAGGGCAGGAGACCATGCTGGGGAGGTAAGTGAAGGCAAATATGTATGAAGGACTAAAAAAATTATGACATAAAAATCCAGCATGCATGAGGACAAAGGGGACATTCACAGCATATTCCAATCATGGTAATTAGGGAATGAGGAAAGAAATACAATACATTAGCAAACATTATATACAATAAAATGTGATATTAAAGGATAAAAATCTTACCTTAATATACTCCTTCTGCAGGACCTGGATGATGGCAGAACAGGTCTCCGGGATAATGATCCCCAGATGCCTGTCGAGAACTTGAGGTCCTGCAGGCTTCTCCCTGTCGCCAAGTACCGCAGGGTAGCAACGAGCCTCTGCTCCGGAGTGATGGCTTGCCTCATGCAGGTATCCTGCCTGCTGATATAGGGGGTCAGCGAAGCCAACAAACGGTGAAATACGGGGTCCGTCATCCAGAGAAAGTTCCTGAAATCATCAGGATTATTCTCACGGATCTCACGGAGCAAAGGCATATAACAGAACTGGTCACGCTGAAGCAACCAATTCTTGGTCCATGAACTCCTCCCCACCCTGTTCATGGACTGGACTTGTGTCAAAGTCAGGACCCCAACACCAAGCCCCCGCACAGCATGAACTCTACGAGGAGTACGTATACGCAACATGGCTAGAAAACGGTCAGCTGCTCAGAACGAAGTAACAGAACGCACTGAAGAACAGCAAGGCCTGTGAAGAGCGACCTGAAAAACAGTAACGAACGAACAAGAACACAATGACAAAGTCACGCGGAGCTTGCTTGCACGCACTGAAGAGCAGATACAAACCCACAAGCACAAACTGAACCGCAGAAAACTATCTGAAAGCCACGAGTCAGAAAAAGCGTGAATCGTCTCTCACCAAACTTTTACTAACACGAGATTAGCAAAAGGAGCCCAAAGGGTGCCGCGCTTGGTTCTGAATTGGCCTTTTCTAGTCTTGTCGGACGTGGTTGACGTCACCGCGTTGTTGGCGATCGGAAATTCTGACAACTTTATGAGACCGTGTGTACGCTAAACAAGTTTGAGCCAACATCCGTCGGAAAAAATCCTAGGATTTTTTGTCGGAATGTCCAATCAATGTCCGACCGTGTGTACGGGGCATAATTTTTAGTTTTTAATGAAACCTGGCTTGTCTTTCCCTCTGAAATTGTAGCCTAATAAAGCTTGCTGAGAGCGCTTTAAATCAATAGTATTTGTGGCTATTGTGTGTGAAAAATTATTATTATTTCTTGATTTAATCTTCCCCATCTCATCCTCCTAAATTGGGTTTTTACAAAGCTGCTTACATACTGTGCATTCACTGTACAACATTTCTGGCTATTGTCTCAGAAATAACATACTCTAAGTTTTATTTCATAATAAAAACTGCCTCATTTCTACCTTCTATATTGAAACCCAATCAAGCTGCTTACAAACTCTCCAACTATTTTACTATATAGTTGGCTATTGTACTTGCAATGATATAATCTAAATTGTATCGCCTTATGAAGCCTGCCTCATTTCTCCCTTTTAAATTGTGGTCTAAGCTGTTTACATGCTGTCCATTGACTCTACAATATTTCTGGATTCTGTCTGTGCAATAATATATTCAAATTTTTATTTCATGATAAAGACTGCTTTGTCTCTCCCTATTACACTGCAACCAAATTAAGCCACTTACATACTCTCCAACACATGTGTGTCTTTTGTCTCTGAAATAATAAACTTTTATTTCAGGTTAAACATTTCCTTATCTCTGGGATGTGGGCTTGTGCTTTTGAATTGTTTTGTGCACTGTTTTGTCATTTTATTAAACGATTTAGAAAGGTAATGTGAAAAAAGCTGACAGACTATACTATTTTTACACATTCCAATACTGTTTAGATCTGTTTGTCTGCTCATTCCACCATTAAAATCAAGCCTGTTATTGCTGGATAAAAAAAAAAACAGGTGTTACATCTAAAGGTACCTAAAACAAATGAAATAAAGCTGAAATAAATCATTTTAGTGCTTTGTTCCAGCTGCATTTAGGCCAAGCATTAATGAAAAAAATCTATTACTCATGCAAAATAGTCTAATTCATTGGTTCTCAACTCCTTTCCTCGGGACGCACTAACAGGCCAGGTTTGCAAGATAACTGAAGTACATCACAGGTGATAATATTTGCTGCTCAGTGATTGCAGTATTCTAGTCTGCATCTCCCCAAGGTAATACTTAAATTCTGGCCTGTTAGTGGGTTCTGAGGACCGGAGTTGCGAACCACTGCTCTAGTTGATGACAGAATACAGTGTAGCTGTAGTGTAGTCTTGTTTGTTGTGCTGAATTGTACTGTTCTGTAATACCACATACAGATGAAATCATCTCCAAAGCATGCAATTGAAAGGATTGGTGTTTTTCTTATATTGCCCTCAAAATCCCATGAAAGAGAAAAGACCCTTTTCCTTCTGTACAGTATTTTTGCTTTTTCAACATTGGTACATGTGCCCAATTCCAGTACCCAGCTACCCATGCCCCCTGACTGACAATTTCTTGCCCATTAGCCTTATCAATGGGCATAACTGATTTTAAATAATCACCCTCACCCATAGACTTTAATGTAGTTCAGTTTTAAAGCGGTAGTAAATCACAAACAAGAAAAAAAAATCTTCTCCCTGCAAGTTAATGTCATAATGTGATATGAAAGACCTACCTGAAAACTAAGCCTTCCAGCGGCGCACTGTCACCTCTGACGGGGCTTCTGTCTTCCTTTGGGGTTCGCGGGCTACGGCCATTTGATTGGCCAAACCGCAATGTTGTCACTCCCGCTCATGCGTGGGGGAGTCATGGCCGTGGCACAGCTCTCTCAATGGATGGCAGGCTGTCCATTACAAAGGCAGTGTGCATGCACTGGTGACATCACTGGTGCTCCTTATGTAAATATCTCCTAAACAGCACACACAGTTAGAAAGTAGGCGAGGTTGAAAAAGTCCATTAAGTCTGACTTATTTGTGTGATTTTATGTCAGTAATACATTGTATATCCCTGTATGTTGTGGTCGTTCAAGTGCTTATCTAATAGTTTTTTGAAATTGTTGATGTTTCTCTGCTGAAACCACTGCCTGTAGAAGAGAATTTCACATCCTAACCGCTCTTACAGTAAAGAACCCTCTACGCAGTTTAAGGTTAAACTTTTCTTCTAGTTTTAGTGAATGGCCACGTGCCTTATTAAATTCCTTTTTGTGGAAAAGTTTTATCCCTATTGTGGGGCCCCCAGTATGGTACAAGTTTAGAAGATATTTACTGTACCTACAGGTAAGTCTTATATAGGCTTACATGTAGGTATGAAGCAGGAAAAACAGCTGTACTACTACTTTAAGTTTGCCATTTTTTTGCACTTCCTAATCATACTGCATAAATGAAAAGGGAAGATATTTTAGGAAAAAAAGCCAAGTAGCATTTTATTCCTAGACATTCAGGTTCCGTTTTAAAATCCAGCAAATATTCAGAATTTTTTTAAGTACACTCTTCTGCAACATTCTTTTTTATATACTTGCTATGAAGCGTATTTTTCAAAATCTTTTTTACCTATTACCTGCCTATTAATTTACTACTGCTTTCTGCTCCATTAAGTAATCATTACATCTTTCTTTGATGCCACATACTGTGTATTTAAGATGTTGTCTCTCGATGATAATGTCTCTAAAACTGAGATGTAACCCTATGACACAACAGCTTGTATATGTGCTCACACTCTATCAACCATATATAATTAGGCAAACAGAGCATTTACCAAGATTCTGCCATTAATTTACATCATCATTAAAATGGTATAAATGATGCGTGCTACCACTCAATATGCATTCATTGCCAATTTGAAGATAATACAGACTTCCTACTGTGACAGTAAAATTTCATAGGTAGAGCAGCATCTGATTAAATACCTCATAATAAAAAAGGTATAAAAGATTAATTTCTGGATTGTTGCCTTGGAAATCTTCAGAGTTAAAATAAGAAAAAAAAAAACATAAGGTTTAATAGTCAACTCCAACCCAGACTTATATTTTAGATTTTAGCCTTGGGTGGGCCCTGGTGTATGAATAAGAGATCACTTTTTTTTATTGCTCTAGGAAACTGTGACAAGGATATTTACAGTAATTTAAATTACACTATTAAAATATTTTCAAAGCAGAGTTTTCAGCAGCAACGACTCTCCCATTTGGATCTTTAGTAGTCAATTATCAAAACGTAAATTCAGGTTGGGATACCTCTTTCTGGGTACCAAGCCAGATTGTTATAGTCATATTTCTCTGCACTTGAAAACAAAATTTCAAACTACTGCATATCATCAGGATTGGAATCAAATGACAAAAAGGAAACAAAGGACAGAATATGATGGCCAGAAGGTGAAAAGGTCATTAACCACTACCGGACACTTTGACCCCCTTCCTGCCAAGGCCAATTTTCAGCTTTCAGCACTGTCACACTGTGAATGACAATTGCATGGTCATGCAATACTGTACGGTACCCATATAAAAATGTTATCATTCTTTTCACACAAATAGAGATTTATTTTGGTGGTATTTACACTGGGTTTTTTAGTTTTTGCTAAATATACAAAAAAAGACTGAACATTTTGAAAAGAAGCTATTTTTTTGTGTGTCTGTTATAACATTTTGCATATAAATAATTTTTCTTCATACATTTAGGTCAAAATGTATACTGCTACATTTATTTGGTGAAACTAACCCAAATCAGTGTATATTATGCATGCCATGGCAAGTTTTTTGAAGTTGTAATTTTACAGATCAAGCCTTAAAGGAACAGGATCTTTTTTTTTAGATTACAACCACTTTAAGCCACAGTTCTCTCTGCTCACAAAACAAATGCTGGAGCTTTAACATTGCACCTTTGAGAATCCTTTGTCATTTTTCCAGCCTTTTTCACAATGGGAGGCCCTTACATTGCCACTATATATATACTATATATATATATATATATATATATATATATATATATATATATATATATATATATATATATATATATATATATATATATATATATATATATATATATATATTAGTTTTGCTTTTTTTTTGTTTGTTTTTTATACTTTAAAGCAACTTGGCAGATCAAGGAACAATAATATTGTTAGAACTTAATATGTATTTATCAACAGCAGCATGTTCAGAAGCTCCTGAGCAGAACCCAGTTGTCTCACTGATTATTTCATCAGAATACACAAGGAAAGGACTTGGGGATACAAAGTATACCTTATGAGTTCAGTTTTTTGGGGTGTGCCTCATACTCCCAATGTCCTTTTTTAGCTGTAGATACAATTTGACTGGGTTATCACTGTTGCCTTTCCTAAAGAGTTTGTTAATTGAATAAGGATTTCTGTGCACCCAAAAAATTCTAGCAGATTAAGATGACTCTTTGCCAACTCTTCTAGTTGTTGCCTCTAGGTGTACTGTGGAGACTGGGCAAATTGTCTCTTTTTGCCATTTCACTTCCAGGCTCAAAGTGTCTTGTGCAGTTATGATGTCTGATGCTGTTATGCAAATGTTAGCCATTTTGACTGGAGTAAAAGTGGTGAGATCCAAGACAGTTGATCAAGCTGAGCAGGAAGTATACTTCTGGCCCTGCTCATATAAGAAGCTTAAAGTAATTGTAAATGATCACCTTGTAAAACAACTCAACCAGTTTAAAATAGAAATGAAAGGCAAACCATTTGTGTATAGATATAAAAAAAAAACATTGTAAATACCTTTTTTACCTAGCACAGCTAGAGAAATCTAGAGAACTGACCATTGTGCATTCTTCTGCTTAGTGTGGTCAGTTTTTAATAGGAAAGCAGAGAGACTGGCAGGAACACCACGGATTTCACATAAAGGAAGCTATACAAAGTGAACAGGATACTTTTTCATACAAGTACATGGTACAGCAGGCACATATCAGGAATATGAAATGTTGGATTTACATACTCTTTAACACTCTTGTATTGTGTATGCCTTTATGTATTTTCATTTAAATTTACTAGGACAGGGTTTTCAAATAAAACAAAGTCCCACAAATTAAATTAATTTGGCAGCATAATAAAAGTACACCATTCCCAAATTCACCATCATAGGGTGGAATGACTACAAATAAAGCAAAGCAAAACTGCAAAGATCAGGATCACTTGTGCCTGGAGAATATTGGGGGCCAAATATAATCCTATTTCTACTGACCTAAAGGTCTAAGGGAGGCACAGTATGGCTGGATATTTGTAAAATAACCATCAACTTGGATTAGATGCTCATTTTGCTACAAATAGAATTTGATGCATCCTTCTTAACGTTATTATCTATCTATTTCTAAGATTTAATTTGTAGCAACTAAGGTTATATTAGAAGAACACAGAAATGGAAGGGCTATTAATACATTTTAATAGGGTCACTCTGTGTTTATTGTGTTTAGACCTTTTAGCTTTTACATAAATCATTGAATAGTCTATATTTCAGTTGGCATATAGACATACTTAAACATCTAATTAATCACAGCAGAAAAAAAAGCTATGCAAACAGAATTGATACCCTATTTCCTATTTTTTTTCCTACGACAGCAGCTTTTAACCAAATTGAGTGATGTAAGTCAAATCACATTTATTTATAATACACACCATATCAACCATATCATGTGTGTATACTGTACATTTAAAATGCACATTATAGAAAACGGCCTCTACATCGAGTGCACATTAACTTTGGTCAATTAAAACCTCAAATTGGTCAGAACTGTCCAAATTACTCTGCTAGAAAAAAATTCAGACGTAATACATGGCTAAAATTATTGGCTTTGAACGCTTTCTTTTATCAAGCTCCAGCTTGCTAATTTCTCTTTAAGCATATCTCTAGGCAAAACTTTTTTCTAGTTTTGAAAAGAGCTTGAAAAGGTTAGACCCTATGTCAAGGTTGTATTGCTATATGTGAACCTGCCCCCCCCCCTTTTATATTTGTACTGGTGACCATTGTCACAAAGAAATAAAGCCGGGGAAATCAAAATTTATGGTTGTCCTGGATTAAGAGGTCAGGGAAAATCTTGCAATTTGTACCAGGGACCATTGTTTAAGAGGAGAATTTCTTTCACTTTGGAATATTCCTGTTGACTTTCTGGAGCAGGAAGAGAAGGAAATGTCCCTAATATTACACAGACAGCAAAAATAAAACTAGTAGGGATTTTCACACTTCCCTACCCTACTTCCCTACTATGTTAGTGCTCAACATTGATAGAATCTAAAAGTCTATGTCTACCAAAGTTTTATTTATTGGCACAGGGTCTCTTTCTTCAACATAATGTAGTAAAACAAAATCAACAAAGTGAGCAAGTGAGCAAAATAATTTCCTTGCAGCTCTCTCCAGACCTGGAAATCCACTGAAAAGCTGTATTTGAAACAGAGAGCAGAGTGGCATAGTGTAGGATCCTCAAAAAGTCTTTAAATAGTTAAAATACTCACAAAAGTAATATAAAGACACACTTCTCACATAAGAGTCATCAAGGCCATTCTGGCCTAGATCAAAAAACTAGAAGTGCTGCGATGCACATATAAGGTAGTAAGTTATCTACTGTACAGGACTGTTTTTCTCATGTTGAGACTGGATTATGCCAGATAAATGCAGGTAAATTTGTTCACTGTATGCTGAGACAGGCAATGACAAACAGCTGCAGAGTTGCATCTAGAGATAATTAAACATAACCAATTATAATTAGAAACTAGTTAAAAAAATACTTCCTTTTTTAATGTACAGTTTATTTCTACTGTGACTAAATCTAGTAATGAGAGTTCTATTTTTACAAAAGACATATTTTTGAAGGGCTCACCTACATCTCTGCAGTCCATTAAAGTGTGCTATTTTGCATTTCAATATGTGTTGTGTTAAGGCAGCCCATTTGTTTGGCCAAAGCACAACAAAAAAGTTCATGCACTTGAAATATAGTGCATGCACTATATTTCAAAGCCATGACATCTTTTTTTTTGGCACAATAAAAAACACACATTGCTTTCTCTAAATTTTATCTCCTGAGGAGTGAGGGTTGAAAAAATCTGCCTAATGTAGCCTATTTTATCTTTCTTTTCTTCTTCAGTACGGTATGAACTGTATTTGCCAAACATCCTCTTACACAAACTATGTACTGGATTCAGAAGCTGCTATTGCATGCAGTTTCTCAGGTTTGCTACAAATTTAAGTGAAAACGCTTCCAAAGGATTTGCAACATAATCTATTATTTGAGGACACTATCATCACTTTGTGGGAAGTACATAAAAAACAGTAACTTTCCTCACATATATCCTGATACACGGTAACACCATGTTTTCCCAAGTAATGGAACATGAGGCATACTCAGTTTGGAACTCTCAGGGTCCTACAAGAGTAACTCTTTTTTTTCTTCAGAAACTCATAAACTAAAACCTTTCAAGAAGGTTTCCAAGGAATTTCAAATACCAGCACAACATCTTTTCTTTTACTTTTGAGTTACAGGCCAAATCCTGTTGACCTGATAAGAGTACAACCTTTCTGCAAACCTTGGTGGACTGACTACTACAGTGTCATATATAGGTTGTGAACCTTGAGTCAAAACATTGATTGATAGACCCAAAGGAAATTATATTCTTTAACTTAACTTATACTGATATAATGGAACAGCGAGATAGTTCACACATGGGGGGTGCTAGGCTCATATTCCAAACAACAGCAAAGTGCTGCTCTAAATATTCTGCCTGATAGAGCATATTGAGCCACAAGATGTATCACACATTTAGTTTTGATTTGCCATGTGTTACCCAGAAGATTTCCTTTATTGTCTAGGTTTGATCCTGCAAGTCAGTTCAATGACATTGCTTACCCAAGTGCCATTTATGTAAGAAGATTATTTGAAACCTAAATAGAATGCAGCATAGGCATCTTGCATTTTGTGTATGTCTCTACAACCAGTGCTCAAAGTGTAGGAGACATAGAATAGTCACTGTTCTGTGGGGACACATGTAAATATGTAGCACACCCAGACCTGGATTTACAATTAGGCACAAAAGGTTTAAATTTCTAGGGGACAAACCACAAAAATGCATGTTCTCACATGCCACAATAATCACATACTGTATAAGCTGATTTGCACATTGTCACAATGTTAACTAGGTTAGGACAAATAAAACAAGAAAATGTTTTCTGTAAAAGAGGTGATCCTAGCAGTGATTTTTTACTTTGGGTACCCATGTGTGTATGCCTGTTGTGAAATGCACTGAGAGTGCACACACCCACACACACACTATTTCATTAATCATACATGTACATATAAAACTTAAAATCTTTACCCATTTTAGGAATATTATTCACATTAACTGATAGATTCATATATTTTTTAAGTGTGGTTTTACTATTACCTAGACTCTAGGCTAAGCTACTCAACCACGTCCAGCCTCCTAAGCTAACCCCCACCTTCCCAGATGCTTATTTAGATTGTGTCCTGTTGATATTCACAATGACCTGTTACCTGACTTGTTTATCTGTTGCAATTCTGCCACTAAATGACAGATCCCCAGCCAGCTGCTCTTTGTAAACAAACCAACAGGGGGTCCTGGAAAACATCATCGACCAAATATGGTCATGACCGAATTTAATCAAATACATCACTCAGGAGCTGATGCTAGTTTGTTCATGAATAGCAGTCAGCCGGGGATCTGTCATTTAGAGGCAGTATTGCTATCCTGAAAAATTACAGATTTCTAACCTACTGCTGTTTGTAAACCTGAGTGTCCCTTCTGTGGCCAGCCAGGCTGCATGCCTGGATAAGGGAGACTACACCTTAAAAAAGGGAAAAAATGTTGAAGGGTTTCCCTAATAAACAAGAACCTTACTGCTCCCCTTGCAAAGTACCCTCCCAAAGTTTAAGGCATACAGTCTGGATGGCCAGGAAAAGGGGGCACTGATCATGTGCCTCCCTCCTGAACCATACCAAGCCACCTGCCTTCTTTATAATAAGCAAGCCACAAGAGTCCCCAAGGGGAATGAGTATGGATTACATTAGTACCCATGTATTACTATTTTTTAACGTTAAAAATAAATAAAAAAAATAGACACTGTAACAATGCCCTTTTATTTTAAGAAAAAGTACACAAGTTTACCTAATGTAAGTTTAACATCAATCATGTTGTCCAACACAGTAGATGCTCATCCATCATGATGACCCCTCACCAGTATGACCTGCTGCCCTATGATTTTGATCTGACAACATGACAACCTGCTGTTTAGCAATGTTCACATGACATGCTTCTGCTGCAAAATGACAGATCTTTAGTCACCTGCTGTATGTAAGCAAACTATCTATTTGATCAATTACATCACCTAAGATTACTGACTGGTTTGTTTACAAACATCAGCCAGCCAGGCATCTATCATTTTGTAGTGGTAGTGCTACCACCTTAAAATGACAGTTTCCTGGCTAAGATTTCTTTACAAACATCTGCCAGGGGTTTGGGTGAAGTGGCCAAATATGGCCAGTTTGTTTGGCAGTTTCTGAACTGCAAACAGGCCGGGTTCAGGTCAAAAGGTCATTTGACCGAAACCTGAAATGCATCCCTATTCTCCTATTTCAATAAAGAAAGCCTTATCAGCTATATTTCCAGTCATCATATCACAGCTTTCTAACAAGGTAATGTATTCACACTACACCATAGTTTTCTTTCCTTTAGCTCTTTTAAAGTCATACAAGAACAGTGCTATCAAAATGTAATATAGTACTTAGAGTCTATCATTTTCGGGGCTGTAATTATAATGCAAAGCATATTCTGTATTGTAGGAGTGAAGAGTTTTAACAAGATGGATTTTCTTTCCAGGTACTGAATATTTATCAATGATCCTCTGGTGGTTCACTAAGCTAAAAACAGCAAGGTTTAGCTAGAGGGGATACCCCTGCTCAGGTAGCATGAATGATAGTAAAATAAAGAGTTGTGGTAATAATGCCTTAAGATTTCCCTACAAGACCAGAGAATATCAACTTGATGCCATTAACCATTTCAGTGAATTATATTATCTTAAATGAAACTGAGGATAATGTTCAGTACAATGTACCACAGCACATTAACAAAAGCACATGGGTAAGAAACCAGCAAAGGAAAACATATATGAAAAAGCTGATCTGCACTAGGAAAGAATGCCAACGAATGGAAACTGCAAAGATGTTTAAAAACTGAGTTGTACACAAGCTCCAAAAAGTGCACATTTTCATAAATCCTAAAAGACCTTAACAGTTAATAGCTGTAATGTTTGTACTGTTTAAACGGTTCATAAAACATGTAACACATTATCTTTATAAAGCCTGCTAAGCTTTGATTTATAACTCTATACAAACTAATGTTTGTATTAATTTATAGGAAGGAAAAAAAAATCACAATTGTTCATTCTAATCAAGTGGTGCTCATGTTTTTTTTTTTTTTTTTATCAGGAGAGTGCTAAATGTAGACATTTTCAGACAACATTGCAGTACCACGTTACTAGTTTTGAGATTGTCAGAACATTTATTTAGAAAAAATTGTGCAAACAAATGGCAACCTTCCCACCCTATAACTAGCCTTTGTTGCTAGAAGCACATGGAAGGGTAACGCACATCAAAAACAAACAAACAAATTCCCAGCTTACTTACCAGCTAGCCTGCAAAAAACAAACCAACACTGTCTAACAGTTCATGTTAAAAACAAAGGATTTAGTTGCACACATTTGCAAACATACAGTATGTGTAAGCCACAGTGGCCACATCAAGGCACCCCAGTGTACTGCAGTCCTAACGCTATCATTTTGAGAGTCTCCCAAATTGGAGCATATATAGCAATTAATAGATTAAGGACAGGTTTACCTGAAGGGAGCCCACCCCACCTTGAAGATACAGGGATGCATGGGACACCCAGCAAGGGCACAATGGCAACTAAAGGTATCCAGTGTACCATCGTACCAATTCACCAACTGTACAAACAAATGGCTACCGCTTCAAGGTATAACTGGCCTTGGCAGCTAGAAGCACATGGAAGGGCAAGACGCATCAAAAACAAACACAAAATCCCAGCTCACTTACCAGTTAGTCTGCAAAAAAACCCCAAAAAAGACTAATTGACCCTGTCTAACAGTTCATGTTAAAAACAAAGTATTTAGTCTCACACATTTGCAGGCATATGTGTAAGCCACAGTGGCCACGTCAAGGCAATCCAGTGTATTGTGGTCCTAACTCTAGAATTTTGAAAGTCTCCTAAATTGGAGAACATATAGCAATGGATAGATTAAGGGCAGGTTTGCCTGAAGTGAACCCACCCATCCTTGAAGATAAAGGGACGTACGGGATACCCAGCAAGGGCACAATGGCAGCTGAAGGTATCCAGTGCACCCCTGCAACAATTCACCAACTATTCACCAACTATAAATGGCAACCACTCCAACCTATAACTAGCCTTTGCAGCAAGGAGTATATGGAAGGGCAACACACATTAAAACAAACAAAAATTCCCAGCTCACTTACCAGCTAGCCGGCAAAATAAAAAATGTCAGTAAAAATTGCCCAGGGAATTTCAGACATGAACTGTAGTGCAGACAATGGATAACCTTTAACACGTTCTATCCACAAAATGGCCATGACCATAAAATTCCCACACATTTTTCTACAATTCCCCCAACCTGTTTTGTGATATAAAAAGATCCATGACAAGCTAGCATTGCTTTTAGGCCTACAAATGTGTGTGTGCACAACTTTTTTATGAGTGTATTTGTGCGGCGTAAACATGAAAGTGCACCATGCAATAGTTTTGTACTGTGACATAGTTAGAACAAGGATCTGGGTGCTGACATCTAGTGGAAATACTGTAGTTGCCCATTAACCACTTAAGGACCACCCCATGTATATGTACTGTGGCAGGGCAGCCCCTAAGCGCAAAATCATGTGCCTGTACGTGATTTCTCTCTTCGGACCCACTGATCATTCACAGGAGAGCCAAAATGGCGGTCTGCCTATGTAAACAAGGCAGACCGCCGTTCTGTGAGGGAGGAAGATGGAGATCTTTTGTTTCTTCTAAGCAGAAACACAGATCTCTGTTTTCCTTCAGTCACAGCATTCTCCCCACAGTTAAAAAACACTCCCTAGGAGCACACTTAACCTTTTGATTGCCCCTGATGTTAACCCCTTGCCTGCCAGTGTCATTTATACAGTGACAGTGCATTTTAGCACTGATCACTGTATTGGTGTCACTGATCCCCAAAAAGTGTCACTTAGTGTCAGATTTGTCCGCCGCAATGTTGCAGTCTCGCTAAAAATTGATGATCACCGCCATTACTAGTAAAAACAATAAAAAAGTCCCTAAATCTCTCCCACAGTTTGTAGACGCTATAACTGTTGTGCAAACCAATCAATGTATGCTTATTGGGATTTTTTTTTTTTTACCAAAAACATGTAGCAGAATACATATTGGCCTAAATAGATGAAGAAATTTGATTTTTTACATTTTTTTATTGGATGTGTTTTATAGCAGAAAGCTTATAGCGCAAAAAATAAAAACCACAGAGGTGATCAAATACCACCAAAAGAAAGCTCTATTTGTGGGAAAAAAGGACATTCATTTTATTTGGGTACAGTGTTGAACGACCGCACAATTGTCAGTTAAAGCAATGCAGTGCAGTATCCCAAAAAATGCCCTGGTCAGGCAGAGAGTAAAACCTTTTCGGAGCTAAAGTGGTTAAAGTGGAACTAAAGTCCATCGGGTGGGAAGTGGGTTTTTCCCTAATATTTACACATTATGGCATATTTAGCTCACACAGTTCCCTCCTCCAGCCATAACAAGTGCAGACTCCAGTCTTCTCTCAGATCCTTGCTACCATCATCTTTTCTGCTGCTTCTGGGTATTGCAACACTCCCCTATGGCCATTGGGTGGCTACTGATAATGTAGCTCCTGCACATATGCACAAAAGTTATATTGTCCCTGACACCCAGCTGCATTCTAAGCATCTTTTAACACCTTAGCTGCTAAAAGTCAGGGGAAAATGTTTTTGGGCAAAACAGGCTTTTGACCTCTGCCAAAAAGTCTAACTCCTAGCAATTTTTTCAATTTTTCATATCAATACCAGGCACTTTTACCCCTTCCTGCCCAGGCTAATTTTCAGCTTTAAATGCTGTCACACTTTGAATGACAATTGCACAGTCATGCAACACTGTACCCATTTTAAATCTTTATTCTTTTTTTTCACACAAATAGAGCTTTCTTTTAGTGATACTTAACACTAAGTTTTTTTTAATCTTTTGCTCAATACATTTTTTTGTTTCTTTTACAAAATGTTACAAATAAATAATTATTCTTTGTACATTTAGGCCAGAATGTATACTGCTACATTTCTATTGTGAAAATAACCTAAATCAGTTTTTATTATTTAGTCTGCAGGAAAGTTATAGACTTCACAAACTATGGTATCTATCTATCTATCTATCTATCTATCTATCTATCTATCTATCTATCTATCTATCTATCTATCTATCTATCTATCTATCTATCTATCTATCTATCTATCTATCTATCTATCTATCTATCTATCTCTATCTTTATATTTATATATCTTTATATATATATATAGATATATAGATAGATATATAGATATATATATCTATAGATATATATCTATATCGATATCTATCTATATATATATATATATATCTATATATCTATATAAATATATATAGATATATAGATATAGATATATAGATATAGATATATAGATATATAGATATATATATATAGATATAAATATAGATATAGATATAGATATAGATATATACCTATCTATATATATATAGATATAGATATATATCTATATATCTATATATACATATCTATAGAGAGAGAGAGATAGAGAGAGAGAGAGAGAGAGAGAGAGAGAGAGAGAGAGAGAGAGAGAGAGAGAGAGAGAGAGAGAGAGATCTATATATCTATAAATCTATCAACCCTGATATGCTGATGGCCTATTTCATTTCGTGAGGCCCAAAACCACCAGGATAGTACAAATATCCCCCAAATGACTACTTTTTGGAAAATAGACAATCCAGTATTTAGTAAGAGGTATGGCAAGTTTTTTGAAGTTGTAATTTATTGTCATAATTATTTGTGAAATTAAGAAATAAAAAAAAAATAGCTTTCCCCACATTTTTTTTACATACTATCACCAGTGCAGTACAGCATCATTATAAAACTGGTGTGGTGGTGATCAGAGACACTAACTGGTGACAGTATGTAAAAAAATATTAAAAATTCAATTTTTTAATATTGTTTTTCTAATTTATTAAATTTTTTTATCTTTCTACTATTTTTTTGTTTTTTGCATACTGTGACCAGAGCAATAGTATCACTGTACTACTCTAGGGAGGTGATTAGAATTTTTTTTTTTTGTTGCATACTATGCTTGCTTATAGCAGTGAATATCACTGTTATAAACGAAGAATCGATTCATTCAGTGTTTACTATTGTGATTAGCTAAGTTTGGCCACAGTTAATCACATAGAACAGATGGGCTGTGATTGGCCCTGTCTGTACCATGTGATCACTGTGACCAATCACAGAGATCAACACCATAGTACACAATGAATAACATGAATGGAAGCCATCCATTGTGTAGAATTGTCATGTGATCTGCTGAGAATGGTACCGGCAGCGGGCTAGTACAGTGATCTGGACACAGCGGGTAGCAGATCATGCCGCAGCGTGGCCCATTGGCATACACAAGGAATGTTCTGGGGAGAACATGACGTCCATCCAGAGCTAGAGCAGTCCCACCCGGCTGTTATTGTACTATAAGCCAGGAAGGAACTGGTTAAACTCTCCCAATCTTGAGCCTCTGTGCGATGAGAGAATGTAGGAGCAGTGCAGACAGCACACAGCACTGAGCTCTCAGTACAGTAGAGAATATTGACATGGCCTAGTAAATGATGGAAATTTTCTAACCCAGTATTGTGCATGGGAAAAAAACAAACAAAAAAACAGGATGTTTACTTGCATATGTTTGCATTAGTGAAGTGAACAAAGCTTCAGTTTATTACCTATCACTATGCTCTGTGAATATTTCCCTCTCATTATCTATTTATTTAGTAACGCAATCCCAATTTGATGTTCACTAGGGATCAGCTTTGGGTTTAGACTGACCATAGGTTCAACTCAAACTCTAGCTTTTCGTATGGTGAACAAAAATATATCTAAATATATAACTTGCGCTAGAAGTACATATTAAATGTAATAAAAAGAATTAAATGTGTGACATGTGAAATTGCAGCTGCTGTACACAAAGTGTTAACACTTGACAAACAGATAACTAAAAAGAATTATAGCTCTCGCAAATAAGTGAATAAAATGCAGACTTTAAATGAAAACAATTCATGAACAATTAGTGAAAGTCCAAAAGAAGTGAATGATGTGCTCCAATATTAAAGTGCAGTCGTGCTCCAAATCTCAAGGTGCGCCAAACTCCCTCCCATGTCCCCTCTCACAGGATGGAATGGACCCCTAGCTTTTCAGTCTGGGGGTCGATCAGGCTTTGAGATATTGGCTCCCTACTTGCAGGAAAACAGAATCCACCCCTTCTCCCCTGTCAGAACAGAACTATTCCTTATATATAGGCAGAGCTCCATTCTGAGTCTCTGCCTGACGATCTGTGGGTGCCGGCAGACATTGAGTGCCCGCCACCCACAGATCAGCTTCTGCTGTGAATAATAACAGCAGAATCGGCATGCCCCCTGCAGGTGGATGTGCGAGATCACATATATATACATGATGTGGCACACAGCTACTGCCCTGTAGTAGTAAAACTGCTATAGGGCAATCAGCAAGTGGTTAAAAGGGTTTATCATTTTATCCACCAGCCTTAATCAAAGTCATGTTGCCATTATAAAAGTCCATGTCACCGCATCACCACTTCTGTGGTGTAGGCGGTGCTTAATATATCATCCACATAACTTTCCATTGCTGCACATTTCAAATTTACTACATCGACTCTATGTGAATCCCAAGTGATTTATTACTACATTTTCTAACCAACTACTCACAGGCAACAGTGTCAACAGTCTCCCTTTGGTACTGATATTTGAAAGAATATTAAAATATTAGATAGGCTTTTAACCACTTAAGGACTGGAAGATTTTCCCCCTTAATGACCAGGCCATTTTTTGCGATACAAGACTAATGCCGCGTACACACGGTCGGACTTTTCGTCTACAAAAGTCCGACAGCCTGTCCGACATACTTCCGACGTACCTTCGGCGGACTTGCGGCAGACTTTCTTACGAACGGACTTGCCTACACACGACCACACAAAAGTACGACAGCGTAGTACGCGGTGACGTACACCAAGTCCGACGAGACTATAAAACGGAAGTTCAATAGCCCGTACGACACCCTTTGGGCTCCTTCTGCTAATCTCGTGTTTATCTCGTGTTAGTAGAAGTTTGGTGAGAGACGATTCGCGCTTGTGAGACTCGTATTTTTCAGTTCGTTTTAACTGTTGTTCAGTCTGTGCTTGTGAGGTTTGTATCTGCTTTTCAGTGCGTTTGGTCAGTTGGCATTGAGAAATCTTTGTTTTATTGGCCGCTCGTTCCTGATTTTCAGGTCGTTCTTCACAGGCCTTGCTGTTCTTCAGTGCGTTCTGTTTAGTGCGTTCTGACCAGCCGACCGTTTTGAAGCCATGTTACCTGTACGTACTCGTCGTAGAGCTCGTGCATTGTATGTGCTTGGTGCTGTAGTTTATTCTTCAGCCCAAGACCAGTCCATGAACAGGGCGAGGAGGAGTTCATGGACCAAGAATTGGTTGCTTCAGCGTGACCAGTTCTGTCACATGCCTTTGCTCCGTGAGATCCGTGAGAATAATCCTGAGGATTTCAGGAACTTTCTCCGGATGACGGACCCCGTTTTTGACCGTTTGTTGGCTTTGCTGACCCCCTATATCAGCAGGCAGGATACCTGCATGAGGCAAGCCATCACTCCGGAGCAGAGGCTGGTCGCTACCTTGCGGTATTTGGCCACAGGGAGAAGCCTGCAGGACCTTAAGTTCTCGACAGGCATCTCCCCCCAGGCTCTGGGGATCATTATCCCAGAGACCTGTTCTGCCATCATACAGGTCCTGCAGAAGGACTATATTAAGGTAAGATATTTTTCTTTTATTAGCGTCACATGTTCTTTTATGTAATCTTTGATAATATAATGTATTTCTTGCTTCAAACACTACTTACCATCATTGCAATATAGTGTGAATGTCCCCTTTTTTATCCTCACACATGCTGGATTTTTTTCCTGTTATTTTTTGTCATGCATGTATATTTTCCTTCAATAACCTTCCCAGCATGAAGTGATGTGAACATATCCACCTAGTCTACTCATTTTGAATGTATTTTGTTTGAGTGTATTTAGTGTGCTTATAATTAGCAATTAGCTAGATTTCCCAACCCCCCCACCCACCCCCACCTAAACTCACTCCAAATAGTGTGCTGCAAATTAGCAATTGTCTAGATTTCCCAACCCCCCCACCTAAACTCACTCCAAATAGTGTGCTGCTAATGAGCAATTATCTAGATTTCACAACCCCCCCACCCCCCCCACCTAAACTCACTCCAAATAGTGTGCTGCTAATGAGCAATTATCTAGATTTCACAACCCCCCCCCCCCCCCCCACCTAAACTCACTCCAAATAGTGTGCTGCTAATGAGCAATTATCTAGATTTCACAACCCCCCCACCCCCACCCTCGTTAAAATTTGCTTGAATGTTCTGTGGTGTTGATTTGTCTAAAGCAAATATATGTTGCAGTTTGCAAAATGCACATGTGCACTCTACAAGTGCATTTGTTCCAGTGCTTTAGTAAATGAGCAGAAGCTCTGCTGATTTCCATCATCAAATCATATGCAAGCCTCAAAGTGTTTTCATTAATTGCCCTTGCATGTGATTGTGTACTCCTTGCAACATGAATGCCTTTTTACATTACCTCATTTACTGTAAGCTGGTTAGCAACTGCACCTGCAGAGTGCGACAACTGCAGTCTTGTAGCCTTTTTAGTCCCTAAATTCCTGCGTGTCCTAAAAGTAATTTTTTTTTGGGATTTCACAACCCCCTAAAATGTAATCAATGTTCCATCAGAGGGGGTGAGCAATCTGATAAGTGTGCCTTTCCATATTAGTTATTCCAGAAGAATTAAATTATTGAATGTTATACTGATGCTGGGGAATAATGTTTTTAATTGTCTAATTTTCTTGCAATGTTAGCTTACAAATTAATTGATTTTGGTTTTCTTGTTTGATTCCCCAGTTTCCTTCAACGCCACAGGAATGGCAGACTGTGGCATCCCATTTTGACAGCCGTTGGGACTTTCCCAATTGTGGAGGGG